>NC_090750.1:16215970-16228470 GCF_036898095.1 Palaemon carinicauda
GTAATATAAAAATTAAATTATTTTTGAACTACATGCGTTATTCATGAAAAAGCAATGTTACATTAATTATTTTCCATTGCACCATAATACATAAAGATTACATGTAAGCAGTTATTATATACATAGATGAGTCATGGATATGATATATTAAAAGTATATCAGCAATTTATTTGTTAATGAAAAGAAAGAGATATCCTAAATCTTTTTTATTGTTGATGCATACACAAAAAAAAGTTACAAACCATATTGGAAAAAAACAGCGTGATTACTATTGCATAAACAATCCCAATTAATTACAAGAGGTCCTTTATTAATGTGTTCTTCGGTATAATTATGTTGTATAAATTCAATCAAAGTCTTTTAAAATGGGCTTTTGATCAAAATATATTTGAAAAATCCATAATTTTGTCTACAATCTACGGGTTCATACATCTTTGGTGTGCTAAATCAAGAAATGATTGATTAAACCTTGATGTTATATGGAGAGATATATGAGACCAACTTATAATTTCAGTAGATTCCCCTTCAAATTGTAATATTTCGGATCTTGAGTCTTCAGAATTAATTTTAGTCATAATTTACCGGTCGATAAATAAGAAAAATTAAGAAAAAAATATTATAATATCACAGAAAATATTTGCTAGATATATTCGAATAAAACTAAATAATAGTGATCACGTATGCGTGAAACTCAATTCAACTAATTAAACATTTTTTATATTTCCCTTTGAAAATTTAGAATCTTTATGCAGGTAATAGCATGAGGGATAATGGTTCTCTTTTCATTTCTTTCACCAACTAGGTGAAAATATATGATGCTTTAGGATACATATTAAAGATACAAATTTTATTTATTTCAATATTTGGTAGAACGGAGTGATAAAAGCCTGAGGGGTTCTGTAAAAAAAAAAGAAATAAGTTGTTCAAAACAGTGACTCTGCATCCGAGAAGTCAATTACTTTCTATCTAGTCTAGCGGAGAAGATAACTGTAACAAACTTTCATTTCCGGAAACATCATCAAAACTGGTACACATACTCTTTTTGGGGATCTCTCTCTTGAAATAAAACCCAGTAACCATCTAAGCTCTAAGGATTGAAGATGACAGCCCCTTTTTCCAAGACGGACGCCATAAATTTATCTTAGTAATAAATCATACATTTACCCTTCGAAGAATCCGAATTTGGAACTATTTACATATTCATTAGCTTCCTTTACAATGATATCAGTCGCAGAATGAAAATTATGGTAAAAAAATACCCATATCAATGACATCATCAGTCCAGTATATTATTGGATGTGCATGTAAAAATTAGGCCCATTCTTGTATGCAAAATAGTGTCTTGCTGTTCTTATGACTATATTACAATGCTTGTAAACCTCGCATCTGCAGTTGCACAGTGCAGTGGTAATTATACCATAGCAGTAACATATGAATAGACGGTAGCATTTTGACTTGCATCCACACAAGATAAGCTTCTGGCAACCCTCAGCAATGGGTGGGTGCTCTGTCCAAACAAAGAGCCTAGATATTCTGAACTGGTCTTCACTTTCCCTCCCGTAACTTCAGGTATTCAAGCTCTTTTCCTTTGTCTTGGTTTGGTTCTAAAAAGTAGAGATACTAGTTCCATGGAAAGAAGTAGTTTCTGTCGTTCCTATGGGAGTGTGCTCTATGTTTTCCTTGAATGGTGTGGTGAACAGCTGTATTCAGTATTCTTGTTGACAGATCACCCGACCGTCCATGTATTCCCTGACTTTTGTATCTCCCAGCTTTGCATATGTTTTAGCATCCTGTCGTTTGAAATCCTGATGTCATGGTCGTTAAGCTATTCCGGCAATGTACTCTTTCAGGTCTTTTTTTTTTTTTTTTTCTTTCTTTCTTTTTTTTTTTTTTTTTTTTTTTTTTATAAACGTATGGTCCCAAGCATACGGGAGTGGAGTAGGGAGTTTCTCTGTGTTTGGAGTGCTATTAAGTTCTGGTCCTTTTTTAAAACTTCTATAATAGTAGCAATGAAGGAACTAAGCAATTGTTATTTCTGTCTTCTACATACCAAACTATTGCGGAGATTTGATCTCCATTCATTTTTTAATCATAGTGACAAACTGAAGAACATTGGGTAGAATAGCCGGCTATATGCATCCCTCGTGGGAGGTCTCCTCAAAACTGGTGTTGTGATCCTTCATATGGTCACTAGATATTAGTTGCTTTGCCAAGGGTACAGCTTTGATATATTAGTGAGTCACTTCTGACAGGACAAGGTCCACAACTTTCAGAAAAGCC
This sequence comes from Palaemon carinicauda, assembly GCF_036898095.1. Classification (NCBI taxonomy): domain Eukaryota; kingdom Metazoa; phylum Arthropoda; class Malacostraca; order Decapoda; family Palaemonidae; genus Palaemon; species Palaemon carinicauda. Next base: position 16,218,251 of record NC_090750.1, read on the forward strand.
AGAATTTCCAACTGAGGTATTTCTGATTGCAGTGTTTCATTAAGTCTTCCCTTATTTTATGTCTGGGTTCCCCCTAGGTCCCTCAGTGTGAGGCACCTCGTATATCCACCAGAGAGTTGCTATTGCATCTTCCGGTGTATCTGGGATGCATCTCAAGTATTTACTAAGCTTATTCTTAAACACATCTACGCTCACTCCTGATATGTTTCTTAGTTGAGCTGGCAGCTCATTAAATAGTCGTTGCATTATTGATGCTGGTGCGTAGTGGATTAATGTCCTATGCGCCTTCCTTAGTTTTCCTGATATATTTTTTGACACTATTAATCTACCTCGGCTTGCTCTTTCTGATATTTTTAGCTCCATGATGTTTTCAGTAATTCCTTCTATTTACTTCCATGCTTGCATTATCATGAAGCGTTTTCTTCTCCTTTCTAGACTGTAGAGTTTTAAAAATTGCAGTCTTTCCCAGTAGTCAAGGTCCTTAACTTCTTCTCTTCTAGCTGTATAAGTCCTTTGTACACTCTCTTTTTGTGCAATATCCTTTTGCTAGTGTGGGTACCATATCACATTGCAGTACTCGAGTGTACTACGTACATAAGTTTTGTAGAGCATAATCATGTGTTCAGCTTTTTTTGTTTTAAAGTGTCTGAATAACATTCCCATTTTTGCTTTTCATTTAGCAAACAGTGTTGCTATTTGGTCGTTGCATAACTTATTCCTATTTAACATTACACTAAGGTCTTTAATTGCTTCCTTGTTTGTGATTGTCTTGTTATTAGGTCCCTTGTATGCATATACCATTCCTTCTCTGTTTCCATAATTCATTGATTCGAATTTATCGGAGTTAAATACCATCCTATTTATCTCCGCCCATTCATATATTTGGTTTAGATCTCTTTTGTAGTGAGTTCCTATCTTCATCACAAGTAATTTCTCTACTTATTCTTGTGTCATCGGCGAAACTTCTCACTACAGAGTTTTCAACATCACAGTCTATGTCTGAGATCATAATAACAAACAGCAGTGCAGCTGATGCCATACCTTGTGGCACGCCAGATAATACCTGAGCTTCATCCGATTTCCCATCATTTGCAACCACTATCTGTTTTCTGTTTTGCAGGAATTCTTTTACCCATTTTCCTATCTTTCTCACAATATTATGCTTTCTCCTTTTTTTCTCTGATATATTATGGTCTACCTTGTCAAAGGCTTTTGCAAAATCTAGATAGGTCACATCTGTGTCTTTTTCAATTATCATATTTTTGTATATGTTTTCATAGTGTGCTATCAGTTGGGTCTGTGTACTTTTTCCAGGCACGAAACCCTGTTGACCTATATTAAACAAATTATTTTTAACCAAATGATTCATTATTTTCTTTTTTATTACCCTCTCATACACTTTCATAATATGTGATGTTAGACTAACAGGTCTATAATTGTTTGCCTCTAGTCTTGATCCACTTTTGAAGATAGGAGTTATATAAGCTAATTTATGTTAACATATATCTCGCTCATATCTACACTTTATCTTAGCAGTATTGCAAGTGGCTTCACTATAGTGTTTGCAGTTTTTTTTATCAAAATCGCTGGAACTCCATCTGGTCCGGCTGCCAATCTATTTTTAATTTTGTTTTTAGCCTTGACAATATCTGCTTCATTATTATCTATATCCGTTAGGTATTCAACATTTTCTTCTCTCATTTCTGTTTCATTATTCTCCTTCGCAATTCTTGGCGTGAACTCACTCTTATATTTTTTTGCTAATATGTTGCATATTTCCTTTTTTTCATTTGTTAGCCGTCCTTTAATTCTTAGAGGGCCTATTGCTAATCTCCCTTTATTCATCTTTTTTGCATAGGAGTAAGTATTTTTTTTTTTATATATATTTTCAAGTGTCCTTTCTTCTAAGTCCCTTTTTTTTAATTTTCCTTCAACTGTATAATCTTTTGTTTTGCATTTTCTATCTTACATTTTATTTCCATCATTTTCCACACGTTTTTTTCTTTTGCAAGATTTTTCTTCCACTTTCTAATTTTCTGAAATAAGATCCTTCTGTCTCTTGGTATGCATGTCTTTTGTTTATTGTTTTTTTTTCGGTACATATTTTTCAACAATTTTCTCCAGTATTTTGTACAGTATGTCCGTATTTACCTGTAAATTATCACGTACAAATATATTTTTCCATTCTTTATTCAGTATTTCATTTATTTCTGACCATTTTATGTTCTTACTATTTTCCATATCCTTCCCAACGTTTTGAGCTTTGATTAATTCTGCGATCACTTGCTTTGGAATGGACTATTAATTCTATGACATTGTGGTCTGAAATTCCCGTGTTATACATTATTATTTCTTTAATATGATTCACTTCATTCAAAAATACTAGATCTAGGACATTTTCCTTTTTTGTTGGAATGTGGTTTATTTGTGGCCTTTTATGTTCTTATAGCATATCTTGAAGCTTTTCAAATTGCCTCTTATCTTCTGCGCTACTATTACTCTCTTTTTTATATGTAAACACACAACCACTTTCTTCTATCCGTTCTTTCCTATCCATGAAAGGAAAGTTAAAATCTCCGGATAGGAGTATATTCCAGTCTTTATGGTATCTACATATATCATCTATTTTTTCTATTATTATGTCAAACTCCTAAGTATTTGGTGGTCTGTAAACTAAAATATTCACTAGTTTTTCAAATTCAAATTCTATCGCAATCAATTAACATTCTGTGTTGCTGTATTTTTCACAGACTTTTCCTTGATTTATGTCTCTTCCATATATTGCGGTTCCCCCTTGATTCCTATTTGTTCTGTCTGATCATTAAGTTTGGAAACCCTTTATCTGGTCATCACTGCCAGTGTCTTGGGAATACCATGTTTCACTTATATTTAATATATCTATTTTTTTCAATTTGGGTTAGTTCGTCTAAGAACTCTATTTTCCTTTTAGAGTTACTCGTGACTAAACCCTGGGCATTCATCACTATTATGGTTTGTTTTCATCTCCATTATTTAATATTGGTATTAATATGGATTCTCCCATGCTTCCTTCCTGTTCTAATATGATGTTCTTTTCTTAATTTCCTGGAATTCTGCCATTATAAAATCCAACTTTTCTATTATATTTTCTCTTTCGCTTTCATATTTATTTTTTGTGTGTATACCTGCAATTATCCTTATATCTGCACAAACCCCTGGCATCATAGATGCATTCTTTGTAGTTGGGCTCTAAATGTGCATATTTGGGTTGAAAGGCCTCATATCTTTGGGCCTTTGGTGCATAGTGCGGTATATACACGTCCTGCTTTCTTGTTTCTTTTTTTGAGTAGTTAACAGCAGGTTCATCAACCCCCAACTGTTTCTGTTACTGGCATATACACAGGTGAGCTATGTCTGCAAGTTAGAAGACTATCATTACGGTCACCAGATTTGGTGGCCTCCCCTATATATGTTGCAAGTCCTGAGAATGTTTTCGGATGGGCATCCTCTGATGGTGCAAGTTCCTGCTCCAGACTCTTGGTGGCTCTTAGGCCCGTCCTCTCTTTATTGTACAGGTCTGTCAAGCATGCAAAATGACATTCAAGTTCCTGTTTAATAGCATTTCCAAGGCTGATTCTTGCAAAACGTTTTCCATCATTTAAATTTTAGGCACATTCATGAAGTCTGTTATTGAAGTTCATTTTTTATTTTTTTGAGTCTAGATGGTGGAGTTACTTTGTCATATATGAACGTGTTTTGCCTTCAAGGACGGTTTTGCACAGCTTGGTTTGGCATTCCACTAGCTGAATACACTCTGTTCGTTTTTTATTTTTTTTCGGTTATTTCTTAGAGTTTCTTCAATGTCACCACCATCATCAAGAATGGATCGATTCAGAACAATATGTACCTTCAAAAATACACGAAATAGGTAGATATTAGTCACAGTTGTAGGGTAGCAATCATATATTTGTGGTTGTTGTTATTGTGGACACTTGACATCGTCACTCTTCTTTTGCTGACAAAGACAACACTTGCTCCAGTCAGTCAGGAATTTAATCGTTCCTGGATTTGTAATTGGAATATAGGTGAATAATATTCAAGGTATCCCAGTATGACAATTATCTATATTCAGTAAATCTAATATTGAGAAATAAAATATTAAACTATTGTCTCCTTTTAATTTTTATTCACTGCTCCCAATTATGAACTCCTGGAATTGATTTCTTGAAAAGAGAAATCTGTTAAAACATTGAAGAATTGAACAGCAAATCTAAGGGATAACAAATAATCATGCTCGAAAAATGATAGTATGTAGGTTGACTACAGTGGGTCCACAGCATTCGGATCTTTCTATTGATATTGTTTCTTCAACTATATACAACTTCTTTAAAATTATAGGCGTGATTCTGGGTATTAAATTTAATTTTGGGAAACACAATTGGCCTGTTTCTTCTTCAATTATAAAAAAATAAAAATGGCTATTGAGAGAGTGTTTTAGAATTATCGGTTAACAATCTACTTCGAAGATATTTTTCAAATTGTTTCATTCTACCTTGTTTCAAGTATTATTCTCTTTTCTGGGCTTCAGTTGCTGACTCTCTTCTTAATTTATTAATTAAAAATTGCGATCAATTATATTGCTTGTTCATGCTCAAGATATTAATCTTCGGCGCCGTTAAGTTAATTTTTCATTCATGTTGCACAAGTATCTTGATAATTTTGACCATCTTTTGTATTCAGATCTTTCCAGTCTGTACAATTGGAATGTTGCTTGTAATTTATTGATGGGTATATAGTTAATTTTGAGCCATGGCTCCTTCATCATAAGGTACAGCATCAAAATTCTTATTCCAGTGGTGACCAGATTGGGAATGATCTTAGTATTCTCGCAGTTGAATCTGTGGAACTAAAGAAGTTCAAACTTACAGCATATGTTTTTATGTATAACAGGTTGACTCAAATCTCATTTCATAGTTTATATAATTATGACAAATCAACGAGTGTATTAACGTTGTTATAAATCTTACAATAATCATATCTCTTGTATTCATTACTTACATATACATGGAGTTTATTTGCATGTATCTTATTTCCTTTCCTCATAGGGCTACAATCACTGTTGTACCCCAATGGTTTGTAGCTTTTTTTTTCTTAAACAAAGTTGTAGCTATGCTTTAAAGAATAATAATCATTATATTCCAAATCACTTTAACACCTTATCGCCAGTAGGTAAATGTCCGTATTCTAAATATGTTGGAAACAGTGACTAAAAAAGTTTTAAAGAGACTGTGAGCTTAACAAGGACTCTTGAGTTCCATGTGGAAATTTCAAGAAATCTTGGGAAATTTTGGGGGGATTTCAATTCTTTATATGGGAGATTACCAAGAAACATGCTTTCCCTTCCACAAATATCTCAAAATTCAGATCTTTATGATTATACATTAACAGTTTCTTTTGTCCATTTATTCCTAAGAGCTAATGAGTTTTTTTTTCGGATATGTATTTTTTTTTTTTTTTTTGATAACTTCATATCTTTCCTTTTTTCATGATAAAAATACTTGCAACCTCAAAAGTATCGGATAGTTTCTTCCAGCATCATAGTTCTCTACATACTCATTCTTTTTCATTAATATAGCCTAATAACTATTTTCCGTTGTTGCCTCCGCTACTCCACACTCAAAGAGCAATCTTTGTAACGTGGTGTATTTTGTTTTTTTGGGACGGATTCAGAACACAAGAAGATATATATAGTTAACAGGACTCAATTTAGAATTTCCAGTTCACGACGAACTTGGAATTATTAAGTAAACCAAACGGGTGATGTTAAAGCTGCTGTATTAGTGTTATTCCCATGCATCTATTCTCCGTCCGGATATAATGTTCGTTGTTATTCTGGTACAAATATTCCTATGCTGAATCTTAAACAAGATAAGAGAGAAAGTAATTTATAGGTACTATATTAAGAATAATGCTAGAAAAGATATAATTCCGATACGAGAACATTTAATGTTGACAATCTAACTGTCCCTGTTAACTGTGGGAGAGTTTGTAGGCCTATCTACTTAGTCATGAATTTTTATTGTGTGATCTTCCCTTGTAATAGCTTGAGTAGATACGGGTCTTGGGAGTTGTTAGTTTCTTGTATGTAGATCCACTTAAACGATGGCAGGCAACTTACAATATGTTAAAATCTCTCCTCCAGAAAGATTATCCCGAGTTGTGCAAGAAATTTCAGGCTTATTTACCATCTCTTTCCCACATGTATGGATTACCGAAGATTCACATGGAAGGAGTACCTATGAGGCCAATTACTTCAACCCGTAATTGTGTAACATAAAATATATCTAAGTGGATAGCAAAATTACTTTCCCCATGTCTTGGCACCATATCAAATTCTCATTTAAAAGATACTTGTAATTTTGTTGATAGAATCCTTATTTACCAAAGTCCCAGTACAACAATGTCTTCAGTACCTGAGTAACAAAATTGATACATTAGATTTAATTATACCTGTACCTAATGATATTTTTATAAAGTTGATAGAATTGTTTGTTTCCAAGTCTTATTTTACTTGTAACGGTCAGTTTTTCTCTCAAATATATGGTCTTCCCATGGGTTCCCCTCTGTCTCCTGTTTTAGCAAATATTTTTATGTAATTTTTTGAAACAGAACTTTTACCTGACATTTTAGATTTTGACATTACATGGGTGAGATATGTAGATGATATTTTTGCTGTTGTTCCCTGTTTTCTTAATATTGATAACTTTTTAGAGTCTTTAAACAATCTCCACCCTTCAATTAAATTTAAAGTTGAAATAGAAAATAATAATGAATTACCCTTCTTGGACACACTGGTAATCCGTCCGGAAGTTGGCTGTCCTAAATTCAGGGTTTACGGGAAAGAAACGCATTTAGATTCTTATATAAATGCATTTTCAAACCATACAAGAAATACAAAATTGGGGGTTATTTCTAACTTATTTTTAAGGGCATATAAAGTTTGTGACCACAAATTTCTTGAATTTGAAATAAGTTATCTTAAAAGGGTTTTCAAAAATCATGGCTATGACTCTGGGTTTATCGAAAAGGCAAACTTAAAAGCAAGGAAGACATATTATGTTGCAAAAGAAAGAGAACCTTTTCTAAAAGATGATGAATGTCTTCTTATTATTCCTCAAACAGGCCAAGACAACAAATTACTTGACACCTGCCTAAAAAGCTGTAAAGTAGTTTGGGTATATAAAAATAATTTAACTATTAAAAAGGTGCTGACAAAATCAGGGAAAGGAAAGGCTGCAAAACAAGCATGTATATATAAACTACCATGTGGTTCATGTGATAAAGTATACATAGGAGAATCAGTAAATTTTGAGAGAAGAAAAAGAGAACATAGAGATTCCTATTAGAAGAGGTGATGAAAATAGCGCTGTTTTTAAACATTTGACACTGGAAAATCACCCAATAGATTTTAAGAATATGGACAAATTGATATCAATGCCTGATACACATAGACGGAAACTGATTGAAGCTGTTTTAATTCAGAATTCTAATAATTTTAATATATATCAAAGTAATTTCAAATTGGATCAGTTTTTAAATAATATTGTAAAAAACAATGTAACTATTGTTAAGGAATTGTTAAAAGATGTAAACAAACCACCGTGAAATGCTGTTAATTATTCGCAAAGACTGTAACGGGCTTTTTATCTCTTAAGAACCTTTCTGTACCTCTTTTTCAAAAATTTTTAACCATTTGTATTCTGAAGAGGAAGGGTGGTCCCTTCGAAAGCTAAATAAACTTCTATTTTTCATACATTGTGGGTTATTTTATTTATCATGAATACACGGAAAATTGTGTATTTTAATGTATATATATACATATATATATATATATATATATATATATATATATATATATATATATATATATATATATATATATATATATATATATATATATATATATTCGTATGTGTGTAGTTAATTTGGCTAAAGATGTTACACTGCTAAATAAATTAAAAACAAGGGACTATAGAATGGTGAAAAGCCAAATTTCTATAAATCTATGGAAAGAAAGAGAGAGAAAAAAAATAAGAAAGGACATAAACATGCCTGTATTAAGAGAAAAATCCGTTGAGTTTAATTTAGCAATACAAAGTAAGCACTGTGAGCTAAATAATGAAAATTAAGCAACAGAAGAAGGAATTAACAGCAATTCAATAATATTTTTATTCTAATTTTTACGAGTGATAGGTGGAAAAGTTCTAAAACAAGATTAATAAAGAAAAAAAGAAAAGATTGGAAATGAGAGTAAAATCCAAGAGAATTGAGTTAGAATTAGCAGAAATATCGAAACTAATAAGGCAACTAAAAACCCAATTCATTCCCAAGCACAATCAGACTAAAATTTAGAAAACACTTAAGAACAGAAGAGGCATTGGATTGACTTAAAGAAGACTGGGATATTAGCTTTAAAGGATGATAATATAAGTATTATAAACAAAAGAGATGGAGTGATGATAATCTCATTTCGATATAATGTATATTTAATAGTGATATAGGAAATATCTTTGCCAGTAGTAATAATGGAACATATGAGTGGTAAAAAAAAGGTAACTTTAGGTAAAGTAAAGAAAACTTCAATAGCCATGAAAAGAGGCGAAACAGCAGGAGAAGATAGCCTACCCATTGATTTAATAGTATATTAAGGAGATTTCATAGTTTTAAGACTCGCTGATTTTTAGACGAGCTTGAAAAACTTTATCAGTATACTAATTCATAAAAAAAGGACAAAGAAACATGAAAAATTTCCCCCTTTAAGTTTACTCTCCATACTATATAAAATATTTATAAAATTCATATTATCCCTAATAGAAATATAGCTAGACTTCAATCAACAAATAGAGACGGCTGGGTTCAGAAGTGGATATTCAATAACTGACCATATCCATGTAATTAACCAGTCAATGGAAAAATCTACAGTATGACAATCCACTATGTAAGACATTTAAAAACGATGATGAAGCGTTTGACTGTTTTCTAAACTTCAAAACTTTTGATAAACAAAATGAGATTATGAAAAATAAATTGCCATTTTCTCTCTCTTTAAAAAAAGATAATTTAATCAGATGATCTGATCAGTATTAAGTTATGCATCAGAAACTTGGAGTCTTACAAAACCCAAAGGATTCAAGCTATTTACAACAGAAAAGTTATAGAAAGTATACTGATGGTGCTAACGCAAACAGATAAATAGAGAGCCATTTGGATACGAAAGCAAACTAAAGTAGAGGATATTTTAGCAACATGTAAGAATTAATATAGTTCTCCTAGTATCATTTTTTTATATTCTTGAATGTAGTCATATCATATTTCAAAGATCGTTTGTATCAAATAAGATGCGAATATTATGCTGTATCATTCAAGCACATCTGGTTCCTCTTAAAAACGGCACTCTCAATAATACGTTTTCGTTATATTCTTCATATCTTTGACCGAAAATATTGCAATTTTCCAAGAAAATTTATCTTTTCTTTGCCGAAACCAAAACTAAAATTCCTTCATTCTTTTCTGACTATACAATTTGATAAAGAGAGAGAGAGAGAGAGAGAGAGAGAGAGAGAGAGAGAGAGAGAGAGAGAGAGAGAGAGAGAGAGAGAGAGAGAGAGAGAAGGAAGTTAATTTTATTTTTCATAAGAAAAAGAAATGCAAATCGTGGTGCAAACCTATGATAGACGTGTTTTAATTTCACGGGACCGAGAAGCTAAGTTAGTTTAGCAAAAGGGAAGTAGGAATGAAGAGGTTCGAGTTCCCCATTCGTAAACACATCAGCGAAAAGGGTTGCATTTTCCTTTGGACGCTGAATGGAAGCTCATCTAGTTTAAATATTTGGGTAACTTTACATAAGCCGTAAGTGTAAATGGGGAGAGATTTATTTTTCTACTTTATTGTTATGAAATATATGATTTTTTTTTTTTTTGGGGGGGTGGGGGGGGGGGTGGGGGGTGGGAGCGTTGGGGAGAGCGGACACTTCGTTATATATTCCATTCAACATAGTGCAATTATATATTTGTCAATAAAAAGATCTCTCTCTCTCTCTCTCTCTCTCTCTCTCTCTCCTCTCTCTCTCTCTCTCTCTCTCTCTCTCTCTCTCTCTCTCTCAGAAAATGATATAAAGTATTTTAGGAATGATTTTTTAAAGTGTTTGAATTTTGCCAGAAAAATAAACACTAAAAGGGAAA
>NC_090750.1:16235970-16248470 GCF_036898095.1 Palaemon carinicauda
TTCCCGGCCAGTCACAAGCTCTTGTCTATGTGTGATTTCACCTGGGGCTCTGATTCCCAGGTCGTTAAGAGAATCCAGATATCAATGTATCAAAAATATATAAGGTTTATTTGAATATGAAGAACACGTCTAAATGTGCAAAATTTATCGTTAATCGAATGCCTAGTAACAAACTACCAATTAGCTACGATGGTGAAGATGGGTTGATTTTAATTCTAAGTATAAAACACCAGAATTTGACAGGAATAAGTACAGAAGAATTGTCATTGTCTTTTCTTTCTTCTTATCCAAGTGGTTTAGTCACTGTCTATTCAAGCTTGCCGACCAGGGTTCGATTCCCGACCGGTCACAAGCTCTTGTCTATGTGTGATTTCGCCTGGGGCTCTGATCCCAATGTCGTTAAGAGAATCCAGATATGAAGAACACGTCTAAATGTGCAAAATTTATCGCTAATCGAATGCCTAGTAACAAACTACCAATTAGCTACGATGGTGAAGATGGGTTGATTTCAATTCTAAGTATAAAACACCTGAATTCGACAGGAATAAGTACAGAAGAATTGTCATTGACTTTTCTTTCTTCTTATCCAAGTGGTTTAGTCACTGTCTATTCAAGCTTGCCGACCAGGGTTCGATTCCCGACCGGTCACAAGCTCTTGTCTATGTGTGATTTCGCCTGGGGCTCTGATCCCAATGTCGTTAAGAGAATCCAGATATTAATGTATCAAAAATATATAAGGTTTATTTGAATATGAAAAACACGTCTAAATGTGCAAAATTTATCGTTAATCGAATGCCTAGTAACAAACTACCAATTAGCTACGATGGTGAAGATGGGTTGATTTCAATTCTAAATATAAAACACCTGAATTCGACAGGAATAAGTACAGAAGAATTGTCATTGACTTTTCTTTCTTCTTGTCCAAGTGGTTTAGTCACTGTCTATTCAAGCTTGCCGATCAGGGTTCGATTCCTGGCCGGTCACAAGCTCTTTTCTTTGTGTGATTTTGCCTGGGGCTCTAATCCCAATGTCGTTAAGAGAATCCAGACATTAATGTATCAAAAATGTATATGGCTTATTTGAATATGAAAAATACGTCTAATTGTACAAAATTTATCATTATTCGAATGCCAAGTAACAAACTACCAATTAGCTACGATGGTGAAGATGGGTTGATTTCAATTCTAGGTACAAAACACCTGAATTTGACAAGTATAAGTACAGAAGAATTGTCATTTCATTTTCTTTCTTCGTGGCCAAGTGGTTTAGTCACTGTCCATACAAGCTTGCCGACCAGGGTTCGATTCCCGGCCGGTCACAAGCTCTTGCCTTCGTGTGATTTCGCCTTGGGCTCTGATCCCGAGGTCGTTAAGAGAATCAAGATAGTTATGTATCAAAAATATATATGGCTTATTTGAATAATAAAAACACATACAAATGTGCAAAATTTATCATTAATCGAAAACCAAGTAACAAACTACTAATTAGCTACGATGGTGAAGATGGGTTGATTTCAATTTTAGGTACAAAACACCTGAATTCGACAGGTATAAGTACAGAAGAATAGTCATTGACTTTTCTTTCTTCGTGGCCAAGTGGTTTAGTCACTGTCTATTCAAGCTTGCCGACCAGGGTTCGATTCCCGACCGGTCACAAGCTCTTGTCTATGTGTGATTTCGCCTGGGGCTCTGATCCCAATGTCGTTAAGAGAATCCCGATATTAATGTATCAAAAATATATAAGGTTTATTTGAATATGAAAAACACGTCTAAATGTGCAAAATTTATTGTTAATCGAATGCCTAGTAAAAAACTACCAATTAGCTACGATGGTGAAGATGGGGTGATTTCAATTCTAAGTATAAAACACCTGAATTCGACAGGAATAAGTACAGAAGAATTGTCATTGACTTTTCTTTCTTCTTGTCCAAGTGGTTTAGTCACTGTCTATTCAAGCTTGCCGACCAGGGTTCGATTCCTGGCCAGTCACAAGCTCTTGTCTATGTGTGATTTCACCTGGGGCTCTGATCCCAATGTCGTTAAGAGAATCCTGATATTAATGTATCAAAAATATATAAGGTTTATTTGAATATGAAGAACACGTCTAAATGTGCAAAATTTATCGTTAATCGAATGCCTAGTAACAAACTACCAATTAGCTACGATGGTGAAGATGGGTTGATTTTAATTCTAAGTATAAAACACCTGAATTTGACAGGAATAAGTACAGAAGAATTGTCATTGACTTTTCTTTCTTCTTATCCAAGTGGTTTAGTCACTGTCTATTCAAGCTTGCCGACCAGGGTTCGATTCCCGACCGGTCACAAGCTCTTGTCTATGTGTGATTTCGCCTGGGGCTCTGATCCCAATGTCGTTAAGAGAATCCAGATATGAAGAACACGTCTAAATGTGCAAAATTTATCGTTAATCGAATGCCTAGTAACAAACTACCAATTAGCTACGATGGTGAAGATGGGTTGATTTACATTCTAAGTATAAAACACCTGAATTCGACAGGAATAAGTACAGAAGAATTGTCATTGACTTTTCTTTCTTCTTATCCTAGTGGTTTAGTCACTGTCTATTCAAGCTTGCCGACCAGGGTTCGATTCCCGACCGGTCACAAGCTCTTGTCTATGTGTGATTTCGCCTGGGGCTCTGATCCCAATGTCGTTAAGAGAATCCAGATATTAATGTATCAAAAATATATAAGGTTTATTTGAATATGAAAAACACGTCTAAATGTGCAAAATTTATCGTTAATCGAATGCCTAGTAACAAACTACCAATTAGCTACGATGGTGAAGATGGGTTGATTTCAATTCTAAGTATAAAACACCTGAATTCGACAGGAATAAGTACAGAAGAATTGTCATAGACTTTTCTTTCTTCTTGTCCAAGTGGTTTAGTCACTGTCTATTCAAGCTTGCCGATCAGGGTTCGATTCCTGGCCGGTCACAAGCTCTTTTCATTGTGTGATTTTGCCTGGGGCTCTAATCCCAATGTCGTTAAGAGAATCCAGACATTAATGTATCAAAAATGTATATGGCTTATTTGAATATGAAAAATACGTCTAATTGTGCAAAATTTATCATTATTCGAATGCCAAGTAACAAACTACCAATTAGCTACGATGGTGAAGATGAGTTGATTTCAATTCTAGGTACAAAACACCTGAATTTGACAAGTATAAGTACAGAAGAATTGTCATTTCTTTTTCTTTCTTCGTGGCCAAGTGGTTTAGTCACTGTCCATACAAGCTTGCCGACCAGGGTTCGATTCCCGGCCGGTCACAAGCTCTTGCCTTCGTGTGATTTCGCCTTGGGCTCTGATCCCGAGGTCGTTAAGAGAATCAAGATAGTTATGTATCAAAAATATATATGGCTTATTTGAATAATAAAAACACATACAAATGTGCAAAATTTATCATTAATCGAAAACCAAGTAACAAACTACTAATTAGCTACGATGGTGAAGATGGGTTGATTTCAATTTTAGGTACAAAACACCTGAATTCGACAGGTATAAGTACAGAAGAATAGTCATTGACTTTTCTTTCTTCGTGGCCAAGTGGTTTAGTCACTGTCTATTCAAGCTTGCCGACCAGGGTTCGATTCCCGACCGGTCACAAGCTCTTGTCTATGTGTGATTTCGCCTGGGGCTCTGATCCCAATGTCATTAAGAGAATCCAGATATTAATGTATCAAAAATATATAAGGTTTATTTGAATATGAAAAACACGTCTAAATGTGCAAAATTTATCGTTAATCGAATGCCTAGTAACAAACTACCAATTAGCTACGATGGTGAAGATGGGTTGATTTCAATTCTAAGTATAAAACACCTGAATTCGACAGGAATAAGTACAGAAGAATTGTCATAGACTTTTCTTTCTTCTTGTCCAAGTGGTTTAGTCACTGTCTATTCAAGCTTGCCGATCAGGGTTCGATTCCTGGCCGGTCACAAGCTCTTTTCTTTGTGTGATTTTGCCTGGGGCTCTAATCCCAATGTCGTTAAGAGAATCCAGACATTAATGTATCAAAAATGTATATGGCTTATTTGAATATGAAAAATACGTCTAATTGTGCAAAATTTATCATTATTCGAATGCCAAGTAACAAACTACCAATTAGCTACGATGGTGAAGATGAGTTGATTTCAATTCTAGGTACAAAACACCTGAATTTGACAAGTATAAGTACAGAAGAATTGTCATTTCTTTTTCTTTCTTCGTGGCCAAGTGGTTTAGTCACTGTCCATACAAGCTTGCCGACCAGGGTTCGATTCCCGGCCGGTCACAAGCTCTTGCCTTCGTGTGATTTCGCCTTGGGCTCTGATCCCGAGGTCGTTAAGAGAATCAAGATAGTTATGTATCAAAAATATATATGGCTTATTTGAATAATAAAAACACATACAAATGTGCAAAATTTATCATTAATCGAAAACCAAGTAACAAACTACTAATTAGCTACGATGGTGAAGATGGGTTGATTTCAATTTTAGGTACAAAACACCTGAATTCGACAGGTATAAGTACAGAAGAATAGTCATTGACTTTTCTTTCTTCGTGGCCAAGTGGTTTAGTCACTGTCTATTCAAGCTTGCCGACCAGGGTTCGATTCCCGACCGGTCACAAGCTCTTGTCTATGTGTGATTTCGCCTGGGGCTCTGATCCCAATGTCGTTAAGAGAATCCAGATATTAATGTATCAAAAATATATAAGGTTTATTTGAATATGAAAAACACGTCTAAATGTGCAAAATTTATCGTTAATCGAATGCCTAGTAACAAACTACCAATTAGCTACGATGGTGAAGATGGGTTGATTTCAATTCTAAGTATAAAACACCTGAATTCGACAGGAATAAGTACAGAAGAATTGTCATTGACTTTTCTTTCTTCTTGTCCAAGTGGTTTAGTCACTGTCTATTCAAGCTTGCCGATCAGGGTTCGATTCCTGGCCGGTCACAAGCTCTTATCTTTGTGTGATTTTGCCTGGGGCTCTGATCCCAATGTCGTTAAGAGAATCCAGATATTAATGTATCAAAAATACATAAGGTTTATTTGAATATAAAAAAACACGTCTGAATGTGCAAAATTTATCGTTAATCGAATGCCTAGTAACAAACTACCAATTAGCTACGATGGTGAAGATGGGTTGATTTCAATTCTAAGTATAAAACACCTGAATTCGACAGGAATAAGTACAGAAGAATTGTCATTGACTTTTCTTTCTTCTTGTCCAAGTGGTTTAGTCACTGTCTATTCAAGCTTGCCGATCAGGGTTCGATTCCTGGCCGGTCACAAGCTCTTTTCTTTGTGTGATTTTGCCTGGGGCTCTAATCCCAATGTCGTTAAGAGAATCCAGACATTAATGTATCAAAAATGTATATGGCTTATTTGAATATGAAAAATACGTCTAATTGTGCAAAATTTATCATTATTCGAATGCCAAGTAACAAACTACCAATTAGCTACGATGGTGAAGATGAGTTGATTTCAATTCTAGGTACAAAACACCTGAATTTGACAAGTATAAGTACAGAAGAATTGTCATTTCTTTTTCTTTCTTCGTGGCCAAGTGGTTTAGTCACTGTCCATACAAGCTTGCCGACCAGGGTTCGATTCCTGGCCGGTCACAAGCTCTTGCCTTCGTGTGATTTTGCCTTTGGCTCTGATCCCGAGGTCGTTAAGAGAATCAAGATAGTTATGTATCAAAAATATATATGGCTTATTTGAATAATAAAAACACATACAAATGTGCAAAATTTATCATTAATCGAATGCCAAGTAACAAACTAATAATTAGCTACGATGGTGAAGATGGGTTGATTTCAATTTTAGGTACAAAACACCTGAATTCGACAGGTATAAGTACAAAAGAATAGTCATTGACTTTTCTTTCTTCGTGGCCAAGTGGTTTAGTCACTGCCTATACAAGCTTGCTGACCAGGGTTCGAT
Source organism: Palaemon carinicauda (assembly GCF_036898095.1). Taxonomy (NCBI): domain Eukaryota; kingdom Metazoa; phylum Arthropoda; class Malacostraca; order Decapoda; family Palaemonidae; genus Palaemon; species Palaemon carinicauda. Next base: position 16,241,931 of record NC_090750.1, read on the forward strand.
TCCCAGCCGGTCATAAGCTCTTGTCTTTGCGTGATTTTGCCTGGGGCTCTGATCCCGAGGTCGTTAAGAGAATCCAGACGTTAATGTATCAAAAATATATATGGCTTCTTTGAATATATATATATATATATATATATATATATATATATATATATATATATATATATATATATATATATATATATATATATCTATATATATATATATATATATATAGATATATATATATATATATATATATATATATATATATATATATATATATATATATATATATATATATATATGTGTGTGTGTGTGTGTGTGTGTTTTTAAATATATATATATATATATATATATATATATATATATATATATATATATATATATATATATATATATATATATATATATATATATATAAATACATATATATAAATTTATATATACATATGTATACATACATATATATATATATATATATATATATATATATATATATATATATATATATATATATATATATATATATATAATTTATATATATACCACTTTGCTTTCAAATAGGAATTATTTGTAAATAAAAGAATCATAATAGGACAGTTTTTAAGCTTTCTTAATCTTCATAGAGAGGCGTGTTTATATGATGTTCATCTACTTGTTCGATTTAATAAGTGTGGCTTCCTTTATGGTTCTGTCGAAGCGGAAGGGCTGCTCACTTTAATGCTTCATGGTATCCCTCATTCGATTGTGAGGGAAACTATCAATACATATTTCTATCGACCGTCGTAAATTCCCATCCAATTAATAGTGGTAATGATAAATTTGGTGATAATTATTATCACACTTCCAGCACTAGTTGTAAAACCAGAATATTAACAACAACAAAAGATAGTCAGGGTACAATTTTCCAAAAAAAAAAAAAAAAAAAAAAAAGAGAATCATTCATTTTAATTCTCAAGCGATTGTTGTACTTATGAAGCTTTTGAGGATAAATATATTTATCTTCTTATTATTGTTTAGAAAAAGATAAATAAAATTCATATCATGCTTTAAAGTCCATTAATGTTGTTTGGAAGCTTCATGAGGTATATGCCATACCTAAAACTTCATTCTTTGCTCATATTACTGGTCCGTGTTAGGCTTTTACTAGCATTAACAGATAGTTAAGTGGTTTTTTTTATTTTGTTACTTTGTGTTGGAAGTTCTGTCTTTTATGTGTTTTTTATGCATTTTTTGAGCATAATTGTTAAAAAAAAAACAGTTGTGGAGATCCCCATTGAGAAATCGGGGTGTTTTGGTAGTGAAATACCCAAAACTAGTCGTTTGCACCAACAATAACTGCCAGAAATGCCTAATAAACGCCAAATAATCACCGAGAAAAGATATGGAATATGTAAATGGCGTTGAAGTACCATTTTAGGCAATTCAACGCAAGCAAAGTACATCACCATTTTCTAAAAAATACAACTATTGTTCCTTTATTTTGTGGTGTATTTTCAATGAATCTTGAGTTATTCTCTTGAGAAGAATTTATCTTAACACCATTCTCCCCTCACGTTGGGAGTCTGGTGTTTTCTTTTTTTGGGGGGAAAAAAAGTGCTATGCATCAAAACTAATCGTCAAAAATACCTAATAAATAATTATAACCAATTACAAAAACATTACTCAAGTAAGTGGGATGAAATTAAATCATTATATTTTCAAAACTATGAATAAAAGCCGCATTTCAAGAAAAAATAAACACACACACACACAGAGCACCAGATGACGTAATATTCACTACCTATCCTAAGGCCTTGACCTAACCTTACCCTCACCCAATCTTTTGCCACGCTAATAACTTATAGGATGAAATGTGAAAAACCCCAACAATAAAAGCAAACCTAAAATTCCCCACCTAACTTTACTTAAGACATATTCTCAAATACTGGCTAGAGTCTAAAGCCCCCTGTGACATCCCTACCCCTCCTTCGCCACTATAATTAGTTTAATATGAAAGGTGAACATAAAAAAAAAAAAAAAAATCCTAGCCGTACTTACCAGAATATTATGGAATTTCTGGATATAAGCCTGCTTCTAATGGAGAATAATGCATGCATATTTTTTAGTCATTGTTATTATCATTATTATTATTATTATTATTATTTCTATTATTATTATTATTATTATTATTATTATTATTATTATTATTATTATTATTATTATTATTATTAGCAAAGCTACAACCCTAGTTAGAAAAGCAAGATTCTATAAGCCCAAAGTCTCCAATAGGGAAAAATAGCCCAGTGAGGAAAGGAAATAAGGAAATAAATGAATGTTGAGAATAAATTAACAATAAAGCATTCTAAAACAGTAACAACGTCAAAACAGATATCTCCTATATATGTCATGTATAAACCATAAAATGACTCTTGTCAGCCTGGTCAACATAAAAAACATTTGCTCCAACTTTGAACTTTTGAAGTTCTACTGATTGAACTACTCGATTAGGAAGCTCATTCCAAAACTTGGTAACAGCTGGAATAAAACTTCTAGAATACTGTGTAGTATTGAGCCTCATGATGGAGAAGGCCTGTATATTAGAATTAACTGCCTGCCTAGTATTACGAACAGGATAGAATTGTCCATGGAGATCTGAATGTAAAGGATGGTCAGAGTTATGAAAAATATTATTGCAACATGCATAATGAACTAATAAAACAACGGTGCCAAAGATTAATATCTAGATCAGGAATAAGAAATTTAATAGACCGTAAGTTTCTTTTCTGTCCAACAAATTAAGATGAGAATCAGCAGATGAACACCAGACAGGAGAATAATACTCAAAACAAGGTAGAATGAAAGAATTAAAACACTTCTTCAGAATAGATTGATCACCAAAAAGCTTGTAAGACTTTCTCAATAAGCCAATTGTTTGTGCAATTGAAGAAGACACAGACCTAATGTGTTTCTCAAAATAAAATTTGCTGCCGAGAATCATACCTAAAATTTTAGAAGGGTCATACAAATTTAAAGAAACATTATCAATACTGAATTCCGGATGTTGAGGAGCCACCGTCCTTGACCTACTTACAATCATACTTTGAGTTTTGTTAGGATTACACTTCATACCCTATAATTTGCATCATGCACTAATTTTAGCTAAATCTCTATCAAGGGACTCACCAACCCCAGATCTACATTCAGGGGATGGAATTGATGCAAAGAGAGTAGCATCATCTACATATGCAACAAACTTGTTTTCTAGGCCAAACCACATGTCATGTGTATATAGTATGAAGAGTAATGGGCTAAGGAACACCATATATCACATTTTTATTCTCTTTATGGTGCACATCAACAACAACTCTCTGAGATCTATTACTTAAAAAATCAATAATAATGCTAAGAAACGACCAACCCCCTCCCAACTGTTTGAGTTTGAAAACAAGGGCTTAATGATTAATACGGTCTAAGGCAGCACTAAAATCAAGGCCAATCATACGAACTTCCTTACCACAACCAAGGGATTTCTGTACAGCATTAGAGAGTGTAAGAAGGGCATCACATGCTCCAAGGCCTTTACGAAAACCAAATTGCAAACTAGGGAATAGATGACTACCTTCAGCAAACCTATGAAGACGTTTTGCCAGGAGACGTTCAAAAACTTTAGATAATATGGGAGTTATGGAAATTGGGCGGTAATCAGTGGGACTTGAGCTACCACAAACACATTTACGTAGAGGAGTAACATTACCAATTCTCAAACAAGTGCTAAAAGTTCCTCTTCTTGCTAACTTGCGCAAAATAACAGATAACTTTGGAGCTAAGAAATCTGCTGTCTTTATTAAAAAAAACAAAGGAAAATACCATATGGGTCTACACCTCCATAAGCATCAAGGTCCATTAACAGAGCTTTAATATCACGAGATCGAAAAGCTAAACTAGTTAGTTTAGTCTCAGGAAAACAGGAATGAGGAAGTTTAAGTTTTTCATTACTCTTTTTACTGTCAAAAACATCAGCCAAAAGGGTTGCATTTTCCTTTGGACAGTGAGTGACTGAGCCATCTGGTTTAAGTAAAGGAGGAACTGTTGTATCTACAACAAAGAGTGCAGATTTAAGGGTACACCACTATTTATGTTTTTGAGTTGTACCAGAAAGGGTTTCTTTTATGGTTAAATTGTACTCCTTTTCTGTTGAAGCAAAAACTCCCAGAGCAAAAGCTCGAAGCTTGGTATAGTTGTTCTAGCTCAAATCTGATCTGTTACTCTTCCAAAGATGATAGGCCTTCTGCTTCTCCAAATAAGCAAGTCAATAATCATCATTGAACCACGGTTTGTCGTTCACTCGGTACCTTAGCACACAAGATGGGATAAACATATCAATTATGCTGACTAGATTCCCATTCAAAGTGACAACAGGATCTACACTACTGTATAATTGTGACCAATTCAAACACAAAAGATCATGCAATATCTCATTCCAGTCTGCTTGGGATTTCATATAAATTTTACAAGAGTTGATATATCAGAGACAGGCTGCTCCGTCTTCACTACTATTAAGATCAAGGCATGATCAGATGTCCCTACTGGGAAACCAACCTTACTAGCTACAACGCCAGGGGAGTCAGTGTATACGAGGTCCAAGCAATTACCAGACCTGTGAGTAGCTTCATTTATGATTTCCTCACTGCCTGATTCAGAGACAAAGTCTAAAGCTCTTAAGCTATGGCGATCGGTAGGAGAGATAGAACTTAACCACTCCCTATGGTGAGCATTAAAATCACTAACAAAGACAAAAGAAGCCTTTCTATCATCTTCTTGTATCTTAGCCATAATGGTAAGAAGACAATCGAAGATAGAATGATCCATATCTGGATTACGGTAGATCGAACACAAATAAAAGTAGTTATGCCTGCTACAAACTTTTATTACCTGAATCTCATGACATCCACATTGATAGCAGGACTTATGAGAAGCAGGGTACTCGGTCCTATTATACATCGCCATTTCCCTGGCCCTAGGGATGACATCACCTTTCAACATTATTGGCTTCTTAAAACCAGTTATAAGGAGCTCATATGAGTGCCTCATATTAGAAAGCAAAGTTTTTGAATACAAAAGAATATCTTACTGTCTAGACGCAACTTTAAGGTCTTGGATATTTGTATAAAGACCACGAATATTGCAATACAGAAGACGACATTGACAAAATCAAGGACGCAATGGTCCTGGAATTCACTCAATGTGTCCAGACAGCATAAGAATTAATAGGAATAAAAAAGAGACATCATACTTAAAAACTAGATTAACAAGAATTATAAAAAAAACAATATGTACAGAATTATAAATAAAGTGATTGATGAAACCCATACACTATAGTAAAAAGTCGGAAAAACTGGTCAATATGGAGAAGCTGATACACCATGCAAGGCTAAATATCCTCCAGGATAGCCACTTCAACTGAAGGTAGGACAGTAAGGATGGTTTTGAGAAGAAAAAAATCAGAAAAGGAAAACACAACCTCTTGATAAACCACCAAACATCCATGGCCCTTCTATTAAGCCTGCCCAACACACGATTTCAAAAAAACAAGAGAAAGAAAAAATGATAATGATGAGAGAATAATGTGCCCGAGTGTACTCCCAAGCAAGAGAACTCTAACCCAAGACAGTGGAAGACCATGGTACAGAGGGTCTAGCACTAGCCAAGACTAGAGAGCAATGGTTTAATTTTGGAGTGTCCTTCTCCTAGAAGAGCTGCTTACCATAGCTAAAGAATCTCTTCTACCCTTACCAAGGGGAGAGTACGGTGAACAAATTGCAGTACAGTAATTAACCCTTTTTGTGAAGTAGTGTTTAGTATCTCATTGTTGTCAGGTGTATGAGGAAAGACGAGAATATGTAAAGAATAGGCCAGACTATTCTGTGTAAGTGTAGGCAAAGAAAAAATAAGCCATAACCAGAGATTTACTGCCTAGTAAGTCAAAGGATCCAACACCTCTCTAGTGGTAGTATCTCATCATGTGGCTGGTGCCCTGGCCAACCTACAACCTAGCAGAAAATTTGTTGCAAACAAATATTCCATCCAGATGTTTCTGTCATCCATATTTTTTGACCAAGCTCCTCACATCTCTCCATCTTCTATCTATGGTGTTTGCGTGTGCAAGGGTCACAGGATCCACAAAATTCAAAGAGTCGTCCATTTTTAAGTGCTGGTGCCATAACTACTCAAAGAAATTATAAGTCTTCCGGCAGTCGCCTATTAATGTCGAACCAGGCAAAATAAATTTTCATTTAATGGACAGCAACGTTTCTGCTGACAACTTTTTCTGGCACTATAATATTTCTTTGTTTCACAACATATACCATCAAACACATACTGCCCATCAATAACCCTAACATTATATTTTCTATTCAAAAATTTATATTCGTTGATCTCTACCGTTAGGCAGACACTATCAGTCTTACCAGTATTTCTTAAAACCCAATCTATTGCGACTTCTCGTCAAAATAATGACCAATCACATATTGTTGCTTGGCGAAACAGCAATTCCCATTCAGACAAGTTATAAAAAAA
>NC_090750.1:16253470-16257664 GCF_036898095.1 Palaemon carinicauda
CTCTTTTCAGGCTTCCTAGTCCACAGCAATGGAATTTGCTTCTATGGCTAGCAATCAGGCTATGTCATGATAGCTCCCTTCTTGAGGTTTCCCTTTTCCTCAGACATCCTGAAGAGGAAGTTGCTCGACTTCATTCTCTCTAGGTTTGAGGCTGACTTCTTCATAGCGAGCCAGTCAGCCCACCATTGAGCAAATTGGGTCCTCAAACACATGCAAAAGCAGGTTGATTCTCCAGTAATGCGGTCATGAAAGCTGTCATTTTGCTACACTAATCGTTGATGCTGGGTGGAAAATCATTGTGTCCACAACAGAACATAGAGGTGATCGTCGAGAAATGGAAGATGGTGAGTCATGCCTCTCTCATCCAACAGTCAGCAGCTTATAAGGGCAAAGCTCCCTTTAATCCCATGATTTCTGGTGCTTAATAGTCTCCTGTCTCAAAACTTGAATCAAAGAATCAGACAAGTCTAGTGAAATCTAAGCTCAATTCAATGTCACGCTTTATCCTTTGAATGTCCCATCCAAGAAAGATGGTAAGAGAAGGAAAGTAGGAAGGGGACGCTGAGAAGTGTGTTTCTCTTCTCCAGTTACTGTGAGTGGGTGGATATCCTGTCAACCAATTGGAGTATGTGGCAGTGGTACACATTGGAAGAATGGGGTTTATATGTCTTCAGGATAGTATTCTGCATCCCAACTATCCACTCTTTCCGTCCAATACATCTAGTTCTGACGATGTTTCAGATATATCATCTGGGATCACCAAAATCTCTTGCATTCGTGAAAAAGGTTTTGGTGATGTCGGAGGGGTTTCTTGGCTTCTATTATTGGCATTGAAAGAAGGGAAATTCATTAGGAAAATGGTGACATGTTATTGACCTCTATTCTCTGACTGAGTTTCTTCCATAAATTTCATTCCGGATTGAGAGAGCAAGCAATCATCGAGCTGCCATAAGAAGAGAATACTTTTTACTTTCTATTGATCTGAAGGATGCTTATTTTAGGATATTAATTTTATTAATTGAGCACCAGATCGTTATGCTTCATCCTAAATGGAGTGGTGAATTATTTCAAAGTCGTTTGCTTCAAACTACCAAACCTCTCTGCAAGTGTTGACTAGAGTTCTCACGCCAGTATCAGCCTGGGCCCCTTCAAGCAGGATTAGTCTTTGGAAGTATCTACATGAAATGCTGATCTTGTCATCTTCAAGAAGACAGTTGCTATTTGATTGAGACAGACTCTTATCCTTTTGGCATGATCTTGGGATGAATGTAAATCAGAAGATGTCTTGTGTCAAGACCAAATGCGAGATGGAGTACTTGGGAATCTTAATAGATACAGCAGTAGTTGGAGATTTTCGACCCAACTATCATATCAACAGACTCAGATGCTGTGTGAGGCTCTCTCAAAGTTCAATGTTTAACTGAACATCAGTAGGACTGTCTTCTAGAACACCTTTCATCATTGGAGAAATTCCTTCCTCACAGGGGCTACTACTAATGATTGATAGTGTTGTCTCAAGTATCACTGGTAAGCAGTCACTGACTCCCACCCATATTTTACCCTCTCGAGAACAGCAGTGAATGGGGAAATAGAGAGATGGTTGGATGATGGAAATCTCACTAAGGGAGTCTCTCAACATCCTTCCTAACAAAATGCTAATATTCACGCTCATCAAAGGAGTTGGGAACACACCCGAGGGATTACACTTCCAAATGACTGTGGTCTGTAGATTTGAAAAATCTGGACATCAATCTGCTTTAATTCAAAGCTATGCTTTAAACTTTGTGATCTTTCCAGCAGAGTTTGAGAGGGCACTCGGTAGCACTGATGAACGGCAACCTCGCTGTATTGTCTATATTAAAAGGCAGTGGTACACCGTTTCAAAAGGCCTGTGTAAATTTAGGAAGCAGACACACACTTAAACCTTCAGGAATGCAGTCAACAAGATTCAATAAAAATGTATTAGCGGATATTCAGCTAGTATGGTAAAGCGGTCTCTTTAACCAGCTATAGGGAAAAGATTCTTGCCATTTTGGGTTCCCAAATAATTGACTTGTTTGCATCATAATTGAACCAAAAACATCCACTGTACTATTCATCCGTTTGAAACCAGGTGGGAGTGATGTAGGAAGCGTTTTAATATCCCTTGAGCAACCGTGATGGTTAAACTTTTCCATTGTTCTGTCTGATTAGACTCCAGATGTAAGGATGACCCTTCTGACTGCTAAGTGGCCTCAAGTGAAATTGTTCTCCAACCTGCAGATTTCCCTTGTTAAGGTACCAACAGAACTAACCCACTCACTCAAATTCCTGTCAGATCCACCTACATAAATTTTATAACTCTGTTGCATCCCGGTCCCTTCACATGTAATTGTTATCCAGCATCTGTTTCAAGGGAACAGCTTTTCTTAGGTCATATGGGAAATATCTAGATATCTGTGCACATCTCCTACAGCTACAGCTATGTATCAGGTGAAGTGAGCCAAATTCTCAATTTTTTTATGTCGTAGACGAGATATTTCTTATGTCTGAGCCTCTCTTTAAGTGATTGCTCATTTTCTCTCCTTTCTTCAGTTAAAGAAGGTACACTTAGTCACTTGAGAATAGAGCTACCACTCCTCCTAGAGCTAGGTACTCAAACTGAAATGTTTAGACTTTTTTTCTAAACTCTGGGAGGGGGAAAAGAATGATCTCCAAGACCATCTCCTTTTGGCTTCAGTAAATCATCGGACACTCCTATGATCCTGGAAAATGTTCATAAGTGTGGACCATCGTGAGTGAGAGCTGAAAAAGTCCGGAGTATTGGCTCCCACTTAGCTTTTAGGAAGGATGTTTTTATTGCAATGGTCATGATATCATTGTCTAAAAACTCCAAACAATCTTCACCTCCTACTATATAAAGGAACATACCCATAGGTCATTGGATACCTGTTCTCTGGTAATGATGTAGTTGCTCAACAGGTGGTGTAGTGAATGTTGTGCTCTCACAAGACAAGTAGCATCACATCTGTTTAGCTGTAAGAATGTGTGGCAATTTTTCCATTTTTCCCCTCTTTTAGTGGCAGTAATCACTCCATTATGTTTCTGAACCTGACGCTAGGTGCAATTAAGTTACTTAACAGTGACTTTTCTTTACAATTTGTATTTTGTCTAAAGCAGTTTCCCCCGATCAATCTAGCAAAGTGGTTGATAGATTCATTGTGTACTTATTCATTACCTCCAACAATGAAGTTTGGAGGAGGTTATTTTTTCGTTCCTGTTTGTCTGTTTATTTGTTATTGAACAACTTTCTGGGCACATCTCTGTTCAAATAGTATTTAAATTTTCTGGGATTAAATTTTATGCTGATACGTGGGTAGGATTGAATTTAGAAACCCCAAGGTCAAAGGTCAAGGTAGAGCAAAAAGTCGACGAATTAACCATAACCTCAACCACAAATTTGCACATCGTTGTTAGACAGACTTCATATATGCTTATGGTCTAGATGAATTCAGGGAAAGGTAAGCTGGTTTCAAGAAATAACCTTCTTTGGTTGAGGTCTGCACCCTCAGAGTGCTTATCAAGTTACATATATAATGCCTACACACAGGATAATATATCCTGTGAATATAGACTCATCATTGACTTTCTTATTTTGAGAAAGGCCTAACTTAACTTAATTTGCATCCATATTTATGTATGTTATATGGTTGACACTAAGGAAATGTGACTTTCCCTTGACCTAAGACAAAAGTTCATTAAGTTTTCCAGATCAGTTAAACAATTCAAATTTGGTCATGGGAACCTGATCCTTGCCATAAGTTTCCTATGGTAGTTCAAGTGTTTGTATAATGCGTAGGAAGAAATTCCAAATTTTAAATTAAATTTTATTTTTTCATACTTATCCATAGTTGAAACTCTTATTCATGTCTTGACTTAATTATCACGTAAGTACATAGGCCTAAGATCAAATTAAGGGTTGCTCTACTTAGCGACCAACCATATATAACTTGTTAAAAGTCTATAACAGCCATTACAGCTCTTCTAATGATATATTCTTATAAAATTGTCAGTTTTCCATGATTCAAAAACAAAAATACATCAATCTAAAATTTGTGAGTTTTCTCCCATGAACATGAAGTTCAATATTGCTTGATAAAGTGTCAACTAGTATGGAACTTTAAAACGACAATATAAGTAATTATGAATCTTTGC
>NC_090750.1:16258164-16260664 GCF_036898095.1 Palaemon carinicauda
AAGTGTCAACTAGTAGGGAACTATAAAACGACAACATAAGTAATTATGAATCTTTGCTTTGATATTTCAATCAATTGTGTTGTTTGAGAGATGTATTAGTTTATTTTTATTTTTATTTTGTGTATAAAAAACAGTGGTGAAGAAACTAAAACACTTGTCAGAAACGTCAGAGGGGAAGGACATTTTCACAAAGATAGAGAACAATCAGAATAATCTGCAAATCGATCTCGTAGTAATGATGTCCGGCAATATGATGAGCCTAATGTAGCGTAAGATAAGAAAATAGAAGGAAAGACTTTAACTTGTGAAAAATATAAGATTTTTTATGGAAATCTGATAAAATTCACTTTTGAGGAAAAAAGGCCTTAGAAGTTAATATAGATGCAATCTACACTAAACCAGTGTCTGATACGCGATAGCACAAGGCAGCTCGGATACTATTTCATGAATACACATTTCTCGGCTAAAAGAAAGTACCTCCCTGTCTCCACAGCTAGAAAGTATATAAAAAACTGAAGAACATGCTTAGCGAGAGGAAGAATAAAAACAAGAGACTAGAAAATTTCTTCTATCGGAAGAGAGAGAGAGAGAGGAGGATCATGAACAAATCTTATAAAAAATAATCGAGCTATCAGAAGAAGGTTACAAGAACCTTCAGGAAATTACAAAGAAATTTGCTTTCAAGAATATAAATTTTGAAACATTCCAAAATTGAACTTTATCTACCTGGTGGAAGTTTTGGCATTTACGTCCCACTAAGAAAAAGAGGAGAAATCTCGATAATCCTTCGAATTTCAGAGTTGGTACCTCTGCAGCTTAATTGCCACTTCATATCGAGCCCCAAACACACAGACAAGAGGCTACAGGTTAAACTTTTATTAGACTCTTTCCTTAGTCACCAGGAGAAAGGGACCTTAAAAAAACTGATGACATCCACCCCCTGCTCTTGACTGAAGCTCTTACGGATCGTGGACGATACAACAGTGGCATTGTCCTTAGTGACTTGAGGGAGGTAGCTAGAAAGCTAAGGAAGGCGGCCCATATGGACGTGAGGAGAGCATACAAGACTGCTGAATTTGTCTTGATAGGTACGGAAGAGTACCACAGCAAACTCGACCTGATATTGGGAGATTCATCCAAGTTTGAAAAACTCTCCTACAAACCCATCGAAGAGATTAAGAGAGAGACCAACAAGACAATAAAAACCATTATTGCAGCCACAAATGCCGTCAATTTCAAGACCATTACTGGGTATCTTAGCCCTGGTTACCTATATGGTAATGTGAACACCGATAAAATGGGTAACCCACTCCGACCTATTATCAGCCAGTGCCCGACGTCGACCTATCACCTGACAAAGAGACTCAATAGTGTCTTTACTCCTTATGTTCCGTACGATTACAGTATCGACTCATCTGCGGAGTTCCTAATAAGCTAAAAGGATCCCCCAACAGTGGCACCATCGCTTCCCTGAACTTTGAGTCCCTTTTTACAAACGTACCTGTTGGAGAGACCATCAACTTGATCCTGGAGAGAGTGTACATGGACCCTTCTACTCGAACCCTAAGCATCGCTGAGGAGGCCCTCCGCAATCTGCTTTGAATATGTACTAGGAAGGCCCCTTTTACCAAACACAGTGGCCACATGTATATACAGAAGGATGGTGTAGTGATGGACTCTTCCCTTGGTTTGCTGTTTGCTAACTTTTAAATGGGAGTTATTGAAGAGAGAGTTTTCTCACTAATGCGTCGTCCATAGGTGTATGTGAGATACATAGATGATACTTTTGTCATAGCCCCTTCTACCCAGGACATCGAGACTCTCCACAGGACGTTTAAGGAATGCTGTTGCCTGAGGTTTACTGTCGAACATTGCAAAGATGGACGGCTGCCCTTCCTGGATGTTCTCATCTCTCCTAACCCTACAGGATTTGGTACTAGTGTGTACATTAAGCCCAATAACCTCTGCTTATGTTTAAATAGAGACACTGAATACCCTGCCAAGTACAAGGCCTCCGCCATCAAAGCCTACATCCGAGGAGCCCTCACCCACTGCTCCTCTTCGGCTGCCACATACCAAGAACTCAAACGAGTTTCCCAAGTCCTGGTGAAAAATGGCTACTATAAAAGACCAGTTAGCCTTTAAATTAAGCTAATCATGGACACCTGTGACCAGGGTGAACAACTGACTGTGAACGCCACTACTACCATCAACCTTTACTTTAAATGGTTCATACATCGGTACTACCAGAAGGATGAAAAGGCCATGAGAGACAAAATAAAGAGTCATGTCTCCCGTGTGGATAAAAACACAGAGGTCAAGTTGACTATTTATTATCAAACTAACGACATGAGGTCTCTTATCATGAGGAACAACTCATGACATCCTCAGACAGAGCAAGAAGATTTATTCCTACTTATGCCCTGTTCCAGGATGCTCTGGACGTTACATAGGAATGACCACAATCCATCTCTCAAAAAGAATGTTCAACAAGGTACAA
>NC_090750.1:16265664-16278164 GCF_036898095.1 Palaemon carinicauda
CTACTCCCCCACTCTTTTGCTACAACCAATTTTCCTTCCACCAAAAAATGATCATACATACCGTTAGCCATACCCCTAAACACGTGCACGTCTTTCAATCTTCCAAACATTCTCTTAGTTATCAACACATAATCCATTAATGCCCTTTCTACTACTCTTCCATTTGCCACTCTTACCCATGTATACTTATTTTTATCTTTCTTCTTAAAAAAGCTAGCACATATTACCATCTCTTGTTCAACACACATATCTACCAGTCTCTCACCACTCTCATTTTCACCTGGTACGCCATACTTCCCAATGACACCTTCTACCTCTCCAGCACCCACTCTAGCATTTAAGTCACCCATAACAACTACATAATTCCTTCTACCCAGTCCTTCTACACACCTAGTTAATTCATTCCAAAACTCATTCCGCTCTTCTTCACTTTTCTCACTACCTGGCCCATACACACTGACAAACGCCCAACATTCCCTACCCAACCTAACCCTTACCCACATTAACCTAGATGATATCTCCTTCCATTCCACTACTTTACCTGTCATCCATTCACTCAGCAATAAAGCCACACCTTCTCTCGCTCTTCCCCTTTCAATCCCAGACACTCTACCAGACATTTCACCAAACATCACTTCGCCCTTTCCTTTCATCTTTGTCTCACACAAGGCCAATACATCCATCCTTCTACTTCTAAACATACTTCCAATCTCACATCTTTTACTCTCTATAGTACTACATCCACGCACATTCAAACACCCCAAAACTAGAGTGCGGGGAGCAGTCACTCTCCCCCCAGCTCCATCTCTTTGTTGCTGTCTCACAGGATACTTTTACAGGAGAGGGGGTTTCCAGCCCCCTCGTCCCGTCCCTTTTAGTCACCTCTTACGACACGCAGGGATAACGTTGGCGCTATTCTAATTGTTTTGTGCCCCCGCGGCCATATATATATATATATATATATATATATATATATATATATATATATATATATATATATATATATATATATATATATATATATATATATATATATATATATATATATAGTGTTTTTGTGTTTGTTCTGAGAGAGTGACATATGTAACTGAATAAATTGTATCCATGGTCATGAAAGACTCTAGATCAAATGTTACTGATATTTAGTTTACAAAATAAGTTACACCAATTTAAAACCTCAATAAATATAAAAAAGCTTGTATCAAATATCATGAAAAGTTATGCCGTGGTCGTTATATCTTTAAATCATCAAACTGTCAATCAGCATTCAACCCGATGCAACGCCTAAAGGTTATATTGACACAACGCCCAGTTCCCGGGGATTGTAAGTGTAAACACTGAATTCCGTAAACAAGGTGCTTGTCCTTCGCTTGTTAGATCAAATACAGGAGGCGATGAACTTGTATTGTGATATCATATATAAATCCCTTTGCTCCATATTTTTTTTTTTTGAGGTATTGAAAAGATTAATCATTTTGTCATGAAACCGTACATTTCTATCTGACAAAAAGAAAGTATAATAAAAATTCCTAATGTATAAAGATGACCTCTCTCTCTCTCTCTCTCTCTCTCTCTCTCTCTCTCTCTCTCTCTCTCTCTCTCTCTCTCTCTCTCTCTCATTACATGCTTTTTTTCACCAGGAGGCACAGATGCCGAAACCCATACCGTCTAAATGACTCTCCATGAAACCCCTCTGATCTTGCACACAATTGGATCCATTAAGGTAACTACCTCCGAGAAATTATGAACAAGTGATAAAAAATTATATTGCGTAAGCCGAGGAGTACACCGGAAAACCTAAACTAAATATCAGATTCCTCTGATAAATTCAAATAAGGTAGTAGGTTGGCCAAGACAGCAGTCACCCGCTGAAATACTACCGCTAGAGAGATATGGGGTCCTTTGACTGGCCTGACAGTACTACATTGAATCCTTCTCTCTGATTCACGCCTACATACACACACACACACACACACACATACACACACACCGTATATTCTGGCTTATTCTTTATATATTCTCCTCTGTCTTCACACACTTGACAACACCAAACAATTCTTCTTCACCCAAGAGTTGTCTGCACTGTAATTGTTCAGTGGGCACTTTCTTCTTCTAAGGGTAGAAGAGACTCTTTAGCTATGGTAAGCAGCTCTTCTAAGAGACGGAAACTGCAAAATAGAACCATGGTTTCTAGCGTTGGGCAGTGCCATACCCTCTGTACCATGGTCTTCCACTGTCTTGGATTAGAGTTCTCTTGATTGAGGGTACACTCAGGCATACTATTCGATCTTATTTCTGTTTCTCTAGTTTTGTTGGAGTTTTTATAGTTTACGTAGGAGATATTTATTTCACTGTTACTCTTCTTAAATTATTTTATTTTTCCTTGTTTCCTTTCCTCACTAGGCTATTTTCCCTGTTGAAGCCCCTGGGCTTATAGCATCTTGCTTTTCTAACTAGGGTTGTAGCTTAGGAAGTATTAATGATAATAATAATAATAATAATAATAATAATAATAATAATAATAATAATAAAAATAATTTTCTTTGTATTCTAATTTATACTCGTAGTCCTCAGCCACAATTAAGATTTTTTTCCTTATTACATATAAAATTATCCTCTTTGTAAACAAGTTTTTTTTTTTTTCAGCCAGTTCAGTTTTCTTATATAAATTTGTTATTGATGCTCTGTTGATAAAATGGTATTTAAATATTATCCATAGTTATTATAGAATCTTATTTTTTAAAAAGAAATATGATAAAGTCATCACAGCATTACCTTTTTAATGCTATGGCAAGCATTAGACGGGCAAAGAACTTGGTCCTTATCTATACGGAGGATGCGTTCGCGTGTCCCTGCGCCTTCCTCGATTTTATTTTTCACCAATCACCTTTATGAGAATAAAACTGATTCCGTGTATGGTCGCTGAAAATGGGAATGCTGTCCCGTCAATGATGTTTGGTCAAGCAAAGCAGATGACCCAGCTTCCAGTTTGTGATGTTTGATTTTCTCCATATTAATTACACGAGCCCAGGTGGAATTATACTGGAATGAAATACTGAATCAATTATTCGACGGAAGGTTAATGATATCTATGGAGTTTTGCTTTGCTACCTGTTATTTCTTTAATAATAATACCATTGGAATTTGGGACTCACCAAAAATAGAGATCCTGCGATTCACTATAACTTAGTAACTTTGGTTACGATATGTTGAATATTTGCCAGATGTTGGTGACATCGTAAGGATTAGCACAAGTTGGTAAAATCATAGGATTCATCCAAATTTAGTTACTTTTAGCGATTTACGAGAAGTCTGTTACACATTTGGAATATAAGCTGTTCTGGTTTTTCAGTATTCTAAAATGTAGTATGACGTTTAATGTGAAAGCTCTGTCCAAAAAATCTTTGAATTTAAAATTTTAATTTTTCTTACACATTCCCTGTAAGTATTAAAACAAAGTAAAAGAGAATAACACCCAAACCTCTTCCCCAGGTGTCATGCAGTAAACTCTATGCGCAGAAGAACTACATACCTAAACATTCTTCCCAGGTGCATGATGTAGTAATTTCACAATCTAATGTAAGCATTCAATATTGCTCAGACTTTCCTCAGAAAGTCCTAGGTTTGGCTTTGCCCTGGAAAGGTATGATGGGTCGTACGCGACCCCTACAGCATTTTCAAAACCTGTTTTTTCCAAATAAATCATCAGCTGTCTCGAATATGGAAGTGGTCGACCTGCAAGGGGTGACTAGTCAACATGCCATTGTCAGCTTTAGGGCTGATTTTCGTCTAACTTCCCTCCTTCCCCGTTTTTTTACCCCCCCCCCCCCCCACCCGGGGTCGACCTCGACCCTGACATACCTTTATAGGGGTAAGTGATCAAACAGCAAAGTTATTACATAATTATAAATTGTCGAACAGTGTTGATACTTGTTTGGTTCTTTATAGTTGGAAAGTGTGGGTGGATGGTGTGTCTACCACTTGCATGACATTGGTTTTGGCTTAGATGCCATATATTGCCATGAGGTCCATTTTCCCTCAAATGCTAATTTCTGAATTTTTTTTTTTATTTTTTGCAAATTTGATTTTTTTCAATAATGGCCAGCAGGCAGTATTCCCTCTGCATGGATGTCATCAACACACTTCTAATGGAGTTAAAAAGAGATGTTGATGATAATATGGAGCTTGCAACCCCATTCTTCATTTCAAGTGGTAGATTAGGCTGTAAGAGTTGTTGCGGTCTGCGGCCATTTTGTTGACATACCCGAAAGGTAAGTTGGCATATCTCTATTTATTCATATTCTGTATAGAATTCATGATATTTTGGTATATTTTAATGCATAAATATCATATTTTATAGGAGATACAATGATTTTCATAAGAAATTTACATTGTGAAACTAGGCCGTCAAAAAATGACCTTTAGATTTCACCCCTGTTATAACAGTAAATTACATCTTAGTGCACATTTTATTATGTATTTCTGTTCTAGGATAATATGAGTTTATTCTATAAAAAAAATTAGCCTTTTCCTATTTCATTTCGCTACCCCCAAAAATTCATGAAATTTGGACAAATTTTTTTGGCCAAAAAAAGTTACCCTTTTTTCTCATTTCAGATCTTGACTTCTATGGGTCCAACTCATTTCCAGCAATTACACGCTGTTTTTTTCCCATCTAAGAAGGTATTCCTAAAGGGATTTATGTGTATATGTATATTTCTATTTTTTGTGAATATTTACGTCGAGTCTTTTTTTTGTATACTTAAATTTTTAATATATTTCCAATGAATAGTTATTTTGTAGATGGGTATCATTTATATTTTCAGTAGTTTTTAGCATTCTTTGAAGTATTTTTATCAAGTCCAACAATACAGATTGATGCATAACTAAAATTTTCCTGATTTTTTTTTGGAATCGGGGTCGCTCGAGACCGAGTATACCCTTAAAGGGCTGTCCGAGTAGCGTACCTATCCAAGGTACTTCGAAAACATAACCATATCATAGCTCACTGAGGTTACACTGTTGTGGTGTAATGGCATAAAAGCTAAGCACTTCTAATCTGTTTCATGAGTTCAAAGTTCAAAAACGTGATGGATAGGATCTATTTCATTACCTAAATTGATTTTCAAAGCCTTTAGTAGAAATTGTACTTAATGGTGTTAAGCCATCGAGCGAGCTAGATGTGTTTGCAATGGTGAATATGATTCTATAACGTATATTTGTATAACTCCTATTATCATTTATCTTTATAATGCTTCTGTATCTATTGGAAGATATAATACATCTGATTGCTTGAAGAGAATGGCAAAGAGTTTTCCAAGAAAATCATTGCATAAAGAATTGGAGGTCTTACAATAAATCTTCTTATTCTTCTTCTTAAGAGAGAGAGAGAGAGAGAGAGAGAGAGAGAGAGAGAGAGAGAGAGAGAGAGAGAGAGAGAGAGAGAGATTTTAATACGTATTGACCTAGCAGAAAATAGTAATTTTGTAATAGTGAAAAAAAAGGTCCTCATGGATAATTTCAATCTAGACAGTCAGTGATGGAAATTTGCCTTCCGGTTAAAAGAGTACACTTGAGTCAATTTCCTCCTCTTTTTTTTTTTTTTTTTTTTTTTTTTCTAAATCCATTTGATCTCTAGACCACTTTCTCTTAATACCACAACGAGCGAAGCCTTTCGATTAGTGTCATTAAAATCCCAGAATATGATAAATAATTGTCTTCACTCTTCAAGGTCGTTGCTATTTAACTTTTTATTCCATTTATATATTGTTTTTTAAAGAAAAGAGAATTGTATGATTTTAAGATTGTTTCTTCCAGAAAATCTATTGGCACATCTCTTCAGTCATTCCTTATGCCCACTCCAAGTTTACTACTGTTAATTCTCTTATTGTTTTGACCCAGCTAAACATTGAAATCCCTTAAAAACAAATGTAAAATGATTCTTAGTTTTTTTTTCTTTTTTTTTTTTTTTATATCTCCAGAAGTTTATGAAAACTTTATGTTTATTCCACTGGCTATGATGTTTTCTTACGTACGCATTGGAATGATTACTTTATACTTCTTATATGCTAGGCGCTATATCTTGTCAATCCATGTTTGCTAACAGTCATACTCGTATAAGCGAATGAGCAACTTGGTGGAATAATGAGAGCTTTTGGTGTGAAGGATATGCAACCCCCAAAAACCTCGACGAAGTCGCTGGCAGCAAGGTGGTAGATTGGGTTCAACGAGAAGGACAAACTGTTTCTTCGGCTTTTACTCCTTAAGCCTAACGGTAGATCTTACTAGAATTAGTATGGACAGGAAGGGGTCACTTGCCTTAGTTAGAAAGGCACTGCACATCACAAAGAAGTGGCTATCCTTTGATGTATCTAGCCAATGAACCCTGTTTGAATTTAGTCAGTCAGGTAAAGAGATTACAGAATGGTACTAAGTCCCGGGCGTAGCGGAGTGCTAAGAATCCCCCGGTTTATAAATACTAAAGAAACATTGATAATAGGTTATTGGAATGTTAAAACCATGAATCCGATTATGAGGTTACAGAAAGTGGAGAGGGAATTTATGAAATATAGTTTGAATATCTTGACCTCAGGTGAAGCACGTTGTAAGGGGGTTGGTAAGGAAACTTTAGACCAAGGCAAACTATATATATATATATATATATATATATATATATATATATATATATATATATATATATATATATATATATATATACTCTCAGGAGGATCAGATGGAATTGGTAGAGAAGGGATAGGAATTATGATGACACCAAGAACAGAAAAGGCAATAACTGAGTGGAGAGCTGTAAGTAGTAGATTGTTAGTAGCAAAGTTCTAACCAAAGCAGCACAATATGAGTGTCATAGTTTGCTATGCTCCAATAAATGATTCCCCAGATGAAAAGAAAGATAAATAATACGAAAAACTGTGGAGAGTAATAGATGAGCTTCCCCGAGAGACTTATGAAAATAGTAATTGGCGACATAAATTCTAACGTTAGAAGAAATAATGTGATGGA
This sequence comes from Palaemon carinicauda, assembly GCF_036898095.1. Taxonomy (NCBI): domain Eukaryota; kingdom Metazoa; phylum Arthropoda; class Malacostraca; order Decapoda; family Palaemonidae; genus Palaemon; species Palaemon carinicauda. The sequence goes on from NC_090750.1 coordinate 16,272,685, forward strand.
TGTCCAGGGTTTTGGCGAAGCTGAAAATGATAGTGGAACATATTTCATAAGTTTTGTTCTGCTAATAATATGGTCATTGGAGGTACTCTTTTTTCCAACAAAAGAACATCCACAAGTATACATGAACCTCGTCATGTGTCAATTACAAAAATCAGATAGATAACATTACCATTAATAACGAGAGAAGAAGGACTGAAAAATGTAAGAATCTATACAGGTCAGATATTGGCAGTGATCACCAGCTCCTTAGTGCCACACTTAAATTAAAACTGAAAGCACTCAACAGAAAGATAGATAGAATACCTATGTTTGATACAACTAAGCTTTTAAAAGAAGGGAATATTTAGACAGTAAAGCAGATAAGGCTTACAAAGCTATGAATTTAGTAAGTGGCTGTTGTGTAAGAAATACTTATATAATTATTCATGAAATCTCGTCTGGGGCAAAGAAGAGGAATCATATACCTATCAGAAAGAGAGATAGCTCTGTTATAGCAACATACGAAGAAAGACAACGTTGGCTGGAACATATTAGTGAAGTTATGAATAGGAGATATGAAGTGAATAATGTGATTGATATACCTAAAGCTGAGGAAGACCTTGATGTTCCAATGAATTAATTCAATGTGTTTGAAGTCAAAGCTTTTCTTGAAAATCTAGAGAGGGAAAGCCCATGGTTATGATGGAATAACTGCCGTGATGAAACTGTCCGGAAATTAAGTAACTTTCAGACTACTTATAAGATTATTTTATAGAAAGTGGCTTGAAGAGGCAAAACTTGAATGGGAATTAGGAGTGTTGGTGAAAATAGCAAAAAATGGAGACCTGACTGATTGAAATGATTGCAGAGCCATAACACTTACGTCAAAGTTAAGAAAATATATAGCGTGCTTATTCTAAAGAGACTAGGGAGAAGGATTGATGAAAAGCGGAGAGATGTCCAAGCACGATTTAGGAAACGTACAAATTGCACTGACCAAATTTTCATTTACAGACATGTTGTAGAGCAAACCATGAAATATAAAAATACCCCTTTGATGGCATTTTTGGACTATGAAAAAGCCTTTGATAGTGGGCAGAAATATCAGGGTCGAGTGATCTATCATTGTAGTAGATGATGGTTGCAGAGGTTCTGTTGATTGCATTTCTAGGTGCTAAAGTGAATTTCTCTGCCGTGCAGAAATATTTTCTTGCTGTTGGAAGAGTTGCGAAGTTATATTGGAAGAGGTTCGAAGACCATGTGGTGGATGCGATGGAGACATTGTGTTTTTGTTGTGCTTTCTTCTGGAAATCTTTATTCTTCATTTGCATTCTTCTGAGCAAGTCCAGTAGTCTTATTTCATATGATCTAGAAAGAGGCAATATCCTTCACTATTGGGGGATTTTTTTTTTAGTTTGTTGTGCAACTTTGATTGACATGAATATGATTCAGCAGTTTTTTATATTTTTTTTCATTGAAATGGAAGCGAAATAGTTTCGGTTTTTAACAAGCAGAGTGTCGTCCACATTGGAGAGCAGCTGATGAGTCTCATTGCATTGTTTTGAACTACTTTTAAAGAGTCTGTTTGAGATTTACTCAGAGAGGTGAGGGCAGGTGCTAAATAATTGATAGGGGATTAAATTGCATGTATAAAAAAGTGTCAGAAGGTATTTCCATACTTTTTGTTTAACGGACGTCATTTATTTCAAAACAGAGAGACATTTTTTTCTGAGGTGGTTTACTTTGCTTATAGGTGACTGGCTCTTGTTGATGATCATTCCTGTATATATGAACTGATCCACATATTCAATAGTGTTGCCCATGAAATTGGGTAAAGTTGGGGGATCTTTAAATTGTTTAATGGCCCTGGTTTTTGTCTTTTTGGAGTTGATTTTAAGGCCTAGGTCCTTACATTTGGACTGGATCATACCAAATGTTCACTGGGTTGCTCTGGGAGAGTTGGTTTTCTGTGGGCGAATGGCACATATGTCGTCCACATATATGGAAATCTCGACTACATTTGGGAGATCTACGGTTCCAAGGGTTTCAATGAGTAGATGGGGTAGGCATATGTGTGGGCTTTGTATGCCCCCCTTGAGAAAATAAGTTTTCTAGAGGGAAGAATTTTGAGGTTTTTTTCCGTAGAAGCTGACTCAGGCTTCTATATTTTTGGGTGAGGTTCTGAGTTCATGCCAGTATTCTTTTTACTCTTTACTCTATGAGTGTAAAGAGAGGAAGCACGGTAGCTCGAAGGCTTTTTCGAGATCAAAAAAGATGACAAAGGTGTTTTCATCACTAATTGTTGCAAAGACGTCTGTTATGCATTGTTGAATGCCGTTGTCTTCTAAGTAAGCATAAAGGCAAGAATGCAGATGGTCTATTTTTCATTGTAATCCGTTGAGATCAATCATGCAGCAATTTTCTAGGTGCAGCTAATGAACCTGTTGGAAGTGCAGGTGTCTGGTTCTATGGAATTAGGAATTTGTTTTGTGTCCTGTTGATTCCCCGTTCGGAATCTAAGTCTTTTGATGTGGGTTTTATTGCTTAAATGCAAGTATAACACTTTTGCGAGATTTTTTTATTCGTTACCATTCTGTGATTGATCAGATCCACTCTTGGGGCACTATCTCTCCTGGCTTTCATGAGAGCTGTGTTGAGTTCTTCCATGATGTAGGAGAAGTTTTTGTCGTGCATCATGTTGCAAGCTGCTTCAATTATCTTCCTTTTGATAGGCAAAAAAGTTCTCTCTCTATTTAGAGTTAGCAGAGGGAACTGTGTGTTTTTAGCATGACCACCAAAGTTGTTCGCAATTCTATTAGTGTCTGCTAACTTGTCTGGATATTTGACTCAAACTGAACTGTTTTTTGCCTGAAATTCTATTGAACCATCCCCATTTATTTGCTAGGAAGTATTGTTGTTGATGTCTTTACACCACGAGTATCATTTCTCCAATCTCGCTTCCGTTGTTACTTGCAAGGAATGTGAGATGATTTCAACGAGAAGAGCATGAAGTTCAGCAGTTCTGTGTCATCTGAAGACCTTCCTGTTTTTGGGTGATCCTAGCATTCATCTTCTTGATGTAACTACTGTGTTATCAGTCATCAGAGGATGCTATAAGCCCACGGGCTCCAACAATGAAAATAGCCTGGAGAGCAAACGAAATAAGGAAACAAAAAGAAAAGTAATTAATAATTAAAGTAAAATATTTTGAGAACAGTAACAATATTAAAATGCATTTTTCATATACAAACTATAAAAAAATTAAAGAATCAGGAGGAAGAGAAATCTGATACAGCAGTGTACCTGAGTGTACCGTCAAGCAGAACTCTACCCCAAGACAGTGAAATACCATGATACAAAGGCTATGGCACTATGCAAGACCAGAGAACAATGGTTTAATTTTGATGCGTCCAGCTCCCAGAAGAGCTGCTTACCATGGCTAAAGAGTCTCTTCTACCCTTGCCAAGAGGAAAGTAACCTCTGAACAATTACATTACAGAAAGTAACCCTTTGAGCACAGATGAATTGTTTGGTAATTCCAGTATTGTCAGCTGTACTAGGACAGAGGATAATATGTAAAGAAAAGGCCTGACTATCTGGTGTGTGTGTGTGTGTGTAGGCAAAGGGAAAATGAACCGTAACTAGAGAGAAGGATCTGAATTAGTTATTTCTGACCAATCAAATGACTCTATAACTCTCTATTTGTAGTATCTCAATGGGTAGCTGATGCCCTGACCAACCTACTACCTAAAGCTGATTGCCGAAGTAAAGTTGTTGTGGGGATTCTCTCTGTTTTTTTAGAGCCCATACCATCATTGATTGCTCCAATTTTTCCCATTTCGTAAAATTCTGGATTTCTCCCTTTTTTTTTTGAGAGGGTGGAGGATGGGGCTATTTTTCTCTATTATCATGTCAATATCTGTTGTGAAAGGATCACTTGATAGTACAGGATGTACTCGCAAATTTGCATTCCGTTGCTGGGTAATTGGTAGGAAGGTAAAGTCTATCTGACCAGCTCTCAGATGGGTTGCCTCAGATGCATCGCTGAATAATTTTACATCCGGATATTCTTGTAGGAGAGTGTGCACACGTCAGCCTGTATGGTTTTTGAAGAGACTGAATTCAGGAGTGGATGATGGGCATTGAAACTGCCTTCAATCATTGTGTCGTCTGTCGAGGTGGCAGCACAAAGTATTTCAGCATTTATACTTTTATGAGGAGCTTTCTAGATTGTGTGACCTATGAGGGTTGTGGCTAACCATGACACAAGTAATCTAAAGGTTTCTGTTCCTGTCCCACACTAGATACCTTGTACTCGCTTTGCCGGAATGCTGCTTCTGATGAGAGTGGTTAGTCGTCTTCTGACTGGTGTTACATGTGTTGTATACATTATGTATCCATAAAGGAAAAGGGTTTATTCTCACTTAATAGTGTTTACTCTTGGACAATAACGTTAGTATTTAGCACAGAGGTTTAGGATTGCTAAAATACACATTTGATTCTTACTCTAGAGACTTTACTGTTGTTGGGAAGGATTCCATTGGTGATGGTCTTTGTGTCAGGATCATTGACTAGAGCCACTATGGACAGACTACAATTTGGAGGTCTCTATCGACGTGAAGGTGAACAAAATCGTTGATTCTTTGCTGGAAGACATAGCTATTTATGTCTTGTGAAAATTTACCTATCAGGTTAGTCATTTCATTAACTAAGCTTGCCATAGAAAGAGGTCTGGGGTCAGCCTTATTCCAAGTAGTGCCGGGTTAAGTACAGGAAGTGGGAGTGAATTGTTTGGATGGGTTCTGGTTATAGATCTAGGGAGTTTGTTGTATTATCTTAGTGACTTCAAAGAGGTGATTGGGTTGTGGACTGCTGATTAGGAGAATTCTGAACGGTGGTTTTCAGGAGTAGTAGGGACAAAGAGAGAGATTGGTCTTCAAGTAGATAGAATGAGAGTATGGCTATGCGGTATGGGGGAACGATGTGCATTTGTAGGAGGTCTTGGTTGAGGATTGGATATTTGGGAATGACCTGGAGAGGAAGAGTAAAGTTCAGGAATTGCAGTTCTGAGTAGAGGGAAACGTGGAGGAGTAGGGATTGGAGGGTAAGGGGAGAGGTGCTGTTGGTAGGAAAAGCGCTTTTTGTATGTGGCTTCTGTAGGTTACGGTGGTAGCACCAATCAAGTCCTTAAGGATCAGAGATTCTCTAAAGTTTTTCAGGGCATCCCATCTGCCAAACATTGTTGGGACCTTCACATTTGGGGTATCTGGCATTGGTCAGTTGTCAGGCCTTGAATCTGGAGTGGCAGGTGCTGGTGTGATGTTGCCTACTGCTGCGTAATGCTCAGATATCTGGAGCCATTGTAGCAGCTTTATTGGTGGCCAAATATCTGGTACCTTAAGCACCGGAAGGGATCAAGGAATTACTCCTCCTTGGCAAAGAATCGCCAGATTCCTAAGTAGATGCCCCAAAGTCGTTGTCCTTTTGATGACTGCTTCTAG
>NC_090750.1:16283164-16290664 GCF_036898095.1 Palaemon carinicauda
TTTGTTTTAAACATGTAATATTAACTATTCTAATCATTACATTAGCTCGGCCACCTATCTCAATTTTTTTTATAGAAATTTAACAACAAGCCGAAACATGGTTATTAGGTGTGACTGGACATACGCATTATTCTTTGTTTAACTTTAGCCATAATCAACTGAGGACGAATGTCCAAAATAGGCACATCAAAAAATAATAACAATAATGCATACAAAAAAGATATTACCAAAGCAAAAAGAAAAATGCATGATAAAACCAAGATCATATATATGGTACATTGCTAGCAAATGATTACATGGTACCAAAAAACAAAATAAATTCTGACTTACATATGATTCGGTAACTTGATAAAGAACAATTGTTACCTTTGTCAGAAACAAGATACTCAATTTTTAGTGCACAAACACGAATTCCTGGTATGTACACGTACCACGGTTTCGTACATATATATATATTTATATATATATATATATATATATATATATATATTTATATATAGGGCTGATATATTTTATTAGATGCCCATAGATTCTGTTATATATTTTATTATATTTTTTTTTTCTCTTTTCTTTTTTAACATTCCGGCTTATATATTTTTATTAGATGCCGAGAGAAAAATGATTTATATCCTTTTTTATTATATTTATTTTTTAAATGTTGTTTTAAATGTATTTTTAACAATGCAAATGTAGAGAATTTCTTTAATTACATATTACTAGCGTACTAATCAGCTTTTCATACAAACATCTTCCCGACAAATTACTCCCTTAGCGAATGAGGTGGCCACTCAAACAGCTTTGAACTGGATTAAATAGCGGGTATTGTCAGGGCTATGCAACTCATTCCTTTTTAGCTACTTGCTGTGCCGTAACCTACGCCAAACAAGGATGTTCACGGCGATAAATATCACCACCGTGAAACACAAACCAGCCAGTATTATGGGGTGAAGAATTTCTTTATAAGTCGGTGACAGGTGGTCCTTTTCGGTAAGTTTCATCAACAGCTTTGCCACATTTCCGTTGTATGGGAGAGGAAGTGCTGGCATTGTAGAGGTCCACGTGAAGTTCGTGATGTAGGCTCGTTCTCTGATGATTGTCCGTAGACCAGTCACCATGGAATTCGGGGAAGTCCCGATACAACCATCTGCTGCGACGAAGATGTGGGTGAAGGATGTGGATCCGTCAGGGCATGATACATTGAAGCCGTCCTTGTCGTATCGTATCCACGAGCCATTATTCAGTCTTCAATTGAATTCTTTATTGTCAAAGGGATAAAGCTTATCCAGACAATTTTCACTTGTATGGGAGAGAGCACCGTCTAGCACTATACCTAACTCGCATGAATCCATTAAGTTTTTACGGAATTCAAATGAGTCAGCTGTACATATTTTTCTATCCATTGCGTCTGAACAGTGAGTTAATTGATTTAAGTCTTTAATGACCGTATATGTTTCCTTGTCTGGGGAAATCAATACGTGTCCTGTCAAACTGGATATTACTGGATTTGAGTAATTCATCATGAAAGTCGGAAATGGTGATATCCTGTAAGATTGCCAGGCATCAGAAGAATCAAAGGGAATTGTAATCCTAATCTTGTTATTATCTACGTTTACTGTAATTAGGCTGTAATAAAATTCTAACCTATGTTCGTCTAACAAAGGAACATAGCCTAGTTTATCCCTTCCGTTCTCCAGAACTAATCTTAAGTAACGTATAGGCAACAAATGGGGCGACAATACACCTTTAGTTGCTAACGTGATAGCTACTACATAATCCTTGGATTTCTCAATGAAATGTGCAATTCTGTTATGTATGTGATCTATCTTTGAATCATAATACGTTAATGTTGCCAACAAATCCTGTACTTCCATAATTTGAACGATATTATCTGAAAGTTCATTTAACAAATCCATAATTTTATTGATTGAAGCTAACTGATCCCTTAGTTCTGACATACTCAATTCATCTTTATGAGTCAAGAACTCAATTTTCTTATTTTGATTACTAATTTTAAGACGATTGGAAATTCCTAAACATAAACTTGCAACAGACCCAAAGATGCTTCATGCAGCATAAATGAACGGATTCCGTCTTTCTTTATGTTCGTGTCCTACAGTCCACATCAAAAGGTCATAAGCCAAAGATCCTGTCTCGCCAGTCTTATTTTTCAAGTCATCAGATAGCATCTCTGCAACTTTTAATGTTGATCCAAGCAAACTCTTAGTAGTCAAATGAAAATGTCTTCTATGCAACTCATCCAATGATGCAGAAAACCTTGAAATGGCGGTTCTTAAGCTAGTGACATCATTCTCTTGAAGAAAAATTGCTTGCATATGCACTTCGACAATTACGTTGGTTGATGTAATAAAAATGTCTTCTTGTCTTTCAACTATATTGCCATATTTAAAATATATATTTTTAGTCTTAGAACTCATCCCATACGAGAAAAATGTCTGAGCGAACAATATCACTCCCAACAACAAAAAATTCATCTTGGAAACCTGTAACGAGAAAAAATATATGTAATTACTCCTGTATTAAAAAGAAAACTTTTAATCACATAAAACAGAACAGAATTTTCCCTCACTTCTTTTCCTCTCTTTTCTTTTTAATTTCTTATGTGAGACAATGGTACTATTCTCTCATCCGTGGGTTGGGCTACGTTTTGAATTCTAAACCTATTGGCCGTTAATGTTTCCAAAATGTTAAATGGGCCTTCAAACTTAGGTGTTAATTTATAGTTGAGCCCTTTTCTGACACTGATCTGAATATAGATGTTATCACCCACGGTATATGTTTTAGTTGGTTTCGCTATTTTATCATGATTCCTTTTCATTATGATTTGTGATTCTTCTAAATTCTTTCGAAGGATATCATATCGCCTTATACTTGCATTTATACATTCTTTTAAAGGATTTGATAGATTAGTTGTAGGCGTTAATACATGGAAAGGTGTTCTAACTGGGGTACCATACAATGCTTCATGCGGTGACATTTTAATTGATATATGATATGAATGATTCAGAGTACTCAGTGCCGCCGGTATTGCAATATCCCAGTTGGGGTCTGATCCCCCTAGTGTTACCCTCAATATATTTAATATCTTCCTATTTGCTCTTTCCACTAGCCCATTCGACTCTGGGTGATAAATCATGGTATTAATCTTCTTTATGTTGAGGAATTCACCCAATGAGGTAAGAAAGTGATTATTAAATTCACCACCCGAGTCTGAGATTATCATGTGTGGAATTCCATGTTTACAAATGTAACACTCGTAAAACTTCCTAGCGCATTCAATCGCAGTTTTAGTTTTAAGCGCTATTAGTTCTGTATATCGAGTTAAAGCATCTATAATTACTAAGAGGTGCTTATTTCCTCTGTCTGACTCGTAAAATCCTGTTAACAAATCTAAATGTATTCTTTCAAAGGGTTGATTGGGCTCAGGATAAGCTCCTAGGCTGACAGGTGTTTTCGTATGCCCTTTGTTTTCCTGACATGTGCGACAATTAGCTATGTGTCTTTTTATATCTGTAAGCATTGTATGCCAATAAAACAATGATTTGGCTTTCTGTGACATTAATGAGAACCCAGGGTGTCCATGTAATGGATTTGAATGCAACCAATTCAGGACAGTGGAAATAAGTGAGTTTGGTACTACTACCTGGTCGTTAGGTACATGTGGTGTATTGCGGGTTTTCCTTGTCACAGTCCTACATAGAATATTATCTTTGATTATATAATTCTGCTGCTTATACTTTATATATTCCTTTTCTTTATGATTGCCTTTCAAAGCATTTATAATTGTTTCTATTTTCTGATCTTTTCTTTGCTCAGTCTGTAACAATTCAGCGCTCCAGCCTAAATCTTCTTGTTCAGATATTGTTTTTACAATAGGCATGGATGTTGATATATCTATTAATTCAGCTAAAGGCTCCGTACAAGATGACACGGGGTTGCGTGATAATGCATCCGCAATGATATTTGCTTTCCCAGGTAAATACCCGATTCTTGCGCCAAAATCTTGAATGATCAAATGCCACCGAGTTCGTTTAGGGCTGTGATTGAAGCCTTTAAAGAACTCTGTTAGTGGTTTATGGTCAGTAAGAACCTTAACGGGATAACCGTAAATTATGAACTTAAAATGCACTAGCGAATTAACAATAGCTAGTCCTTCCTTGTCTATTACTGCATACTTACTTTCGGAAGTTCTCAATTTTCCAGAATAGAAAGCTATCGGGAAAAACTGTTTATCATATTGCTGAAGCAATACCCCTCCTACTCCTAAGTCTGAGGCGTCTGTTGCAATGAAGAATTCCTTACCGAAGTCAGGAAATTTTAAGATAGGAGAACTACACAGTTCATCTTTCAAAGTATTAAACGCCTGTTGATGTTGCTCAGACCATATGAAATCTACGCCCTTCTTCGTAAGATCAGTTAAAGGAGCGGCTATTATTGAATAGTTGCGTATAAAACGCCTGTAATATCCACTACAACCCAGAAATTGTTGTATTCCCTTGACATTAGTAGGTATGGGAAAATTACGTATAGCCGACACCTTATCATGGACTACTTTAAGACCTTGGCTTGACACCATGAAACCCAAATATATTAATTCTGTTTTGAAAAATTCACACTTACTAATCTTTACCCTTAAGTTATGTTGTCTTAATCTCTGTAGTACTAGTTCTAACTTACGTAGATGTTCTTCTAAGGTGTTGGAAAAGATTACAAGATCATCCATATAGGCATGCAATATATCCCCTAACAAGTCTCCAAACACTATGTTAATCATTGTTGTAAATGTTATAGGAGCACAACGTAAACCAAAAGGCATCCGTAAAAATTCATAATGTCCCCTGGCTGTGCTGAAGGCTGTGTATGGGATACTATCTTCTTCTAATGATATCTGGTGAAAGCCTTTAAGTAAGTCCAAACTGGTAAAATATTTATTCTGACCTAACAAAGACAAAATATCGTCAGTACATGGCACTGGGAATCGATCAGGGATCGTTTCCTCGTTTAGACGACGAAAGTCGACGCAGATACGCCATGTTCGATCTTTTTTCGGTACAACTATTAAAGGAAAATTATAAGGGCTATTTGATTTTCTAATGACTCCTTCCTCTAACATTTTACCTACTTCATCATTTATTTCATTCTGGAATTTCATAGGGAGTCTGTACGAGGGTACATATATAATTTTCTGCTTGTCTTTTAACCTTATTTGATGCTCGATCACATCTGTTTTTCCTAAGGATCCATCCGTAGTGGAAAAGACATCTGTATATTTAGTTAAAAGTTCAAAAATTTTCTGCTGAATTTCTTCGTATTGAATGTCCTTACTGATTTTATTTTTAATAGATCGCAAAAGGGATTCATCCGCAACTGATTGAGAGTGATTGATTTCAGCAACGGTAAGAATACGATGTTTATAAACTTCTACATCCAAGATATGTTGATTTTTGTGAATTACTAAAGTGTTATTTAAATGATTACAGACTTCGATATTACATTGCTGATGTGAGCCTACTGTATAAATAGCTTGTGTGACAGACAATCCGTTAGTTTTCAAAGTATCGGAAAGGATTAATATTTCAGATCCCGGTAGTGTTTTCTTTATTTGCACTATTAAATTCGAAGGTATGTTTGGTTCGATATATTGCGTGCAAGATGATATTACGGGTGAACGGGAATTCTGCTGGGTCACGTATATTATTTCTTTATTAGTGAGACAAGTTATTGGTTCTTCAACGTACGTTACGGTTACATTTGTCGTCTCCTTTTTATCCAAAACTGACTTTAAGGTATTAGAAGACTTATAGAATTTCCCTTTGATATACACGCCGTGCTTGGCAGGAGCTAAGATAATGTTTTGATTTCCCATAGATGGGTATCCTATAATTACAGCTGGATACATATTAATGTTTTTTACAACAACAAATGTATCGGCAAACGTGCGATTACCGACTCTGAACTGAACATGAGTTATGCCTATGACGTTTAATTCATTATTTCCTATACCTTAAAGTCTAATTCCTGATTTTTCAATCGGAAAGTTCGAAAATAACAAATGATGTGTCTCCAAATCCATAATATTACGTGGACTACCAGAGTCAAAAAATAACGTAAAGGATTTGTGTTCTAAATTTACAGCATATAAGGTTGGCCGTAACTTGTTTTGGCTTATTATTGTATGAATTCGTTGCAAATCTACGGGAGCATGCACTGTTTTACTTAATTCGGCCGTGTGTTTCATAGGAAAATCTATTGTCTCACAATTATCTGATAAAACATTAAATTGATTATTCAATACTATTGATGTTGACATGAATGACCTTGACCCAACATCACTCTCTTCCCCTCTAGAGTTATCTATGTGGTATTTGCTTTGCTCTGCACATTCTGAAAATTAGACTGACTTTGCGAGGTCTGGTTTGACGGCCCAGGCTCAGCGATATTTGAAGAAGTGTTTGTTAATTTCAGACTCTGAACTGCATTGACATTTGGTTGTTTCTTCTTATTGTTAAAATGAGGATTTTTCTTTTTATTTCCATATGGAACTGACTGTGGAATTGACTGTGTATTTCTAGGATATTGTTGTGTCTTACGCGCGTAACATTGACTATAAGAATGTGATGCTGTGTTGTGAACTGAGCAAAATTTCGTTCTACAGTCTGCGCTTATGTGACCTTGACGTTTGCAGTTGTAACACGTCACTCCCGCTACTGGACTGTTAATTACGTTCACTGTTTGTGGTTTTGTTTCATTCTTTGCAAAAACTTGAGTTAACACGGGATCGAGATCTGGACACTTGGACATGTGTTTCTTTATCTGTTTATAGACATCCAATACCGTACTTGCAGGCATTAACTTCTTATCAAAGCACCGCACTAAAGCTTCAGGCAACATAAGTGTCATGCAAGTTAAATACATTAATCGTAAAAAATCTTTCACGGAGATGTTATCGTTAGTAACCCAAGTGGTATTACCTAAAATGTCCTGATATTCGTTAAGCCGATCAGCTATGAGAGCTGCTCTCTCAATAACATTAAGCCGATTCATAGTGGCTTGATTAAGTGTATTTCGTAACGTTAACACTACATCCAAGGCTTCCTCACCCCCATAGATCGCGCGTAACCTAACTTTGAAATCATCCCAAGTAACTGCTTCCTGAAATGAAACACCTCTTAAATACGCACTCGCATCCCCCTTAGAAAAATCTATAAAACTTTTAGCTTCTTGTAATTGTACAAAAGGATCTTCGATTTGTTTTGCATTTAAATGGGCATCAACGGATGAAATCCATGACTCCACATTTTGTGGCAAGAACCCGTTGACCCGACCTTGAAAAGGAAGGATTGCTGACCTGGCATTTACAAGCGTCACAATTGGAGGAGGATTTGCCTGGCCTACACCACTAGGTCCAGGGGTAGGGCTGACAGGAGGAGCCATGACTGCTGTATTTTTTTTTTTTCTATCTCTTTGACCCCTTTCAATTCT
>NC_090750.1:16295664-16300664 GCF_036898095.1 Palaemon carinicauda
AAAATTCAATGCGTGAGTCTGAGAAGGGAGCTCGAAGTAGAAAAAAAAAAAAAAAAAAAAAAAAAAAAAAAAAAAAAAAAAAAAATCAGCAGTATGACAACCTTAGAAATTAAATAGTTCTTTAGTATGGCGTCGGTGGAAATTTCATTAAAAAACGAAATAATAGAAGTCAAGAACCTATTTATTTAGTGAATATTGGTGATAAGTTTGACACAAGAAAACGTAGGCACATTTCTATTGGACGTAGTTGGAGAGATAAAAGGGTCAAAGCTTTGCCAAGATATGCAAATGTTACTCGAGATACTTTAGAACTGTTCAAATCTTTGTGTTTAGTGTCAAAACAAACAGAAAAGATTTACGAACGATTTTTTCATAAGAGCAGGTGGATCTTGTTAACCTGCAGTCTTTAGTCAAAGGTAGGTATAAGTAGATAGTATCCAGATCTCCTACAAAGTATTGCATATTTATTCCCTTATTTTCAAAAGGGCCACTGATGTTGTATTCCAACGAAGGGCATACTTTTAATGGTTGGGGCAACTCAAATTCTTTAAAGCATTAATGGTAGTGAATATACAGCATTTGTCATTTCGGAACTTAAACTTCTTTAACCAGACCTGTCAATGGTTCATGGTAAACCAAGGTATCAGTGATTTAAAATACATGCTAATGTTATGGTTAAATGAAAATGATACAAGTGACTGGACTATGACATTCATATTTGTGCATTTTCGAATGAACACCAGTTACCATCCCAGAATGAAATACTCCCAATATAAAGTACGCTTTAGTGTTGAGGCCAGAGTTGGGCTACGCTCAATTACACTTCCAGAGGAAGCTTTGAAGATATTGATTAGTGAATATGATTTACTTAGCACTTATACTTTTCCCTAGGACTCTGCCCATCCACATGATTCACCCTAGTGTTCTGCTGATCCAGATCATCCACTTGAGTTCTCTGCACAATCCAGAATAGTAATCAAAGGGCTCTACTCATTATGAGGATCTTTTTCCTCTAGGTAGTAGCTTAAAGACAGGAACAAATTCTGAACAAAAATGGCAACCGATAATCGAGTCCATTCAGGTAATAAACACAGGTCAAGTATATCACAGATAATTAAATTCTCGGCAGTGTGATTGAAATATATATTTTCTCTTTTTTTTCATGAGCTCCAAGAAAACATTACTTCAATGTTTAAGCCCAGCCACTAATCAGTTAGCCCAAGCTCAATGCATGGTAGAATGTAGTATTTTAGATCATACACTGATAATCCCATAGATAATGTAACATATCCTACCTTTTGGTTGGCAGCAATATAGGAGATCCCTGGAACAAAATAGGTTTTGTCGTAACTTTTTTTTTTGTGAGCAACTTCCTAGCCACACATTTACTCACGGAGTCGTGAAACTTTCAGGGATTAATTGTTATAGCAACACGTGAAAGTCATTCAATTTTGAAAGTCTTAGTTCAAAGGCCAAGGTGGAGGTCGAGATAAAAGTCGAATAAATTAATCCTAACTTAAATCCTAAGTTTGCACATAGTTGTCAGACTTCATATACGCCTACGGTCTAAATTGATTCTGGGAAAGGCAAGCTGGTTGCGAGAACTGAACAGCGGGGCTGAGGTATGAACTCTCAAAGTGTTTATCTAGTATACCGTGATAAAAATGATATGCAGTGACTAGCCGTAACTGAATAAATATTCAAGATATGGTACGGTAGATGTCAGTTTAATGTTTTTTGTTTGCAACAGTATAGCCTTAGTTTCGAGATTGCAGACAAGAAAATATGACTTGTTAGGTACTGGAGCACTCATCTAGGTTTAAAATTATTGTACTGCAAGTAAGAAACTATTTCAAACAAATCTCTGTTAATCTTAAAAAGAAAGTAAGCATTAGAAATTATTTAATGTTTCGCTTTATTTTTACATGTTGTTCTTGCACTGTTTTAATATTACATTATATTGCCATGTACCTAGGTTTAAATATCACATTTCACTATCACGAAGATTTTAGAAACGAGAATTTCCTACGGTATAATATTTTGTTGTGTCTATAGTAAGCTACACGATATTAGTCAATAGGCTACGAAAATATTAAACAAAAATTGTTAATATGGATTGTCTGCAATTTATAAATAGACAGGGTGAACCAGGTAATTCATATATTGCCTGAAGATATCAGTCACTATATAAAATGTCTGAAATTTCATATTAACTCTAACACGCACACGCACACACACACACACACACACACACATATATATATATATTTATATTTATACATCTACCTGTCCATATATATACATATATATATATATATATATATATATATATATATATATATATATATATATATATATATATATATACTACCACTAGAGAGGTATTGGATCCTTTGACTGGCCAGACAGTAATGCATTGGATCCCTCTCTCTGGTCACGGCTTATTTTTTCTTTGCCTACACTTACACAGAATAGTTTGGCCTATTCTTTACATATTCTCGTCTTTCCTCATACACCTGACAACAATGAGATACTTAACACTTCTTCACCCAAGGGGTCAAATACTGTACTGCAATTTTTTCAGTGTACTTTCCTCTTGGTAAGGGTAGAAGAGACTCTTTAGCTGTGGTAAGCAGCTCTTCTAGGAGAAGGACACTCCAATATTAAACCACTGTTCTCTAGTCTTGGGTAGTGCCATAGCCTCTGTACCATGGTCTTCCACTGTCTTGGGTTGGAGTTCTCTTGCTTGAGGGTACACTCAGGCACACTATTCTATCTTATTTTTTTTTTCTTCCTCTTGTTTTTTTGAAATGGTGTGTTGGGCAGGCTTAATAGAAGGGTTATGGATGCCTGGTGGTTTATCAAGAGGTTGTCTTTTCCCTTTTCTGATTCTTTTTCTTCTCAAAACCATCCTTACTGTCCTCCCTTCAGTTGAAGTGGCTATCCTGGAGGGTATTTAGCCTTGCATGGTGTATCGGCTCCTCCATGTTGACCAGTTTTTCCGACTTTTTACTATAGTCTATGGGTATCATTAATCACTTTGTTTATAATTCTGTACGTATTGTTTTTGTTATAATTCTTGTTAATCTAGTTTTTAAGTATGATGTCTCTTTTTTATTTCTATTAATTCTTATGCTGTCTGGAGACATTGAGCGAAATCCGGGACCAGTACGTCCTAGATTTCGTCAATGTCGTCTTCTGTATTGCAATATTCGTGGTCTTCATGCAAATATCCAAGACCTTACAGTTGCGTCCAGACAGTATGATATTCTTTTGTGCTCAGAAACTTTGGTTTCTAATATGAGGCACTCATCTGAGCTCCTTATAACTGGTTTTAAGAAGCCAATAATGTTGAAACGTGATGCCATCCCTAGGGCCAGGGGAATGGCGGTGTATATTAGGACAGAGTACCCTGCTTCTCATAATTCCTGCTATCAATGTGGATGTCATGAGATTCAGGTAATAAAAGTTTGTGGCAGGCATAACAACTTTTATTTATGTTCGATCTACCGGAATCCAGACAGGGATGATTCTATCTTCGATTGTCTTCTTACCATTATGGCTAAGATACAAGAAGATGATAGAAAGGCTTCTTTTGTCTTTGTTGGTGATTTTAATGCTCACCATAGGGAGTGGTTAGGTTCTATCTCTCCTACCGATCGACATGGCTTAAGAGCTTTAGACTTTGCCTCTGAATCAGGCTGTGAGCAAATCATAAATGAAGCTACTCACAGGTCTGGTAATTGCTTGGACCTTGTATACACTGACTCCCCTGGCGTTATAACTGGTAAGGTTGGTTCTCCAGTCGGGACATCTGATCATGCCTTGATTTCATTATTAGTGAAGACTGAGCAGCCTGTCCCTGATATATCATATTCTTGTAAAATTTACATGAAATCCCAAGCAGCCTGGAATGGGATTTTACATGATCTTTTGTGCTTGAATTGGTCACAATTATATAATAGTGTAGATCCTGTTGTCCCTTTGAATGGGAATCTAGTCAACATAATTGATAGGCGTATCCCTTCTCGTGTGCTAAGGTACCGAGTGAAGGACAAACCGTGGTTCAATGATGATTGTAGACGTGCTTTTTTGGAGAAGCAGGAGGCCTATCAACTTTGGAAGGGTAACAGATCAGATTTGACCTGGAACAACTATACTCAGCTTCGAGCTTTTGCTCAGAGAGTTTATGCCTCAACTGAAAAGGAGTACAATTTAACCATAAAAGAAACACTTTCTGGTACAACTCCGGAACATAAATGGTGGTCTACCCTTAAATCTGCACTCTTTGGTGTAGATGCAACAGTTCCTCCTTTACTTAAATCAGATGGCTAAGTCACTCACTGTCCAAAGGAAAAGGCAACCCTTTTGGCTGATGTTTTTGAGAGTAAACAGAGTAATGAAAAACTTGAACTTCCTCATTCCTGTTTTCCTGAGGCTAAACTAACTAGTTTAGCTTTTCGATCTCGTTAGATTAAAGCTCTGTTGATGGACCTTGATGCTTATGGAGGTGTAGACCCAAATGGTATTTTTCCTTTGTTTTTTATAAAGACAGCAGATTTCTTAGCTCCAAAGTTATCTGTTATTTTGCGCAAGTTAGCAAGAAGAGGAGCTTTTAGCACTAGTTGGAGAATTGGTAATGTTACTCCTCTATGTAAATGTGTTTGTGGTAGCTCAAGTCCCACAGATTACCGCCCAATTTCCATAACTCCCATATTATCTAAAGTTTTTGAGCGTCTTCTGGCAAAACGTCTTAATAGGTTTGCTGAAGGTAATCATCTACTCCCTAGTTTGCAATTTGGTTTCCGTAAAGGCCTTGGAGCATGTGATGCCCTTCTTACAATCTCCAATGCTGTACAGAAATCCCTTGATTGTGGTCGGGAAGTTCGTATGATTGGCCTTGATTTTAGTGCTGCCTTTGACCGTGTTAATCACGAGGCCCTTGTTTACAAACTGAAACAGTTGGGAGTGGGTGGGTTGTTTCTTAGCATTATTACTGA
>NC_090750.1:16305664-16308134 GCF_036898095.1 Palaemon carinicauda
TCTGCATATATAATCCTCCAAACGTATTCAGCATATTAAAACATAATTCTTACTTAGTATAATATACATTTCTCTTTGGCTTCCAATCAGGATATAGAACAAAGCAGTCAATGACTAATATCATATTTATTTATTAGGAACGAGGAGATTAATCATAAGTCCTTTTCTAACTCCTGCATTACCGGAAATGATGTTTGTAACTGCTTTTAGGGAAGGAAAATAATTAATCCTTCAAAGAAGGGGTTATCCTAGAACGCCAAGAAAAGCCTCATAAATCCCTCTCGATGGATGAAGAAAGAGTTTCCTGGAAAGATAGAGAATTGCATTTTTTTTTCTGAATAATTCGTTAAAAACAAAATGGAAATAGGGGAATAAAAAAAAAAATACATTCTACGATCCATTCAATAGTCATAAATTTATTGTTAGTAACATTTTCAACATCATTAGTATCATTATTATTGTCATTATTATAATTTTTACTACTTTTCCAGAAACATTAAAAAACACCTAATCTATTTACGCATAACAATATTGTTAGTGGAATTCGTAAAGACATCATTATTATTATTATTATTATTATTATTATTATTATTATTATTATTATTATTATTATTATTATTATTAGCAAGTCTCCGTTAGAATAAGTGTTTGTAAATAAAGAATTGCCATATTCTGGATCACCGCGTAAAACTTAAGAGAATTTTTTAAGGAAAATTTCATGTAAGTCTATCATTGTGGAAGTTTTGTTCAGTGGTGTTTTGGGAATACTTTCTAATAAAAAAGAAAAAGAAAAAAAAAACGGAGACGTCTTTGTTATCAAATCATATTGATGTATACATTTAAACACAAAATGTTTATTTTTCGTCTTTATCATTCTTTTAATATATTTGTACTTGTTTTTTTCGTCATGCTGTCTAATATATAATTTAGAACGCATATACTAACCATGAAAATTGCAGCTAAAGATATTAAATGATTGTTTGATTACATGCACACAAAATTAACTTATTCTATTCGAGAAAAAACTTGGATACAAGTTACAAAAATCATTCTTCAAGATATGATGAAATTCCAGTTTATCTTCCCAAAATTTTTATCCAATATCTTTTAAGATTTAATTATATTGCTCTCTATAAAACCAAACGTTATGAAATGATGAAATTATTATTATTATTATTATTATTATTATTATTATTATTATTATTATTATTATTATTATTATTATTATTATTATTATTACTATAACTATTATTATTATAATTATATTATTTTTATCATTATTTTAATGGCAAAAAAAGGAACAATTCGCCATATATATTTTTGGAAGTTTATAATTTTGGCAGAACATATTTCTGTAGCGTTGTAAATTTGAGATTTTGTTGTTGTTGATTTATATAGAATGCACATAGCAGATTTAGTTTTTTTCTTCCTTATCGGTTATTATCCTTTAGTCCTTGCTGGTCTTTTCATACAGTCTACTTAGAAACTTTAAACTTAGCAACACAAATATATATTTCAGGTATCACGAAACTGATAACTGAGATATTTTTCGAATATTAGTTTACATGTAGAAAGAAAAACTGTATTTATATAACAAAAAGTAAAATCGAATACAGTTGCTTTATGAATATTTATTCATAAAGAAACTGATAATAGATATTTTTGTTAACAATTAATTGGTGAGGGTTCAGCATAATTTGATTAGATTGGTTTGTCCAAAACTGAAATAAGGTATCATATATCTATAAACTTTAAGAAGACCTTAAATTTCTAAAGAAGTTTTCATTTGGTAACTGCAATTATTTATACACTCTAATTGAAAATAAAATATACTTATATCATATTTATTAAATTTGCTGGACGAAAATTCCCAGTAAATAAGCTATTATGAAAAAACATTTGATTTGATCTTCAGTTATTTTGATGAGTGCTTTTTCTATTCCATAGAGCAGGGAACCCAACACTCTCTACACGACCTCCACTATCGTTTACCTAGAACATTAAGAGTATTTATCGTTTCAAATCACGTATATGTTCATTTACTGTTAAACATTCACTGTTGTAGGATTGTTTAAATAAGAAAGTCTCTAATTTCCTCTTGAAAGCCTTAATGTCTACAATCATTCAAATGATTCGTGAGAGTTTATTATATAGTCTCGGGGCCGAACATTAAAAGGCACTGGAGATTAAAATAGACATATATCTAGGTTCCAAAAGTTTGAAACCACCAGTAACTATTCTTGTGTCGACATGATTTGTTGGCTGCGCAATATGTAGCAATTCTCTTAAGTATTTTGAACGACCAGTACTGATAACTAGGTCGGTTATTTTACCTATTTTAAATTGAATTCTATCTTTATTCGGCAGCCAGTGTAAATCCATTAGTATAGTTTATATTAGATTAGCTATATATTGAGAATATTTCATTACAGAGGAAACAATTTTAGTTACATTTTAGCTTTGCATTTTA
>NC_090750.1:16316134-16318634 GCF_036898095.1 Palaemon carinicauda
AGAGATAGAGAATATCTGCTTTAGAAGAGAGAGAACGAGATGGAGTATAGCTGCTCTAAATGGATAGAGACAGATGGAATATCGGTTGGAGAAGAGGTAATGAGAGAAAGAGAATACGTTCAGTTTCTTATCGAACCAAGAGAGAGAGAGAGAGAGAGAGAGAGAGAGAGAGAGAGAGAGAGAGAGAGAGAGAGAGAGAGAGAGAGAGAGAGAGTCATTCGTATACAAATTTGTAGAATATGGAAAACTTGACCATTCAGAATCCATGGCATTATTCGATTTGAGATCCGAGTTGAGTTACGCCTCTTATGTCAATGAATAGTGTTTTCATATTTGATATATTCAATAATCAATATAAGTACGCCATAAACCAGTCTATTTCTACACCATCAATATTTTTTCAAGATATCAGTTTCAAGTTACTTTTGTTTATGAAGACCATCTATTCATCGTTACACAACAATAAACAACTAGTTTCTCCTTATTTAACCCTGGATAGGTACGGTCCTCGGACACCCCTTTAAGGGTATACTCGGACGCGAACGACCCCGACGCCAAAAAAAATTCTTGAAAAATCAGTTTTTGCAGTAACCTCCTTTTTTCTTTTGCCAAAAAAAACTTCAATGAATGCTTAAAACAACTGTAAAGATAAATACTACTCATCTGCAGAAAAACTATTTATTATAAATATTTTAAAAAATTAAGTAGAAAAAAAAGACCTGACATAAAAATTCATAAAAAAAAAGTTTATACATATATACACAAATCCTTTTAGGAATTGATTCTTGAATGTTTAGGACACATCTTGATGTATTTTGGATGAAGTCAGACCCATGGAGGTGAAGATCTGAAATGAGAAAAAAAGGGTAACTTTTTTTGGCCAAAAAAAATTGTCCAAATTTCATGAATTTTTTTGGGTACCCAAATGAAATAGGAAGTGGCTAATTTTTTTAGGGAATAAACATATGTTATCCTAAAATAGAAATATGTAAAAAAATCTTCATTATTTTGTAAATTACATTTATATCAGGGGCCATATCTAAAGGTAATTTTTTGAGTACTTGGAAATTTCGTAAAAAAATACATATATTTAATATATAATATGATATTTATGCAGGTAAAAATATACCAAAATATCACAAATTCTATAGGGAACAAGAATATATATAGATAGGGCAGCTTACGCTTCGGATATGTCCACAAAATGGCCGCCAACCACACTGACTCAGACTCCCTAATCTGCCACTTGAAATGTAGGAAGGGTATGTCAATTTCAAGGTGTTATTTACTAATCTAATTATTATTGGATATGCATAAAAATTGTATGGTGGGTTGCTGGATAATTGTCGATTATTTTACGACTATAAAATTAAAATTCTGACCCAAAAAAATTTTTTTGAAGGGAAATAAAATCGAAAAAAAAAATGTAAAACAATATTTTAGCTAAAAAAATTTGATGATATTCAATCAAAAAAAAAGTAAACAAAATTTTCCGACAAATAAACATCTAGAGGAATCATTACTCTGTGATAGTTCCTTAGTACGTAGTAATTTTGAAAGAATTGGGAAAAAACGAAAAAATGGCAATCACCGGAAAATCGAACACATACCTATATATACGCCATATCTGGCTAAAAAAAAGATAGGCATGGGTAGCCAGATCATCTAGAAACACTTTCCAACACTATAAAAATATAAGTTTTGCGACACTACTTGCCAATTCCTTACGGTAACATGACTAAGCAAAAAAATGCAAAACAAATAAAAAGGGGCACTCGTGGAAAAATGGCCATTCAAATATACGGCATTTCAGAAAAAAAAAATTTCAGCCACGTGCTAGGCAAACCATCAAGGCATATTTTCCGACAAATAAACATATAAATGAAATATTACTCTGTGATAGTTCCTTAGTACGTAGTAATTTTGAAAGAAATGGGAAAAAACGAAAAAATGGCAATCACAGGAAAATCGAACACATACTTATATATACGCCATATCTGGCTAAAAAAAAAAATAGGCATGGGTAGCCAGATCATCTAGAAACACTTTCCAACACTATAAAAATATAAGTTTTGCGACACTACTTGCCAATTCCTTACAGTAACATGACTAAGCAAAAAAATGCAAAACAAATAAAAAGGGGCACTCGCGGAAAAATGCCCAACATTCTAATATACGGCATCTCAGATAAAAAAAAAAGACATGCACGTGTTAGCCCAACCATCAAGGCACACTTTCTAACACATAAACATGAAAAAAAAATCAATAATATACGGCAATTCCTTACTACGTAGTAAATTTTTACAAATATTGAAAAAAAACAGAAATTGGCAACCGCAGTTAAATACCCAATATACCAATAACTACGTCGTATCTGACAAAAACAAAATCACGCATGGGTAGCCAGATCATCTAGACACACTTTCCAACATTAAAAAAGCAAAAGTTTTACGACAATATTTCGCAATATCTTACGGAAAAATGACTTGGCAAAAAAATT
>NC_090750.1:16323634-16353157 GCF_036898095.1 Palaemon carinicauda
AAAAATAATGGACAAATAGACAAGCTGAGGCGAGAACTCAACCTCTCCCAACTTCGTTGTTAGAAGTTGCAGCAAAAACTATTATGTTCCAGGGATCTCCTATATCGCTGTTAACCAAAAGGTGGGATATGTTACATTATCTATGGGATTATCAGTGTATGATCTAAAAGACTACATTCTACCATGCATTGAGCTTGGGCTAATTGATTAGTGGCTGGGCTTAAACATTGGGTTGATGTTTTCCTGGAGCCCATGAAATCTTCCTGAAGGATTCTGATACCAGGGCGAAATGTCTGGATGTTCGGAAACAGCGGATAAACCATCCTAATGTAAAAAAAAGAAAAAAAAATTAATCACACTGCCAAGAATTCAATTATCTGTGATATACTTGATCTGTGTTTATTACCTTAATGAACTCGATTATCGGTTGCCGTTTTTGTTCAAAATTCTTTCCTGTCTTTAAGCTACTACCTAGAGGAGAAAGATCCTCATAATGAGTGGAGCCCTTTGCTTACTATTCTGGATTGTGCAGAGAACTCAAATGGATGATCTGGATCAGCAGAACACTAGGGTGAATCATGTGGATGGGCAGAGTCCTCGGGAAAAGTATAAGTTCCAAGTAAATCATATTCACTAATCAATATCTTCAAAGCTTCCTCTGGAAGTGTAATTGAGCGTTGCCCAACTCTGGCCTCAACACCTAAGCGTACTTTGTATGGGGAGTATTTTATTCTGGAATGGTAACTGGTGTTCATTTGAAAATGCACAAATATGAATGTCATAGTCCAGTCACTTGTATCATTATCATTTAACTATAAAATTAGCATGTATTTTAAATCACGGATACCTTGGTTTACCATGAACCATTGACAGGTCTGGTTAAAGAAGTTTAAGTTCCAAAAGGACAAATGCTGTAAATTCACTACCATTAATGCTTTAAAGAATTTGAGGTGCCCCAACCATTAAAAGTATGCCCTTCGTTGGAATGCAACATCAGTGGCCCTTTTGAAAATAAGGGAAGAAATATGCAATACTTTGTAGGAGATCTGGATACTATCTACTTATACCTACCTTTGACTAAAGACTGCATGTTAACAATATCCACCTGCTCTCATGAAAAAATCGTTCGTAAATCTTTTCTGTTTGTTTTGACACTAAACACAAAGATTTGAACAGTTCTAAAGTATCTCGAGTAACATTTGCATATCTTGGCAAAGCTTTGACCCTTTTATCTCTTCAACTACGTCCAATAGTAATGTGCCTACGTTTTCTTGTGTCAAACTTATCATCAATATTCACTAAATAAATAGGTTCTTGGCTTCTATTATTTCGATTTTTAATGAAATTTCCACACTAAAGAACTATGTAATTTCTAAGGATTTCATACTGCCGATATTTCCTTTTTTTTTTTTTTGCGCTCCCTTCTCAGACTCACGTATTGAATCTTAAGCAGCAGTAATGTCTTTGAACTCGAGTTTATGTCAACATCTCTTTCGTTGAAAATGCTTTCTCAAAACACGCCACACTTTCTACGTTAAATAACCCATCTTACACAGACATTAACAAACTATCAAGACATCAGTACACAAACTGTCCAGAGGTAAACTGACCGATTATCCCTACTGGGGTTATTTTTAGCCAATATGTCAAGAAAATATATTTGAATTTTAGTGACTTTATAAACTGTCTGCAATTTGTAGGTGATTTCTAGATTGACTGGGTGGACTAGCCAATTCACATATTGCCTTTGAATTTCAGTCACTTTACAAAGTATCTGAATTTAGACATTAGCCGTAAGTATATATATATATATATATATATATATATATATATATATATATATATATATATATATATATATATATATATAAATATATATATATATATATATATATATATATATATATGTATGTATGTAGGTATGTATGTATGTATATATATATATATATATATATATATATATATATATATATATATATATATATATATATATATATATATATATATACATATATATATATATATATATATATATATATATATATATATATATATATATATATATATATATATACATATATATATATATATATATATATATATATATATATATATATATATATATATATATATATAATATTTTAGTTGGAAAACAGTTATCCTTCTATGAAATATTTTAGTTGGAAAACAGTTATCCTTGAAATGCTGCTTCGTCTGACGGGACATCCTTTCATAATGAAATAGTCTTTTTGAAGCAGCATTTCAAAGATAACTGTTTTCCAACTAAAATAATTTATAGATTACTTAACAAATTTCTGACCAAACATTACCAACCTAAACTTCAAGTTCCTACAAATTAAAAAAGTAATTTTAAACAATTTTCCGAGTCTGGATTTTAAACTTATTTTTAGGAATCCCCTGACAGTGGGATCTATGTTTAGAATTAAGGATTCTCTCCCCGACCTAATGCGTTCTTCAGTGGTCTACAGTATATGTTTACTTGTCCGAGATGTAATCTCGGAAATTATGTGGGTTCCACAAAAAGATTGCTGAAAGTTCGCATAGATGCGCATCGGGGAGTGAGTCATAGAACTGGATGTGCCCTCAAAACCAAAGAATTCTCAACCATCAGAGAACATGCAAGTAAATGCAAGACCAACATTGCATATAAAAACTTTGAAATCATTGCTCAAGCGCCAAATAACTCCTCTCTACTAGTATTGGAATCATTAATGATTAAAGAAAAGGCTCTTCAACTAAACAGCCAATTATCCTCTGTCCCCCTCCACATCCCTTAAGCTGGCAAATTTGGAATTTTCTTCCTGAGTACTGTCCTTCAGATAGTCACTCAGTACTCTAGTCTGTTCCAGACAGCTTGGTCTCCTTGGACAATTTTGATTTTTGTATATTTAAATTTAAGATACTTTTCTCTTAGTTAATTTTTTTATCTCCATATTTTACTTGTAACTGTGTTTATAATTTCAATTTTAATTTTGACTGTCTTTTTTTGTATTTTATATATTTTTATTGAGTTTTGCTTATAATGTTTTATATGTCCATTTTAGCCTTGATAATGGGATGAGTCCTGAAACGTCGGCACCAATAAATTGAAAGATGTTGTCCAGACTATGCGTCCTCCTTTTTATTATATATATATATATATATATATATATATATATATATATATATATATATATATATATATATATATATATATATATATATATATATATATATATATATATATATATATATATATATATATGTATACATATATATATATATATATATATATATATATATATATATATATATATATATATATATATATATATGCATATATATAGATAGATAGATATATATCTATACTGTTTATATACATACACACACACACACACACACATATATATATATATATATATATATATATATATATATATATATATATATATATATATATATATATATATATGTGTATATATATATGTATATATATGTATATATATGTATATATAGGTATATATATATGTATATATATATGTATATATATATATATATATATATATATATATATATATATATATATATATATATATATATATGTAAATATATACCTGAATCACACATGACCTCCACTCCATAGAACTTGTTACCTTTGCCATATTGCGTTATTGAACTATTGCTCTGTTACATTGATCTGATTTTGACATAAACATTTCCCCAACATGGCCGGGTTTAGCTCCAGGCATTTGTCAATTAAAAACCCTTAAATCTCGTGTTTTCGACAATCCTCAACTCTATGGATTAGCCACTTGTATATATGGACCACCTGCTAATACTTCAATTAAATTCCTTTTCTCTTTGATGGCCAAACTCTTTCACACAAATTTTTCTCTGTAAATTTAAAATTTGATCTTTACCAATCCCAACTTTGTAAAGACTTAAACTTGTTCACGATTAGAGGGATTGAATATGTGCAAAAGGATTGATATTCATTCCCCAGCTGCGGTGCCTTAACCTAATTTTACTAAACCTGCGGTTTTGAATGTTAGAGCCACCATCTCTAGGATTGTCTTCCCGACAGGATGCCATTTTGTTCGATTTCACCGGTGGATGCATCCATGGGTGGACCTCAAATCTTGGTAAATCCCAGATGGAATACACAGCTTTCCGGAATATCACTCCCAGTCATCACATAGACAGACCAAAACTGCTCTAACCAAGATAGAACTGCTTTTGCGACAGAAGATAACCCATCAATCAACAGTGTGTAGTGACTCCAATAATTTAATCTATCACAATACTTTCTTTTCCTTATCTTATGCATTTCACAAATTTGTTTTTGCAATAAGAATGAAATAGAATTATCTGTGCATATTCTTGCCCTAACAGAAGAAAACTAAGATACAAACGAATTGAACTCTCCAAGTGAAACCCACTCTATTACTGGCATCTCTACGGTTAATTGGGGATTGATGAAAGCTTCTCTTTCATCAATACTGACCAATCAAAATTAGAGGACCAAGGGAGTACATATGAAAAAGCATCACAGTGATGTATTTTGTGTACCTCTTTTGATCATCGTGTAAAAAATCCCCCCCCCCCCTTTCCATAGGCCATAGTGCCAGTCTTCAAGAGAAGCGGTATATACTCCAGTGGTGGCTCTACCTCTTTCTAGATAAAAGAAAGAATGTTACTCAATTTCCATTGTGTAGTGTGAGATTAATATATGTATATATATATATATATATATATATACGCATATATATATATATATATATATATATATATATATATATATATATATATATATATATATATATATATATATCTATATATATATATATATATATATATATATATATATACATGCATATATATATAAATATATATATATATATATATATTTATATATATATATATATATATATATATATTTATATATATATATATATATATATATATATACATATATATATATATATATATATATATATATATATATATATATATTTATATATCTATATATATATATATATATATATATATAGATATGCTTATATATATATATATATATATATATATATATATATATATATATATATATATATATATATATATATATATATATATATATATATATATATATATATATATATATATATATATATATATATATATATATATATACATATGTATATATATGTATATATATGCATATATATATATATATATATATATATATATATATATATATATATATATATATATATATATATATATATATATATTTATAAACATATATATAAATATATATATATATATATATATATATATATATATATATATATATATATATATATATATATATATATATATATTAATTATTGCATTCCTATTGATGATAATTGAACAAGGTGAAAGTGTCTGCATATCACAATGATCATCACACCTACACTAATCAGGGCTACCCATACCAAATTTCTTTATTATGAGCGCTCGGATGAAAATCTACCACCATTAAATATCCATAGTGAAAACTGGCCAAAACCCAGATATATATCACAACTCAATCTGAGTCGCTGATCTCCAGTCCCCAGTCCCCTTAGGCTTTAGAACAACTGCTTAAGCTAGCGGGCAGCTACATCCTCCAGTCACACTGTGTTTATTGGTAATCCACAAACGTTTTTATTATGTTCCAACCCCAGTAATTAGCGAGTTCAAGAAATACACCATAAAAACCTCTTTTATTGAGATACCAATGACACACCTCCCCCACTAGATTGAAAGCTGCTTCCGTCGCTTATGCGATGTTAGGTGAGGACACGCCAACCCCACCTCACTTTTGTACACACAAGAAGGAG
The DNA here is from genome assembly GCF_036898095.1 of Palaemon carinicauda. Classification (NCBI taxonomy): domain Eukaryota; kingdom Metazoa; phylum Arthropoda; class Malacostraca; order Decapoda; family Palaemonidae; genus Palaemon; species Palaemon carinicauda. The sequence continues at coordinate 16,329,499 of NC_090750.1, forward strand.
AACAAAGACTCCTCTCCCTCTCACACACACACGTCTAAAGGGAAAAAAAGAGATGTAGGACGATGAACATAAGAAGAACTGAAGACAGGAAAATCCCCACTCCTTTAACGTCAACTGCCCAAGAACACTTACAATCAATCGAGGTGACACCTTTATAAACGAACGAAAGCAACAACGACGAGAATATAGAAGATAGGAGCAACTACAATGAAGAAGATGACAACGCCACCGATGACGAAGAATGGACACTAGTAAAAAAAAAAAGACATCTCACATGAAAGAGACCTTCCAGTGACCACCTACCCTCACATAAGCCTACCGGCATATCTCAACATGGCAAAACAAATTTTTGCTATATCCAGGGGCTAACCTCTCCTCCTATGCTACCATTGTTGCAATGAAGAAGACGAACCCTCACCTCAACATGAACATCAGGTCAAACATTCAAGGAGAGGTCATCATTTGTGCCATAAACAAAGAAACCTCCGACTTCCTCAGAAAGCAAGACAACGGCAAATTCCTGGACCCCTTTGAGAAGACTATGTATATAAAAATATTCTCTGATATGAATCTGCTTTTACAACATATCCTCAACCATCCATCCACTGTCTAGGCCAAGAGAAGTGCAGTGAAATCCAGAAGAAGATCCAACTAGCTAGAAGCGGTCATCAAAAGGACAACGACTTTGGGGGATCTCCTTAGGAATCTGGCGATTCTTTGCCAAGGAGGAGTAATTCCTTGATCACTTCCGGTGCTTAAGGTACCAGATGTTTGGCCACCAATAAAGCTGCTGCACGGCTCCAGATATCTGAGCATTATGCAGCAGTAGGCAACATCACACTAGCACCTGCCACTCCGGATTCAAGGCCTGACAACTGACCAATGCCAGATACCCCAAATGTGAAGGTCCCAACAATGTTTGGCAGATGGGATGCCCTGAAGACTTTAGAGAATCTCTGATCTTCAAGGACTTGATTGGTGCTACCACCGTAACCTACAGAAGCCACATACAAAAAGCGCTTCTACCAACCGCACCTCTCCCCTTACCCTCCAATCCCTACTCATCCACGTTTCCCTCTACTCAGAACTGCAATTCCTGAACTTTACTCTTCCTCTCCAGGTCATTCCCAAATATCCAATCCTCAACCAAGAACTCCTACAAATGCACATCGTTCCCCCATACCGCATAGCCATATTTCCATTCTATCTTCTTGAAGACCAATCTCTCTCTTTGTCCCTACTACTCCTGAAAACCACCGTTCAGAATTCTCCTAATCAGCAGTCCAAAACCCAATCACCTCTTTGAAGTCACTAAGATAATACAACATACTCCCTAGATCTATACCCAGAACCCATCCAAACACTTCACTCCCACTCCCTGTACTCAACCCGGCACTACTTGGAATAATGCTGACCCCAGACCTCTTTCTATGGCGAGCTTAGTTGATGCAATGACTAACCTGGTAGGTAATTTTTTACAAGACATAAATAGCTATGTCTTCCAGCAAAGAATCAACGATTTTGCTCATCTTCACGTCGATAGAGACCTCCAAATTGCAGTCTGTCCATAGTGGCTCTAGTCAATGATCCCGACACAAAGACCATCACCAATGGAATCCTTCCCAACAATAGTAAAGTCTCCAGAGTAAGAATCAAGCATGTATTTTTGCAATCCCAAACCTCTGTGCTAAATACTAACGTTATTGTCCAATAGAAAACACTATTAAGTGAGAATAAACCCTTTTCCTGTATGGATACACAATGTATGCAACATATGTAACACCATTCAGAAGACGACTAACCACTCTCATCAGAAGCAGCATTCCGGCAAAGCGAGTACAAGGTATCTAGTGTGGGACAGAATCAGAAACCTTTAGATTACTTGTGTCACTGTTAGCCACAACCCTCATAGGTCACAACATCTAGAAAGCTCCTCATAAAAGTATAAATGCTGAAAGACTTTGTGCTGCCACCTCCACGGACGACACAATGATTGAAAGCAATTTCAACGCCCATCATCCATTCCTGAATTCAATCTCTTCAAAAACCATGCAGGCTGATTTGTGCACACTCTCCTACAAGAATATCCGGATATAAAATTATTCAGCGATGTATCTGAGGCAACCCATCTGAGTGCTGGTCAGATAGACTTTACCTTCCTACCAATTACCCAGCAACGGAATGCAAATTGGCGAGTACATCCTGTACTATCAAGTGATCCCTTCACAACAGAAATTGACATGATAATAGAGAAAAATAGCCCCATCCTCCACCCTCTCAAAAAAAAAGGAGAAATCCAGAATTTTACCAAATGGGAAAGATTGGAGCAATCAATGACGGTGTGGGCTCTCAAAAACATAGAGAATCCCCACATCAACTTTACTTCGGCAATCAGCTTTAGGTAGTAGGTTGGCCGAACATCAGCTACCCATTGAGATACTACAAATAGAGAGTTATAGAGTCATTTGATTGGTCAGAAAGTACTACTTCGGATCCTTCTCTCTGGTTATGGTTAATTTTCCCTTTGCCTACACACACACACCAGATAGTCTGGCCTTTTCTTTACATATTCTCCTCTGTCCTAGTACAGCTGACAATACTGGGATTACCAAACAATTCATCTGTGCTCAAAGGGTTACTTTCAGCAATGTATTTGTTCAGAGGTTACTTTCCTGTTGGCAAAGGTAGAAGAGACTCTTTAGCCATGGTAAGCAGCTCTTCTAGGAGCCGGACGCATCAAAATTAAACCATTGTTCTCTGGTCTTACATAGTGCCATAGCCTTTGTACCATGGTATTTCACTGTCTTGGGGTAGAGTTCTGCTTGACGGTACACTCAGGTACACTGCTGTATCAGATTTCTCTTCCTCCTGATTCCTTATTTTTTTTATATAATTTGTATATGAAAATTTATCTTAATGTTGTTACTGTTCTCAAAATATTTTACTTTAATTATTAATTACTTCTCTTTTTGTTTCCTTATTTCGTTTGCTCTCCAGGCTATTTTCTCTGTTGGAGCCCGTGGGCTTATAGCATCCTCTGATGCCTGATAACACAGTAGTTACATCAAGGAGATGAATGCTAGAATCATCCAAAATCAGGAAGGTCTTCAAAAGACACAGAACTGCTGAACTTCATGCTCTTCTCGTTGAAATCATCTCACATTCCTTGCAAGTAACAACGGAAGTGAGATTGGAGAAATGATACTCGTGGTGTCAAGACATCAACAACAATACTTCCTAACAAATAAATGGGGATGGTTCAATAGAATTTCAGCCAAAAAACAGTTCAGCTTGAGTCAAATATCCAGACAAGTTAGCAGACACTAATAGAATTGCGAACAACTTTTGTGGCCATGCTAAAAACACATAGTTCCCTCTGCAAACTCTAAATAGAGAGAGAACTTTTTTGCCTATCAAAAGGAAGATAATTGAAGCAGCTTGCAACATAATGCACGACACAAACTTCTCCTACATCATGGAAGAACTCAATACAGCTCTCATGAAAGCCAGGAGAGATAGTGCCCCAGGAGTGGATATGATCAATCACAGAATGGTACCGAATAAAAAAAATCACGCAAAAGTGGTATACTTGCATTTAAGCAATAAAACCCACATCAAAAGACTTAGATTCCGAACGGGGAATCAACAGGACACCAAACAAATTCCTAATTCCATAGAACCAGACACCTGCACTTCCAACAGGTTTATTAGCTGCACCAAGAAAATTGCTGCATGATTGATACTCAACGGATTACAATGAAAAATAGACAATCTGCATTCTCGCCTTTATGCTTACTTAGAAGACAACGGCACTCAACAATGCATAACAGACGTCTTTGCAACAATTAGTAATGAAAACACCTTTGTCATTTTTTTTTTTATCTCGAAAAAGCCTTTGAGCTACCGTGCTTCCTCTCTTTACACTCATAGAGAAAAGAGTAAAAGGAATACTGGCATGAACTCAGAACTACACCCAAAAATATAGAAACCTGAGTCAACTTCTACGGAAAAAAACTCAAAATTCTTCCCTCTAGAAAACATATTTTCTCAAGGAGGCATACTAAGCCCACACATATCATGCCTATCCAATCTACTCATGGAAAGCCTTGGAACCGTAGATCTCCCAAATGTAGTCGAGATTTTCATATATGTGGACGACATATGTGCCATTTGCCCACAGAAAACCTACTCTCCCAGAGCAACCCAGAGAACATTTGGTATGATCCAGCCCAAATGTAAGGACCTAGGCCTCAAAATCAACTCCAAAAAGACAAAAACCAGGGCCATTAAACAATTTAAAGATCCCCCAACTTCACCCAATTTCATGGGCAACACTATTGAATATGTGGATCAGTTCATATACACAGGAATGATCATCAACAAGAGCCAGTCACCTATTAGCAAAGTAACCCACCTCAGAAAAAAAATGTCTCTCTGTTTTGAAATAAATGACGTCCGTTAAACAAAAAGTATGGAAATACCTTCTGACACTTTTTTACACATGCAATTTAATCCCCCATCGATTATTCAGCACCTGCCCTCACCTCTCTGAGTAAATCTCAAACAGACTCTTTAAAAGTAGTTCAAAACAATGCAATGAGACTCATCAGCTGCTCTCCAATGTGGACGACACTCTGCTTGTTAAGAACCGAAACTATTTCGCTTCCATTTCAATAAAAAAAAAAATATAAAAAACTGCTGAATCATATTCATGTCAATCAAAGCAGACATAGTTTACCCACTTGTACAACAAACTAAAAGAAAATCCCCCAATAGTGAAGGATATTGACTCTTTCTAGATCATATGAAATAAGACTACTGGACTTGCTCAGAAGAATGCAAATGAAGAATAAAGATTTCCAGAAGAAAGCACAACAAAAACACAATGTCTCCATCGCATCCACCACATGGTCTTCGAACCACTTCCAATATAACTTTGCAACTCTTCCAGCAGCAAGAAAATATTTCTGCATGGCAGAGAAATTCACTTTAGCAGCTAGAAATGCAATCAACAGAACCTCTGCACCCAACATCTACTACAATGATAGATCACTCGACCCTGATATTTCTGCCCACTATCAAAGGCTTTTTCATAGTCCAAAAATGCCATCAAAGGGGTATTTTTATATTTTACGGTTTGCTCTACAACGTGTCTGTAAATGAAAATTTGGTCAGTGCAATTTTTACGTTTTCTAAATCGTGCTTGTAAATCTCTCAGCTTTTCATCAATCCTTCTCCCTAGTCTCTTTAGAATAAGCACGGTATACATTTTCTTAACTATGACGTAAGTGTTATGGCTCTGTAATCATTTCAATCAGTAAGGTCTCCATTTTTTGCTATTTTCACCAACACTCCTAATTCCCATTCAAGTTTTGCCTCTTCAAGCCACTTTCTATAAAATAATCTTATAAGTAGTCTGAAAGTTACTTCATTTCCGGACAGTTTCATCACGGCAGTTATTCCATCGGAACCATGGGCTTTCCCTCTCTAGTTTTTCAAGAAAAGCTTTGACTTCAAACACATTGAATTCATTCATCGGAACATCAAGGTCTTCCTCAGCTTTAGGTATATCAATCACATTATTCACTTCATATCTCCTATTCATAACTTCACTAAAGTGTTCCAGCTAACGTTGTCTTTCTTCGTTTGTTGCTATAATAGAGCTATCTCTCTTTTTGATAGGTATATGATTCCTCTTCTTTGCCCCAGACGAGATTCCATGAATAATTATATAAGTATTTCTTACACCACAGCCACTTACTAAATTCATAGCTTTGTAAGCCTCATCTGCTTTAGTGTCTAAATATTCCCTTCTTTTAAAAGCTTAGTTGTATCAAACATAGGTATTCTATCTTTCTGTTGGGTGCTTTCAGTTTTAATTTTAGTGTGGCACCAAGGAGCTGGTGATCACTGCCAATATCTGACCTGTATAGATTCTTACATTTTTCAGTCCTTCTTCTCTCTTTATTAATGGCAATGTTATCTATCTGATTTTTGTAATTGACAAATGATGAGGTTCATGTATACTTGTGGATGTTCTTTTGTTGAAAAAAGAGTACCTCCAATGACCATATTATTAGCAGAACAAAACTTATGAAATGTGCTCCATTGTCATTTTCAGCTTCGCCAAAACCCTGGACATCCATCACATTCTTTATACCTTGATTATTTCTTCCATCGTTAGCATTTATGTAGCCAATTACTATTTTCATAAGTCTCTCGGGGAAGCTCATCCATTACTCTCCACAGTTTTTCGTATTATTCATCTTTCTTTTCATCTGGGGAATCATTTATTGGAGCCTAGCAAACTATGATACTCATATTGTGCTGCTTTGGTTTGAACTTTGCTACTAACAATCTACTACTTACAGCTCTCCACTCAGTTATTGCCTTTTCTGTTCTTGGTGTCATCATAATTCCTATCCTTTCTCTACCAATTTCATCTGATCCTCCTGAGTTATATATATATATATATATATATATATATATATATATATATATATATATATATATATATATATATATATATATATATATATATATATATATATATATATATAGTTTGCCTTGGTCTAAAGTTTCCTTACCAATCCCCTTACAACGTGCTTCACCTAAAGTCAAGATATTCAAACTATATTTCATAAATTCCCTCTCCACTTTCTGTAACCTCATAATCGGATTCATGGTTCTAACATTCCAATAACCTATTATCAATGTTTCTTTAGTATTTATAAACTGGGGGATTCTTAGCACTCCGCTACGCCCGGGACTTAGTACCATTCTGTAATCGCTTTACCTGACTGACTAAATCCAAACAGGGTTCATTGGCTAGATATATCAAAGGATAGCCACTTCTTTGTGATGTGCAGTGCCTTTCTAACTAAGGCAAGTGACCCCTTCCTGTCCATACTAATTCTAGTAAGATCTACCGTTAGGCTTAAGGAGTAAAAGCCGAAGAAACAGTTTGTCCTTCTCGTTAAACCCAATCTATCACCTTGCTGCCAGCGACTTCATCGAGGTTTTTGGGGGTTGCATTTCCTCCACACCAAAAGCTCTCATTACTCCACCAAGTTGCTCATTCGCTTATACGAGTATGACTGTTAGCAAACATTGATTGACAAGATATAGCGCCTTGCATATAAGAAGCATAAAGTAATCATTCCAATGCGTACGTAAGAAAACATCATAGCCAGTGGAATAAACATAAAGTTTTCATAAACTTTTGGAGATATCAAAAAAAAAAAAAACTAAGACTCATTTTACATTTGGTTTTAAGGGATTTCAATGTTTAGCTGTGTCAAAACAATAAGAGAATAAACAGTAGTAAACTTGGAGTGGGCATAAGGAATGACTGAAGAGATGTGCTAATAGATTTTCTGGAAGAAACAATCTTAAAAATCATACAATTCTCTTTTCTTTAAAAAACAATATATAAATGGAATAAAAAATTAAATAGCAACGACCTTGAAGAGTGAAGAAAAATTATTTATCATATTTTGGGATTTTAATGACACCAGTCGAAAGGCTTCGCTCGTTGTGGTATTAAGAGAAAGTGGTCTAGAGATCAAATGGATTTAGAAAAAAAAAAAAAAAAAAAGAGGAGGAAATTGACTCAAGTGTACTCTTTCAACCGGAAGGCAAATTTCCTTCACTGACTGTCAAGATTGAAATTATCCATGAGGACCTTTTTTTCACTATTACAAAATTACTATTTTCTCCTAGGTCAATACGTATTAAAAAAATCTCTCTCTCTCTCTCTCTCTCTCTCTCTCTCTCTCTCTCTCTCTCTCTCTCTCTCTCTCTCTCTCTCTCTCTCTATCTCTCTCTCTCTCTCTCTCTCAAGAAGAAGAATAAGAAGATTTATTGTAAGACCTCCAATTCTTTATGCAATGATTTTCTTAGAAAACTCTTTGCCATTCTCTTCAAGCAATCAGATGTATTATATCTTCCAATAGATACAGAAGCGTTATAAAGATAAATGATAATAGGAGTTATACACATATACGTTATAGAATCATATTCACCATTGCAAACACATCCAGCTCGCTCGAGGGCTTAACACCTTTAAGTACAATTTCTACTAAAGGCTTTGAAAATAAATTTAGGTAATGAAATAGATCCCATCCATCACGTTTTTGAACTTTGAACTCATGAAACAGATTAGAAGTGCTTAGCTTTTATGCCATTACACTACAACAGTGTAACCTCAGTGAGCTATGATATTGTTATGTTTTCGAAGTTTAAAGCCAAACCTAGGACTTTCTGAGAAAAGTCTGAGCAACATTGAATGCTTACATTAGATTATGATATTACTACATCATGCACCTGGGAAGAATGTTTAGGTATATAGTTCTTCTGCGCATAGAGTTTACTAAATGACACCTTGGGAGGAGTTTTGGGTGTTATTCTCTTTTACTTTGTTTTGATACTTACAGGGAATGTGTAAGAAAAATAAAAAATTTAAATTCAAAGATTTTTTGGACAGAGCTTTCACATTACACGTCATACTACATTTTAGAAGACTGAAAAACCAGAACAGCTTATATTCCAAATGTGTAACAGACTTCTTGTAAATCGCTAAAAGTAACTAAATTTTGGTGAATCCCATGATTTTACCAACTTGTGCTAATTCTTACGATTTCAACAACATCTGGCTAATATTCAACATATCGTAACCAAAGTTACTAAGTTATAGTGAATTGGAGGATCTCTATTTTTGGTGAGTCCCAAATTTCAATGGCATATTTAAAGAAATAACAGGTAGAAAAGCAAATCTCCATAGATATCATTAACCTTCCGTCGAATAATTGATTCAGTATTTCATTCCAGTATAATTCCACCTGGGCTCGTGTAAATAATATGGAGAAAATCAAACATCACAAACTGGAAGCTGGGTCATCATAAAACCCGTACTTACAAAAATTTTTGCTTGACCAAACATCACTGACGGGACAGCATTCCCATTTTCAGCGACCATACACGGAATCAGTCTTATTTTCATAAAGGTGATTTATGAATAATAAAATCGAAGAAGGCGCAGGGACACGCGAACGCATCCTCCGTATAGATCAGGACCAAGTTCTTTGCCCGTCTAATGCTTGCCATAGCATTAAAAAGGTAATGCTATGATGAATTTATCATATTTTTAAAAGAAAACTAAGATTCTATAATAACTAGGGATAATATTTACATACCATTTTATCAACAGAGCATCAATAACAAATTTATATAAGAAAGCTGACGGACTATAGGATTAATATTGTATACTCCAATGTCTTTTACCTGGCTGAAAAAAAAAAAAAAACTTGTTTACAAAGAGGATAATTTTATATGTAATAAGGAAAAAATCTTAATTGTGGCTGAGGACTACGAGTATAAATTAGAATACAAAGAAAACTATTATTATTATTATTATTATTATTATTATTATTATTATTATTATTATTAATACTTCCTAAGCTACAACCTAGTTAGAAAAGCAAGATGCTATAAGCCCAGGGGCTTCAACAGGGAAAATAGCCTAGTAAGGAAAGGAAACAAGGAAAAATAAAATATTTTAAGAAGAGTAACAGTGAAATAAATATCTCCTATATAAACTATAAAAACTCCAACAAAACTAGAGAAACAGAAATAAGATCGAATAGTATGCCTGAGTGTACCCTCAATCAAGAGAACTCTAATCCAAGACAGTGAAAGACCATGGTACTGATGCTATGGCACTGCCCAACGCTAGAAAACAATGGTTTGATTTTGTAGTTTCCGTCTCTTAGAGGAGCTGCTTACCATAGCTAAAGAGTCTCTTCTACCCTTAGAAGAGGAAAGTGCCCACTTAACAATTACAGTGCAGACACCTCTTGGGTGAAGAAAAATTGTTTGGTGTTGTGAAGTGTGTGAAGACAGAGGAGAATATGTAAATAATAAGCCTGAATATTCAGTGTGTGTGTATGTGTGTGTGTGTGTGTGTGTAGGCGTGAACCAGAGAGAAGGATTCAATGCAGTACTGTCAGGCCAGTCAAAGGACCCCATATCTCTCTAGCGGTAGTATTTCAGCGGGTGACTGCTGTCTTGGCCAACCTACTTACTACCTTATTTGAATTTATGAGAGGAATCTGGTATTTAGTTTAGGTTTTCCGGTGTACTCCTCGGCTTAAGAAATAGAATTTTTTATCACTTGTTCATAATTTCTAGGAGGTAGTTACCTTAATGGATCCAATTGTGTGCAAGATCAGAGGGGTTTCATGGAGAGTCATTTAGACGGTATGGGTTTCTGCATCTGTGCCTCCTGGTGAAAGAAGCATGTAATGAGAGAGAGAGAGAGAGAGAGAGAGAGAGAGAGAGAGAGAGAGAGAGAGAGAGAGGTCATCTTTATACATTAGGAATTTTTATTATACTTTCTTTTTGTCGGATAGAAATGTACGGTTTCATGACAAAATGATTAATCTTTTCAATACCTCAAAAAAAATAATATGGAGCAAAGGGATTTATATTTGATATTACAATACAAGCTCATCGCCTCCTGTATTTGATCTAACAAGCGAAGGACAAGCACCTTGTTTACGGAATTCAGTGTTTACACTTACAATCCCCGGGAACTGGGCGTTGTGTCAATATAACCTTTAGGCGTTGTATCGGGTTGAATGCTGATTGACAGTTTGATGATTTAAAGATATAACAACTACGGCATAACTTTTCCTGATATTTGATACAAGCTTTTTTATATTTATTGAAGTTTTAAATTGGTGTAACTTATTTTGTAAACTAAATATCAGTAACATTTGATCTAGAGTCTTTCATGACCATGGATACAATTTATTCAGTTACATATGTCACTCTCTAAGAACAAACACACAAACACTATATATATATATATATATATATATATATATATATATATATATATATATATATATATATATATATATATATATATAAATATATATATATATATATATATATATATATATATATATATATATACATATATATATTTATATATATATATATATATATATATATATATATATATACATATACATATATATATATATATATATATATATATATATATATATATATATATATATATATGTATATATATATATATATATAAATATATATATATATATATATATATATATATATATATATATATATATATGTATATATATGTATATATATATATATATATATATATATATATATATATATATATATATATATATATATATATACATATACATATATATATATATATATATATATATATATATATATATATATATATATATATATATATATATATATATATACATATATATATATATATATATATATATATATATATATATATATATATATATATATATACATATATATATATATATATATATATATATATATATATATATTTATATACTATATATAATAGCGGTTGCGAAGAATTATATGGTTTAATTTAAGAAGGGATAAAATTTATCCATGAGAGGAACACTTCGCGTACTGTACAATCCAGGAACACAAGTGGTGGACTACCATAAAGTCTGTACTCTTTGATCTAGACGTAACATCTACTCCTTTACTTATACTAGATAATTCTTTAGCTATGGTAAGCAGTTCTTCCTGGAGAAAGACACTCCAAAATCAAACTATTATTCTTTAGTCCTAGGGAGTGTCACAGTCTCCCACTTTATTTGGGTAGAGTTCTCTTGCTTGAGGGTACATTCGCGGACACTATTCTGTTTTTATTACTTTTTTTTTTGAATAATCAATAATCTGTATATGAAAGACGAACTGTATTTTAAACGTTTTGCTCTTCATGATAGATTTAATTTCAATTGTTCATTACTTCTCTTTAAGTTTTTTTTTTTCATTTTCCTTTCTTCACTAGGCTATTTATCCCTCTTGGAGTCCTTTACCTTATAGTATCTTGCGTTTCCAATTATTGCCCTAACTCATATTTTAATAATAATAATAATAATAATAATAATAATAATAATAATAATAATAATAATAATAATAATAATAAAAACATCTTGTTTAACTTTTTTGCTGATCTAAATTATAGTTCATTAATTTCTTTTAGTTACTAGGCTATATTTCACCTCCGGAGCCCTTGGCGTTATAACATTCGGCTTTTTAAATCAGGTTTATAGCTTAGGTGATAATAATGATAATAAAAAGGAAAATAATATTAATAATAATCATGATAATAATAATAATAATAATAATACTACTACTACTACTACTACTACTACTACTACTACTACTACTACTAATAATAATAATAATAATGATAATAATAATAATAATAATAATAATAATAATAATAATAATAATAGTATTTCGGTGATAGACCCTCTTTCAGGCAAGTTTTGTTGAAAATAATGGCTGCCTCAGTTGCAATGATCTTAGAGTCCGTCTTCTCAATGGCTCTTATTATCTTCTTTTCAGGATTACTGCATACAGCCAGTAACCAAGCAAAAGTTATCCTTCATGGTGGGTAGTCAAAATCAGGTAAAGTTAGCGATTCAAGGTTTTAATGTAAAGTTTGCAAATCAGGGAAAATTTGCAATTCGAGTAAAAGAATACAGTGAACAAGCTACGCGTTTCGAGAGTGCTGTCTCTTCTTTTCCGGCTTGAGTGTTATAAACGATGAGAGCTTCATCTTTATATACAACAAAGAGGCAGCGAATTTACGTGGGCTGACTCGAGCGTCGTCGGCGGAGTCGATAGAATGGGTGATCTTCATTGGCTAAGCTGCTCGCCGAGAGTGGCTGTAAATCAGTCAGACTGCCTTCCCACTCACTCATGGGTGATGAGTCACTATCTCTTCCTCTGGGAGATGGGCTCTGATTGGCAGGAGCGCTTACCGATAGGGTATGTTGGCTAGTCAGACTATCCTGTCGCTGATCAAAGCTGTCTCAGTTGGTTATGTCTTAATCAGTTGAGTTTTCTTGGTTGGAGATGTCATGGTTGGTTGTGTTGCTTTTCTGTGTGTTGTGCCTTTAACAGGAGGGGAGGAGGAACCTTTTCTGGCTTACGTTAAGAGTCGGTTTTTCTCTCTTTATAAGAAGAGCTTCATGTATGCGAAGTGTTCTGCTATCTGGAGCACGGCCGATGATCTTTGTGTTCTTAACTATTTCCTCACGTTTGATGTTGTTGTTGTGGATAAGGAGGGCATGAGCTTTTATTGTACCTTGTTGAACATGATAGGACATTCTTTCTGAGAGATGGATTGTGGTCATTCCTATGTAACGTCCAGAGCATCCTGGAACAGGGCATAAGTAGGAATAGATTTTCTTGCTCTGTCTGAGGATGTCATGAGTTGTTCCTCATGATAAGAGACCTCATGTCGCTAGTTTGATAATAAATAGTCAACTTGACCTCTGTGTTTTTATCCACACGGGAGACATGACTCTTTATTTTGTCTCTCATGGCCTTTTCATCCTTCTGGTAATACCGATGTATGAACCCTTTAAAGTAAAGGTTGATGGTAGTAGTGGCGTTCACACTCAGTTGTTCACCCTGGTCCCAGGTGTCCATGATTAGCTTGATTTAAAGGCTAACTTGTCTTTTATAGTAGCCATTTTTCACCAGGACCTGGGAAACTCGTTTGAGTTCTTGGTATGTGGCATCCAAAGAGGAGCAGTGGGTGAGGGCTCCTCGGATGTAGGCTTTGATGGCGGAGGCCTTGTACTTGGCAGGGTATTCAGTGTCTCTATTTAAACATAATCAGAGGTTATTGGGCTTAATGTACACACTAGTACCAAATCTTGTAGGGTTAGGAGAGATGAGAACATCCAGGAAGGGCAGCCGTCCATCTTTACTATGTTCGACAGTAAACCTCAGGCAACAGCATTCCTTAAACGTCCTGCGGAGAGTCTCGATGTCCTGGGTAGAAGGGGCTATGACAAAAGTATCATCTATGTATCTCACATACACCTATGGACGACGCATTAGTGAGAAATCCCTCTCTTCAATAACTCCCATTTAAAAGTTAGCAAACAGCAAACCAAGGGAAGAGTCCATCACTACACCATCCTTCTGTATATACGTGTGGCCACTGTGTGTGGTAAAAGTGGCCTTCCCAGTACATATTTAAAGCAGATTGCGGAGGGCCTCCTCAGCGATGCTTAGGGTTCGAGTAGAAGGGTCCATGTAGACTCTCTCCAGGATCAAGTCGATGGTCTCTCCAACAGGTACGTTTGTAAAAAGGGACTCAAAGTTCAGGGAAGCGATGGTGCCACTGTTGGGGGATCATTTTAGCTTATTAGGAACTCCGCAGATGAGTCGATACTGTACTCGTACGGAACATAAGGAGTAAAGACACTATTGAGTCTCTTTGCCAGGTGATAGGTCGGCGTCGGGCACTGGCTGATAATAGGTCGGAGTGGGTTACCCATTTTATCGGTGTTCACATTACCATATAGGTAACCAGGGCTAAGATCCCCAGTAATGGTCTGGAAATTGACGGCATTTGTGGCTGCAATAATGGTTTCAATTGTCTTGTTGGTCTCTCTCTTTTCAAACTTGGATGAATCTCCTAATATCAGGTCGAGTTTGCTGTGATACTCTTCCGTACCTATCAAGACAAATTCAGCAGTCTTGTCTGCTCTTCTCACGTCCATATGGGCCGCATTCCTCAGCTACCTAGCTACCTCCCTCATGTCACTAAGGACAATGCCACTGTTGTATCGTCCACAATCCGTAAGGGCTTCAGTCAAGAGCAGGGGGTTATACAAAATATATCAAAGATATATTTCACATTTATTGTTTACTTGACAGTATGTTATTTCTCTTTTATTTACATAAACTCCCGGATACCTTTTAGAATATTTTGTTTCTTGTTAAGCATGGGATTTAGGAGTTTGTTTTGAGTTCCTTCTACTTCTCATGAATCGTAATCAGCAAGTTGTAATTAGATATTTGAATTTACTATTATTACTTTATGAACAATAAAGTTAATTTGGCTGATTCATGGTAAATGTTTTCTTGACTAACCTTTTCAAACCCAAAGCTATAAACGAAATAACAAGTTTAGCAGAGGCAACCATATAATGTCTTGAAGAAGAGGTGACGATATAACTGCCAAAATGCAGAAGAGTAGTTGTGACTCGAAGACCAGAACGACAGGACCTGTTGTTGAACCATCCTACATGTTTTTCGTGTATCGGCCGATCTGCTTATAGTCTTCATGGATCACAGAACTTAATAATATAATTAATATGAAGATTTACTATTAAGAAGTTTGTCGAGGACAGCTGCCAATGACGATGAAGGCGAAATTCAACAAAACTACCGAAGGAATTGGGGAGAGAAAGGAGACGGGTTTTTAGCAGTTTGGAGGTAAGAATCAAGTTACATTTACGCGTGTTTCAGTCGATTTTCGAATTGCTTATATATGAACTTAGTCGGTTCATTAATCTAACTTGCACGTCCTATAAAATATTACCTGATAGTTTGTGATATTTAGAAGGAACTTGATAATTGTTATTAGTGTTATTTTCTTGTGAACTTTTGTAAAACTCAACGAGGTTTAAGTATCAGAGGTTAAGCTAACGAGTAACTCCGTTCTTTTATATCTTAACGTTAAAAAACTTCTAAAAACTTTAGACTGGGCTATTGAGCTTGCTTACATGTTGGCTAAGTAGACTAAGCACTGGGAAAAACTTATACTAAACTTTAAGCTAGGCATTTAACCTAGTAAATAACTTTGAATTTGTATCAGGCTAGCCTAAAACTTAGCTAAATACTAAGAATATTACGGTCTTTGCTATAAAATTTATTACATTTTATATATTTACATTTAAGTAAAAACATTAAGGCCTTAGTCTAAACCATAGATGGCCATGACCTTTATTATAGATATTTCATTGTGATTGTCAGGTTATGGAAAAATTCAGTGGTGACCATGTTGTGCTGGAGTGGTGTCTGTCGTAAGGTCATCTCTCCAAGAATATAGCACGGTTTGGAATAGTTACAGTGCACAAAGGACAAGGATTCTCTCAAGCAAAGGGATTAAATTTCATTTTCCTCAGTTATAAAATTTCTATTTCATTTTGACTTGTAATTAAATATAAATTAAACGATTTCTTTAATTTACCCTGTCACCATTAATTTGTATATCATTGCATGATTCAAGTAAAAAGTTTTTCCATATGGCGACCGTGACAGGATTCGTGCAATCCTTAACCTCCCTGTCCTTCGTGTTGTAAGCCTTTTATTGTGGGTGGGGCTGTCCTTGGCTTCTTTATTTTTCATATTTGATATAGGCTTATTGGTATATGTTGTGAAAGCATCAAATTTGTGCTCGGTATTTGAATATTCTTATTGAAGTGAATATATGTCTTTTGTAACACGGATAAATATTCGTAATTGCTAGAAACTTTGATTTGTGTTTATCTAGGTTTGGTATTAGATTAACTTTGTAGAATTATTAACATGTCTGAGGTTATATTGAAGAAACGGCGTTCTTACGCTCGGCAAAGAGTAACAAAGAGTAACAGTTAAATCGAATCTCGAAGGATTGTCTGAACAAGATAGACTTTTGTATATTCACAGACTTGAACAGTTAGAAAAAGAACTGTTAGGGTTAGACCAGGAAATATTGAACTATGTCATAGATAAGGAAGACGAAAGCTCCATTGAACAAAAGATTTTCACAGATGAAGACTACCAGAAAAAGATAATGTCGTCTTTGTTAAGTTTACAAAGGCAACAGGCCTCTAGTTTAGAAACTGTAACCACGCCTACCCCGGTAGTTAACCTTAAGAATGAGTTAAGGTTGCTTCAAGTTCCTTTACATGAATATGACAACACCAAGGGTCAGTGTTTAGTGAAGTTCTTTTATGAATTTGAAAAATTGACTGACAAACAAAATTGGTCAAATCACTTAAAGTTTATGTATCCACGAAATCAGTTGTCAAAGTCTCCAAAGGCACTTGTGGATTCTCTTGATATTGATAACCAGTCATATGAAGAGGCAAAGAAATGATTATTGCAAGCATTTGCAACTCCATTAACACAAAAATATGATGCAATTAAGAAACTTGTAGAATTGAAGTTAACTTTATCAGGTGATCCATATGCCTTTGTAGCCTCGATGAAAACTATTATGAATGCATTCAAAAAGCTTGACGTCAAAGTTGACGATGTTCTCCAGTACTTCATATGGCATGGTCTTAATGATCGATTTCAATCTTTACTAATTCAGATAACAAATGAAAGCAAACCCTCATTGAGTGAAATTGAAAGTAATATATTTGAGGCTGTTGAGAGGTATAACAGAACAAATGAAAGAAATTCTGAGCAAAAGGAGAAAACTAGGACTAAGAATATTGAATCGAGCACGACTCTCGCAACTAAAGTTAGTGTTAGCCCTAAATATAAGTCATGTATCCTATGTACAAAGGATGGTAAGCAAGATACCGCTCATTTCCTCGTAAATTGCCCAGTTTTTGCGAATCCTAAAATGAAAGTAGAGAAACTTAAAGAGCTGAATGCTTGTGTTAGGTGTGGCTATCATAATCATGTGACTCGTCAGTGTAAATTTAAGTTTACTCAAAGGTGTAGAAATTGCAGTGGATGGCATTTTACATACCTGTGTGTTGCTAAGGAGAGGCCTAATAGTTCCAGTACTAAAGCTTCTGATTCTAGTAATACTGAATCCACTGAAACCTCTATGCATACTAGTGGGAAAAAGCCTGAACCGAAGCATACTTTAAATAGCCTCACATTAGGTGAAATTCATCAAAATGTTACTGGTGGTACTGCAATTTTACCAATTATTACATGTTCTGGGGCTGAAGAAGATAATGTTGTGCGAGTTTTACGAGATTGTGGTACCCAGAGAGATTTTATTTGTGATAAGCATGTAAACAATATGAAGTTCCCTGTCCTAGCAAAAAACGTCTATATGACTATTCATGGTTTTAATTCTACTAGGGATCTTGTAACTGATATTGTTAATGTACCTCTCAAGTTAGGTAGGGAATGGCATTCCATCGAAGCAGTTGTTGTACCCAGTATTGATATAGAGTTGAAACTGGAGGGCTTAAATGTCATTGTTAAAGAATTTCAAGATAGACATTACATTTTAGCAGATAAGTTTCTTAGTGGTAGTGTGGACACTATTGGTAACATTGGTCTTATCTTGGGAAATGATGCTGACTTTTTGCTGTCGCTAACTACACACAAATTTGGATTAAGCAATCCCTCTGTGTATCTTGACACTCCAGTTGGTGTCATGCTCACAGGTAATAATAACAGAATGATGAAAAACTTGGATTATTTACCTAACATTAATATTGGAAATAGTTCACATACTGCTGTTAGCACTCAAGGAGACACACTTTGTATGGAAGGGGAAGCTGCCCAGACTAATAGACAATTACAATTCCTCGATAGACATAGCTTTTTGGCAGTATCTCAGTCTGAACTTCGAGATGACGATGTTGACTTGATTTCCAACAGATCACCGGCGAGTATCAAAGTTCAAGAAGCCAACACTAATTTAACCTATGCTATTTTTAACAAAAATGGTAAGCTAAAGCAGTCTGAATTGATTAAAGCTACGGAAGAAATGCTTGAAAAGCAATGCATTGAATATCTGGACTATGAAAAATCCCAGCTATCTGAAGATGACACAGAAACCAATAAAAAGCTAGTAAAGTATGTTCTTGATAGTACAGAACGAGATGAAGATGGTAGACTAGTAATGCCACTGATGTGGAACAACAAGATATCCCATTTGTTAGGGAAGAACTTCAATTTATCCCGGATGATACTGAAGTCTAACTTAACACGTATGAAGAATAAACCTGAGCATTTAAAGATGGTTAATGATGTATTTAAAGAGCAACAAAATCTGGGAATCATAGAGAAAATTGAAGATATTAATTCTTTTATAGTTTCTTGCCTCATATGCCTGTGTTCAAAATGGCCAGAGACACGACTAAGTGTCGAGTCGTGTTTCTGTCTAACTCATGTGAGCAAAACAAATCTGCGAAGAGCACTTATAGTCACGATCAGTGTATGCTTCCAGGCCCTTGTCTGAATCACAAAATTGCAACTTCTCTGATTATGCAGAGATTTGACTCCCATATGATTTTTTTTTACTTGAAAAAGGCATTTTTGATGATAGGACTCAAGGAAGAGGATCAGAATAGATTGTTGTTCTTATGGTATCGAAATATTTTTAAGGGTGACTTTACTGTTGTGGGCTATAGGAACAAGCATTTAAGTTTTGGCCCAAGGCCTAGCCCTTGTCATCTCATGCTAGCTTTGTTCAAAATCTTGATATTGGATGTTGAGAGTGACAACGAGGAAATGGTTAGCTTAAAGAAATTGCTGTATAATACCATTTACATGGACAATGGGTCATATTCGTGTAACTCTGCCAAGGCTTTATATAAAGCGTACTACTGTCTCCCTAATATCTTTGGACCATACAAATTTGAATTGCAACAATTCGTAACAAACGATGCAGAACTGCAAGAAATAATTGACCAAGATTATGATAGTGAAACACCCAAAGAGGTAAAGTTGCTCGGCATGGTTTGGGATAGGGAAGCAGACTCACTAGGCCCTGGTAAGATTTTCCTTGATACGCAAGCTAGCACAAAGATGTCAATTTTGTCAACATTGAATAGTATCTATGATATATTTAATATCTATGGACCAATCTTGAACAGGGCCAGGCTGTTGTTTAAAAAGCTTCAAGAAGACAAGACTATCACATGGGATAGCCCTCTCTCAGAAACATTAAAAAGGGAATGGACACTTATTGGAAAACAGGTGAATTCTACTCCTAAAGTAGTAATTCCTAGATTCCTAGGTAGGAGAGATGGTACTTATAAACTAGTAGCATTTTCAGATGCAAGTAAGGATATTTATGGAACTGTGGTGTATATTGTAAATGTCTTCAATGGTAATAGAAGTTTTTTGACAGCCAAGAGCAGGGTCGTTAACAAAGAGTTAGAGAAGAAAATCCTTCCGGTAATTGAATTTCAAGCTTTGGGACTAGCCACAGAGACAGTAATCAGTTTATTTCAAGAACTTGCCGGTCAATCGGTCGTTACTCCAATCAAAATTGTGAGCATGGTGATATATTCAGACAGTATGGTTGCTCTTAATTGGCTTTACTCTTATACATATAAGTATGGTAAATTGCAGAAAAAAGGAGTTTTTATTCAAAATAGGTTGAAAGCTATAGGTGACTTGTGCCAAGTTTTCCTAATAACATTTTCATTTGTGAATGCATATGATAATCCTGCAGATTATATTAATAGATGTGTCTCATACAGGAGACTTCAGAAGACTGCGTATCATAGTGGACCCGAGTTTCTTAAGAAACCTCAGAAAGTTGAGGTTCTGTTTAGTTTCAAGGTGCCAAACCCCCTTGAAAAGAGAGATGAAGTACCCAGCCCTGAAAGGGAAGATACTTCCTTAATCACTGTCTCAACAGATTCTGAAAGTAAAGAAAATAACAAGAAAGACATCAATAGCATTGAACACTTGATACCCCTGACTAAGTTTTCCAGTTTCCATAAGCTAGCAACTGTTCATAAGATGGTGTTGAAATTCATCAAGAACACTAGAGAAAAACTAACAAATAAAGGAATCGACATTCATTGGGGAAATTGTGTCAAGGAGAAAAATCTTTATGCTTTAGCATGTAGGCAGATAATAGGTAAAGAACAGGAAAATAACTTCCCAGAAGTTTGTGAATTCTTCAAGAAAAGTCATACATTAAAAAGAAACATTCCCAATTTGGTAACTCAAATGAATATCTTCCAGAGCAAAGACACTTTGCTAAGAATCCGGATTAAATTCAGAAGAAACGAACAGATTTTCTTTCCTGTGCTGTTACCTAAGCATAGTTTGCTAACTAAATTGCTTATTCGTGATATGCATGTTAGTCTAGGACACGCTGGCGTGTATTCGATCTTGGCTCAGTTGCGTAAGCAATTTTGGATAATCCACTTTTATTCCACAGTAAAGAAGGTACTTAGAGAATGTATAACTTGTAGAAGGCTTAATGAGAGACCAATCAAAGCAAATCAGAGTGCCTATAGGGACTTTCGGAGCAATCCACCACCTATTCCATACAGGTATATTCTCATAGATTACATCGGTCCTTATACAGTAATATGGAATGGTGAAAGGAAGAAGATTTGGTTATAATGCGGGACATGTTTGTGGAATCGTGCCATCAACTTGAAGATATGTTTATCTGCTGATACTCGAGACTTTCTCAAGGCCTTCCAACTACACATATATGAGTTTGGCATCCCGGAATTTTGCATATCTGATTTGGGATCCCAGCTAACTGCTGGTAGTAGAATCATTGGAACCTTTCTCAACGATTTTGAAACGCATGCCTTCTTTGAAGAAAATGACATTAAGCCCCTGAAGTTCGAGCATTATGCCAAAGGTAATAGTTCTTTGAGTTCCCTAGTTGAAAGCTGTGTAAAAATGGTAAAAAAGCTAATTTTTAGTTCTATTAAGAACACTGTGCTTGATTATCAAGATTTTTACTTCCTTATTTGTCAAACTGTCCATCTTATTAACAAAAGACCAATTGCTTTTAAGGATAGTCTGAGAGATGCTTGTATTGATAATGTAGAAAACCCAATAACTCCTGAGTGTTTACTTAAAGGCTATGATCTGGTATCAGTGAACATTATTCCCGAGTTGCAGAATTCTTCTTCAGATGACACCAATTGGGTGCCTGGTAGTAGTGCTATTGATGATGTTAAGGATAATTACTATAAGCTTAGACAAGCTAGAGACAGACTAGTCGAGGCATATCATTCAGAATTTCTTGCAACTCTCATTAATCAAGCAGTAGATAAAAGGGATCGTTACAGACCTGTTAATCATAAAACCTTGGCTGTTGGAGATATTGTTTTGTTAAAAGAGGATGCAAGCAAACCAAGTACTTATCCACTTGGTATAGTAAAGAAGACAGAAGTAAATCACCTAGGGGAAGTAAAAGCAGCTCGTGTGCTTAAGGGTAATTCTCGTGAAGTTGTGTACAGGACAACAGATTCACTAATTTTGCTTCTTCCCAAAGAAGGATTTCATACTGTTGTTGAAGTTGAAACTGAATTACCTATAGATCAATTAAAAGTCAGAGAGAGAAGTAAACGGGCCGCTGCACTTGAATCTATAAGAAACAGAGCTCTTGGTTCAAGAGGGCCTAGTATAATAGGCTTACATGGTTATGTATATTACCATATTCTTTGGGGTAAGATACACACGGGCTATAAAGAGTGTGTAATGAAATTGTTGCTGGGAGTGAGTAAAAGATGAACAAATGGTTTCTTTGATTAAACTTAGTAAAGTATAATCAAATTGTTGCTGGGAGTATACAAAATATATCAAAGATATATTTCACATTTATTGTTTCCTTGACAGTATGTTATTTCTCTTTTATTTACATAAACTCCCGGATACCTTTTAGAATATTTTGTTTCTTGTTAAGCATGGGATTTAGGAGTTTGTTTTGAGTTCCTTCTACTTCTCATGAATCGTAATCAGCAAGTTGTAATTAGATATTAAAATTTACTATTATTACTTTATGAACAATAAAGTTAATTTGGCTGATTCATGGTAAATGTTTTCTTGACTAACCTTTTCAAACCCAAAGCTATAAACGAAATTACAAGTTTAACAGAGGCGACCATATAATGTCTTGAAGAAGAGGTGACGTTATAACTGCCAAAACGCATAGGAGTAGTTGTGACTTGAAGACCAGAACGACAGGACCTGTTGTTAAACCATCCTACATGTTTTTCGTGTATCGGCCGATCTGCTTATAGTCTTCATGGATCATGGAGCTTAATAATATAATTAATATGAAGATTTACTATTAAGAAGTTTGCCGAGGACAGCTGCCATTGACGATGAAGGCGAAATTCAACAAAACTACCGAAGGATTTGGGGAGAGAAAGGAGACGGGTTTTTAGCAGTTTGGAGGTAAGAATCGAGTTACATTTACGCGTGTTTCAGTCGATTTTCAAATTGCTTATATATGAACTTAGTCGGTTCATTAATCTAACTTGCACGTCCTATAAAATATTACCTGATAGTTCGTGATATTTAGAAGGAACTTGATAATTGTTATTAGTGTTATTTTCTTGTGAACTTTTGTAAAACTCAACGAGGTTTAAGTATCAGAGGTTAAGCTAACGAGTAACTCCGTTCTTTTATATATTAACGTCAAAAAACTTCTAAAAACTTTAGATTGGGCTATTGAGCTTGCTTACATGTTGGCTAAGTAGACTAAGCACTGGAAAAAACTTATACTAAACTTTAAGCTAGGCATTTAACCTAGTAAATAACTTTGAATTTGTATCAGGCTAGCCTAAAACTTAGCTAAATACTAAAAATATTACGGTCTTTGCTATCAAATTTATTAAATTTTATATATTTACATTTAAATAAAAACATTAAGGCTTACGCCTTAGTCTAAACCATAGATGGCCATGACCTTTATTATAGATATTTCATTGTAATTGTCAGGTTATGGAAAAATTCAGTGGTGACCATGTTGTGCTGGAGTGGTGTCTGGCGTAAGGTCATCTCTCCAAGAATATAGCACGGTTTGGAAGGGTTACAGTGCATAAAGGACAAGGATTCTCTCAAGCAAAGGGAT
>NC_090750.1:16353657-16376157 GCF_036898095.1 Palaemon carinicauda
TCAAATAGTCCTTTTTTGCCTTTAGTCCAATAATTTTATAGATCATATCCTCATTATATCTAAAGATCTCATCAATCATTGATGTATTAAGTAATATAGTTCTGATGAAATCATATGCTGTTGTCACTATATTTAAATTGTAGTAACAATCAGAAATTCTCCTATTTCATTAGCATAATCTTATAGTCTGTATAGGGGTGTCTATCATATTTCAGTAATCAATGTTTGGTTTAAGTGCGTCCCACGATATAAAATGTGATTGCTTTTAAAGTTTATTTTCGTTAACATATACTGTATTGCTCTATTATAGCCAAGGAACACTTTTCTATCAGAGACAAAGAAACCTGTTTTATTATCAGTATTTCTTAATTTTAGAGTATAAAATAGATTAAGTGTATATTCTTCAGACATAAAAAGTGCTTCCATGAATATTTTTTGGAAGAAATTATGTCTGCTGAAATGAAGCAGATGAATCCCGGTAAAAGTGATTTTCTTTTATGTTCTTGGGATAAGAAAAAATAGAAAAAAATAAACTGTGAGGTTTCGCTTGAAGAAAATTTTTTTTTGGGATTAAGACACTGATATAATAATTAAGAAAAATGTCAAAGTGTTTGGTCAGGCTGATGTACATCGCCATGAAAAGGGCTATTTAACAGAATAGATAACTGATACAGAAAAACTATGTAGACTGAGGTGAGGATTCTTTTTTTTTCAATGAATAAAGCCCGGACAAAAAAAATAATGCAGTATTTTTGGTTACACTGAAGCCTTTCGGGACTTGAAATAGAGTAAAATTATTGTTTTTCCCTGACCATATATTTAAAACTTGTAAACAATAAAACTGTTAAAATTAACGTAAAATTTAAGATATCTTCAACAAAAACGAATTAAAAGTAACATTATGGTCACTTGGACAATGTCTCTGCTTGGTGATTGCCAGACTGAGGTTCGAGTCACACTCAACCTCAATAATTGCCTAAATGTCTAAACCTGGCCATCCGTGTTAGCAAAGGATAAAGGGGTTTGGGGGAGACTATAGATCTACCTACTGAGTCATCAGTGGTCATTGCCTTGCCCTCCCTGGCCCTATCTTGCATGGAGAATGGGATTGGGTTCTTATCATATGTATATATGGGTTTCTAGGGCATTACCCAGCTTACTAAGAAAAAAATCACTATCCTTTACCTCTGCCACGCATGAGCTGCCTTTAGTCCTATAAAACTTTAGAACAAGAAGTAGTAAATCTAAGATAGCAGTCATAAAAGATTGGACAAATCATCAGATGAGTGATGAGTAATCATGTTTGAAGTATGATTATCTAATCTAAAAAAAGAGAGGTGTTTGGATATTATTATATAAAATACGTTTTTCCCGGTCACGCCGAGTGGCTTTGTCAGACGTATAACTATTCAGTCTTTCCCATCCCTCGAATGGTGGGAGAGGGAGTAATCATACCATGTTGAAAATGGGTATCCGGAGATATACACTCGGAAACCACAACTGCTGTGTTGTAGTTAAGAAAGGAGGAGTGGTTGTGGCGGGTTGAATCTGTGTGTGCATGTCCTTCTACATATTTAGCCATCGGTATTGGCGAGTCAAGTACAATAGCATTTTAAATAGTATTGCAAAATATATTCGCCTTCAGAAAACTTCAACAAAATATTTTGTCATGGTAATGTCTTTGATGATGTTTAGTCTTAAATTTTTTGGTTAAAAGGTTAATCGTTATTAAGAAAGATGAGCGATCTTCTTTTTAAAAAGATATCATCGACAAATGAATTTGACTAATTCTATTAAATGAAAATAAAATAAACTGAAAAATAAAAAAACAATGAAAAAAACACAGACAATTACAACTTCATCAGATTCCGTCCAATGTTAAAGAGAAAAAGAAACAATTTATAGACCAACCTTTCAAAGAAGTTTGATCGTTAGGTATAAGAAGCCGATACAAGAAGACAAAACTAAACGTATCTTTTTAGTCCTGTTGGTATCATTCTACTACGAGAATCATTTCGGAAGTATAAAAACATTTTAATTTTATAAATATATGAAGGAATGGTATATCTGAAATAGACTCAAAATGGAGTTATTTTATTTTTCCTTAGTTTAGAAGTAACCGAATAACAAAGTAGAAGAGACACCAAGTCTCATTTATTTCGTCATTTATCTTTTTGATAATTCACCTACACGTAAACCTATATGATTGTTATATATTCCTCTACTTGAATGTTTTCCTCTACTTTATTCATATATGCATTTATCTTTTTACTATTTTCTTAGAACCTACCGCAATGCAATTATGCTTCCGTCCCACAAGAAAATATTGATCACCAACTGTTTCTTTGACATCAAAAAGAGTGGCAATACAATTGGTCCTTCTTCTATTACCAAAGACAATTTAAAACATGTGAATGGTTTCAGTCTTATGTCCGGAGATATGCCGTATTAGAAGACTCATTTGTGAATCGTTTTTAATGTGGAACTTGAATAGGAAGGAGGTAACTGGTAATGTAGATATTTTGCAAAAGAAATTGCTTTGCATGAAATTGTATTTTCAAGGGCTAATATTTTGAACAGATATTTTTTTCAGACTTTATGTGGTTTTGAAGTAAATCATTAAAGGGGCTAGGGACTATTTATATTTCTTACGAAAAGGGATAGGGTTGATTTGTCGTTATACGAAAATGGCTGAATTAAAACCCTTATATAAAAATAAGGTTTGAAATTAATGATTTGATTTACGAAGGGGAATATTCTTTTCAATAATCATACGTGTTCTAAGCAAATAAAACTGCAGGGTTATTCCTATACAGAAAAGAGGAACTCATCCTTAGACAAAAGCCCCAGGAATCACATCCTGGTACTCGGTTATCACCATGGAGCAAGATCCCTTTATTAATCACTATGAGAATAAAAGGATATGTTATTTTCCCACGCCAAAAATAAATTTGGATATCCTTTGCTGACATATAAAAAATATACTTTTAGGTGCATCACTATTTGAAGTTATTAAAAATTTTAAATATCAAGAATATCAGCGTATTTGTTTTCGCGTTCTCTTAATGAAAATTCTAATAAAAATATGTTAATTTTGTTAATTATCTATAAAAAAAGGATTACCAATTATATGCTAGTGAAAATATAATCCAAAAGAATGAATTGTAAAATATTAACAAATCTGTAATTTATACTTTCTCATGAGCCTTTTTATTTTATAAATATTCTACTACATAGTTTTCTTAAAAAAATTACATATATTGGAGAACAGTATTGTATAATCCTTTTCCAAGATCGATCGATTATTACTTTATCTGTCTAAAAGTTACATAATATATCTACCCAAAACTTAATTGTCTACTAAAACCAAGTATAGCTTTAATCAATACGAAAATTTATGGCATTTCCTGCACCGAGTGAAGGAAGATACTGTATTTTTTTTTTTCATCCCATAAGTATGAAAACGTCCTTTATAAGTTCCAAGTTATGTTGAAAATAAGAAAAATGTCAAGGAATAGTGTTATTTGATACAGCAAACATTGGAGTTAGAACATTTCAACAAGGAATCTATAGATAAATATTAGGAAAAAACATAAAGAAGTAGAGAGAGAGAGAGAGAGAGAGAGAGAGAGAGAGAGAGAGAGAGAGAGAGAGAGAGAGAGAGAGAGAGAGAGAGAGAGTTAGCGAGATAGTTCCTCAAAAAAAACCTTGAGTCCAATTGAAACCTTTGCAAATGAATCAATGATTCATCGACAAAATAAGGTTTTATTGTATTAAAACAGCAATACTTTATAAACACTTGAGTCCGATGTGGTCATTCATTCTGATGTAAATGAACAGCAAGTTATTTTTCCTACAATAAATCCAGTGTATAACATGATTATGATACAGAAAAAAAATCATTATCATAATCCCATCCCAGATAAATGGCGGCCAATATTTTCTTTAAAACAAAACTTAATTCCATATAGGCAGCAGATACTACTTTGACATATCCATTAGGGATAAAAGATATGAATAAATATATGTGAGATTAAATAAAAAATTTAATAGGGTTTTGATGCAACTAGATTTTCATCAAATATTGAAAGAATTCTACTGTATAAAATCAACTTTTATGAATCACTCACCTCAGCAATGTTCATCTGGTTATGCACCCTAAAGAAAATAGTGTTTATAACACACACAAAGACAAGCACGCACACAGACACACACAGATAGGGGAGAAAGGACAATAAAATGACAGTCAGATTTGGAATCTTGAATGTTGGAACCCAAACTGCTAAAGGGAAAGAGTTTACAAATATGGTGAAAAAGTTAGTGGATATAGTGTCAAAATGAGACAAAATGTAAGGAAAGTAATGCAAGATAGCGGTTTCATGCGTATCTATATTGAGAATTGTGGAAAGACGAATTTTATTGGTGTTGTCGTAAAGGAAAAATGCAGGAGTGTGTTGAGGGCGATGAGAGTGTCAGATAGAATGATAAGTGTGAAGCTGGAAATTGAGAGCATAATGATGAATGTCCTTAGAAGATATGCCTGTCAAGTTGGCATTGTTACTGAAGAAAAGAAAGAGTTCTGGGAGAGCTAGATGAACTGATGGATGGTCGCAAGAGAAGAAAGACTATTGAACGGTACATAATCAAAAGGTCATGTAGTTATAGGAAATGATGGTGATGGAGAATTAAGAGGGATATTTGGCTTTGGGTAAAGAAATGTTAAGAGACAAAAGATACTAGGTTTTGCCAAAAGAATGGATGTGGCTGCTTTTTGTAGATACTTCATGAAGGAAGATTAACACGGGGAAACAAACAAGAGTGGGAGAAAGTCATCGAAAAGAGGTTAGGGATTCTAAAGTGGTGGATGGGGACTTTGTGATAAATCATCACTGAATGGTGGTATGTGCAAAGGTCTTGTCTGTAAGGAAAAGGAAGACGGTCAGAGAAAAAGCATAGACTAGGTAGTACAAGATAAAAACTGGAGAGTTTTAAACCAACTTCAGAGTGAGAGTAATGAAAGCAGTGCAAGCTCTGAGAGACCGTGAAAATCTGCCTGATGACTAAGAATTGACAAATGAATAAGAGAAACTGGAAGAAAGATGCTTGCTTTTTTACTATGATATCAAGCAGTCACAAATAAATTCGGTGGTGGAATGCAGAGGTCCAGGAATGTATAAACAAACAAAGGATGGTAATAAATAAAATAATTTAATCAAAAAGATATTGAGAGAATACGTGAATTTAAAGAGAAACGTTAAAACATTAGGAGGATATTATTTGGTAGATAGTAGGTTGGCCATGGCACCAGCCACCCGTTGAAATATTACCGCTAGAGAGATAAGGAGTCCTTTGACTGGCCAGACAGAACTACATTGGATCCATCTCTCTGGTTCATTTTCCTTTTGTGCACACATACACTGAATAGTCTGGCCTATTCTTTACATATTCTCCTCTGTCCTTATACACCTGACAACACTGAGATTGCCCAACAATTCTTCTTCACCCAAGGGGTTAACTACTGTATTGTAATTGTTAAGTGGCCACTTTCCTCTTGGTAAGGGCAGAAGAGACTCTTTAGCTATGGTAAGCAGCTCTTCTATGAGAAGGACACTTCAAAATCAAACCATTGTTCTCTAGTCATAGGTAGTGCCATAGCGTCTGTGCCATGGCCTTTCACTGTCTTGGGTTAGAGTTCTCTTGCTTGAGGGTGTATTTGGGTACACTATTCTTTCTTATTTCTCTTCCTCTTGTTTTGTTAAGGTTCTGATAGTTTATATTTGAAATATTAATTTTAATGTTGTTACTGTTCTTAAAATATTTTAATTTCCATTCTTTCCTTTCTTCACTGGGCTATTTTTCCTGGAGGAGCCACATGGCATCCTGCTTTTCCAACTACGGTTGTAGTTTAGCAAGTAATAATAATAATAATAATAATAATAATAATAATAATAATAATAATAAT
The DNA here is from genome assembly GCF_036898095.1 of Palaemon carinicauda. NCBI lineage: Eukaryota > Metazoa > Arthropoda > Malacostraca > Decapoda > Palaemonidae > Palaemon > Palaemon carinicauda. Next base: position 16,359,620 of record NC_090750.1, read on the forward strand.
AATAATAGTAATAATAATAATAATAATAATAATAATAATAATAATATTGTTAGATAGATAGATATATTTTCCTGTTATACAGAACTATTTCTAGGTTTCCACGAAATAAAATGTTTCTTTTTTTTCGTATTTTCTCATCTGAAGTTAACAGCCATGAGTTAGTAAAAAGATGTCTATTATTATTTAGTGCTCTAATACTTGTTCCTCCTTCACATATGAAAATGAGATTCAAAAACTGAATGAAACAATTTTTTATCATATGCTTTTGGTTACCTAAAAGACCTACATTTCCTTCCACACACATAGATAAAAAAAAAACAAAAAACTACAAGGCTGATGAAATTTAATGCCTAATTATTTATAAAACGAGAACCAATGTAATAAAAAAGGAGAAAAATTTACGCCAAGTCATAGAAAACTTTTCTCTCGAAACGTTTTTGCTTGAGACAAAGACATTGTATCTGCTTTCTTAATTAAAAAAGGAGGACCTCCATTATCTTGTCACTCCATTATGACAACACCAGATTAATTATGCTTTCGTGTCATTCTTTCCATTCTAATATTTTCTTGGTCTTAATTTCCGTTAGGGGAAGAACGTAGCAAACCCTTCGACCTTTTCAGGTTGTTGGGTTTCTATCTTGGAAGATGTTTTAAGGAACTTTTTTTTGCTTGTAGAAACTCGAAGGAGAATTGTGGAAGATATGACTATATAAAAATGATAGGCATTCATGCGAAAAGAGTATTATACGAAAAACAAGTTACTTTGAAGGTAAGACTGGATAATTTTTGTCTATAAATCATATGCTTTTCTTTCAAGGTTTTATATCCTATTGGAATGTAATAGTTGCTAGATTATAAAGCTAATGTTATATTTCGTCGCTATGACAAGTACTATGCACACGTGTGGGAGATGAATTACACGATGAAAAGGCATTAGATTCTTCAGAATATATCCAATTTAGAAAAAGAGAAAATAATAGAACTAATGAATTTTAGTCTTTGACAGGAGGAAATCTTCTGGATAAGAAAGAAAAAACAAATAGGAATACTTTCATTATAGAAATATATATATATATATATATATATATATATATATATATATATATATATATATATATATATATATATATATATATATATATATATGAGCCACTAATAATGAAAATGCGAAGCCCTGGGATACAAAACAAAAAGAGGCATAAAATCTCGATTTCAAAATTTTTGGAAGTAGACATGCCAAACGTCGTCAAAATAGAAGCTCAGTTAATCACAATATTTTTAAAAGCTGTTTTCGAATGTTTCTAATATATACCCTTTGAAATCGCATTTTCTATTTTTTTTATATATTACTGTGCTTTGCATTTCATACCCATCCCTATACTAGTGATATTTCTTCGATTTGTTCGTTTAATCATATTCACTCTTCCCTAGAAATATTAAAATTTTACCAGCCATTAATTCATCTTCTTGTTGTTGTTTTTCTTCTTCTTCTTCTTCTTCTTCTTCTTCTTCTTCCTCTTCTTCTTCTTCTTCTTCTTCTTCTTCTTCTTCTTCTTCTTCTTCTTCTTCTTATTATTATTATTATTATTATTATTATTATTATGACTACAGTATATTTACAACCTATTTCTGAAAATCTGAAATCTGATAATCATATTTTGCTGTTCCACGGTCTTTCATTCCTTCATTCTTCAGCATCATATATAAATTAAATTAACCGTAAAATATCAATTATCAATATATACAACACATACGATAACTTAACAGTACACCACTTATGAAACTAGCATGTTTGGTTACAACCATAGTCTTAAAAGTCTAAACATAATAATAAGACAATCTTACTTTTTATTTACTAAATACTTATTTAGATAGTAATGTTAATACACACACACACACTCTAACTGATAGAAATTATTTTCCTTTTCACTGAATTTGACATTATTTTATGGATTATAACAACTTTCTAATTTGAATTGTCTGCATGTAGTTGTACATGGTAATCAATACGCCCCGTAACTACACTGTGATGATCAGCAGGCAGATCTAAAGCTACAATGAATCAAACAGATTATCAGGAGCGCCATTCATATATGACATTACTAGTGTTGACTTTGTGTCCTCTATCTTCAAGCCCTAGCTCAACATATCGATGTCGCCTATTTTACCCAGTCCAAAAAAACATCTGGTAATAACCTATGAGAAAAGGTAATTTGATGAAAGACATAGTTTGGAGTATATATTCCGATGCTACAAACAATTTTGAGGACAAAATTTTCTTAAACCAAATAGTGGAGTCAATACCCTGGGTCCAGTGAGTTCAATTACTTTTTGTTCATGATTTGGAAATATAAATTGATCAGTATAAGATTGCAACAAAGAATTACCTTTGATTAAATAATAAAGTGCAGTCCTTTTTCCTACAATATCCTATCACATCTAGTAACAGCGGGGATGAAAAACAGCTGAGAGGATATTTTATACTTTATGACTCACTTGAGACTTGATTTGGTAAATTGTTGTGGTAGTTGATTTTTCCGACCTAATATAAAGATCCCTTCTATATGTCTGTTCATAATGAAGGAAGAGAATTGAGAGATTAAAGTCAACAATTATCCCCATCACATGGTAGGTGCCTGTACCATCAATTGAAAGAATATTGTGATCAACATTGTCAACAGCGAACAGACAGTCACATCCCCTGAATTAACACCCTCACCCAAGATATCTACAGTGGCAGTGTCAGCAACATCCTTATAAAATCTCAAAAATTTTCTATAAGATGATCAAAATCCCATCTTATGCAAATTATCTGCAAGGAAACTTGAACGATACAAATGATGTGTTTGTAAGGAAAGACCTATCTGTCCTGGGGATAAAACAGTTCAAGGACATACAGGATGAATAACTACCTGTCAAACCCCTGCAACCTTTTGGCCCTTATCTTTCCTCACAAACAAAATATCCAGTATTTTGCAAGGGCAGAGTCACTAACATGGTAATCCATATGGCCTATAATTACACTGCGATGATCAGCAGACCGATTTACTGCTACAATAAATTATCTTTAACAGATTATCTTGAGCTCCATTCATATATGCCATTACTAGTGTTAACTTAGTGTCATCTTTCTTCAAACCCCAGTTCAACATATCCATTATTATTATTATTATTATTATTATTATTATTATTATTATTATTATTATTATTATTATTATTATTATTATTGTTGTTGTTGTTGTTGTTGTTACCTGCTATGCTATAACCCTTGTTGGAAAAGCAGGATGCTATAAGCCCAGGGCCTCCAACAGGGAAAATAGCCCAGTGAGGAGAGGGAACAAGGAAAAATGAAATATTTTAAGAACAGTACTAACATTAAAATAAATATTTCCTAAATAAACTATAAAAACTTTAACAAAACAAATAGGAAGAGAAATAAGATAAAATAGTGAGCCCGAGTGTACCCTCAAGCAAGAGAACTCTAACCCAAGACAGTGGAGGCCCATGGTACAGAGGCTATGGCACTACCCAATGCTAGAGAACAATGTTCTAATTTTGGAGAGTCCTCCTAGAAGAGTTGCTTACTATAGCTAAAGAGTCTCATCTACCCTTGCCATGACGAAAGTGGCCACTGAACGATTAGTGCAGTAGTTAACCCCTTGAGAGAAAAAAGAATTATTTGGTGATCTTCGTGTTGTCAGGTGTATGAGGACAGAGAAGAATATGTAAAGAATAAATGGACTGTTCTGTGTGTGTGTAGGCAAAAGGAAAATGAACCGTAACCAGAGAGAATGATCCAATGTACAGTAGTACTCTCTGGATAGTCAAAGGACCCATAACTCTCTAGCGGTAGTTTTTCAACAGGTAGCTGGTGCCCTAGCCAACTCATTTCTTTATTTTTCAAATCAAAAACAATATCTGGTAATAAACTACGTAAAATGTAATTTAGTGAAAGACTCTCTTGGGAGTAGATATTCCGATGCTACAAAAAATTTTGAGGACACAATTTTCTTAGGCAAGGCATTATGGCGTAAAAATGTCAGTGACCCTGCACCCTTCCCACCAAATAGCGGAGCCAATACCTTGGGTCCAGTAAGTTCAATTAGTTTCTGCTCTTGGTTTGGAAAGATAAACTGATCTGCAAAAGATTGCAATAAAGAATTGCCTTTGATTAACTTTTAAAATGCCGCCCTTTTACTTGCACCTGAGAGGAACAATGTCCTATCACACCTAGTAACAGCGGGGATGAAAAACAGCTGAGAGGGTAGTTTATTTTACATGACTGACTTAAGACTGTTGAGGGGGTACATTGTTGTGGGACTTCATTTATCCGACCTGATATAAAGATCCCTACTATATGTCTGCGCATAATGAAGAAAGAGAATTAAGGGAGTCAAGCAAACAATTATCCCCATCCCATGGTAGGAGCGTGTACCATCAATTGAAAGAATATCATGATCAACATTGTAAACAGCAAACAAACAGCCACATCCACTGAATTAATACCCTCACCCAAGATATCTACAGGGGCAGTGTCAGCAACATCCTTTTAAAATCTCAAAAATTTCTCGATAACATGATCAAAATCCCATCTTATGTAAATTATCTATAAGGAAACTTGAACGATACAACTGATGTGTTTATAAGGAAAGACCTTTCTGTACTGGGGATAAAACAGTTCGAGGACATACTGCCTGAATGATTGCCTGTCTAACCCCTGCAACCATTTATCCCTTATTTTTCTTCACACACTAGATATCCAGTATTACGCAAAGGCTCTCTGGAAGATACTTCAAAGCAATATCAAGTTTTAGCCGATCTGTACAGGGATATTGTTTTGTAACTTTAGTATTTTATCACTTTTGATAAGTCCAGCAGCAGTTCAGATAATCCTCTCTTCTGAAATTCATCGCCAGTTTCCTTATCACACATGAAATATGATTGAAGGATTTGAGAAAATGTTTCTCTCATAGTAACAATACTATTTTGGTCTTCCCTTCTATTATATAAATTGATTCCCAATAATGATATCTCATTTTAGGTTTGAGGTACTGATAGCCATACGTAAAGAAATATTCACTGCAAATATATTCTTTCATTTTATCCCTAAAGGCATACACTGTCAATTGTTCCCCATCATTAGCTCCAAGAAAGGAGCAAAATTTCTAAACAGGATTAATCATTTTGGGATTGTTCTATTTTATTTGCTTTGTGATTGGTTCCACCTTACACCCATGGGATATATCACGCCGGGATCAAAAGTTCCTTTCACAAGTGTGGTGATATACGCAGTCGGCCGCATGTACGTCTCGACCATAGTATTCAATTCGACCATTCACTGTAACACCCCAGTCATCCGAACAATCACTACAACACTGCAATATTGCTTTAACATAATTATCTGTCTTTTCAATACTGAAATCTGAAGTATTAAATGTAACTTAAATTCCACAGAAAACACAATTCGATTTGCTATCAAATGATACTGTGAATGCCTCTGCCCTTCTGTTTTACCAATGGATTACTTTATTTCTTGATTAATGAATTTGTAATGTCATATGGGTTTATGTCCCACTTTACGACAATTTGAATGAACTACGAAACCAGCTCTCTCAATATTGTTGTCACCTCCTTTAGCATGTGCTTCATTGATTCCACTGGCACCCTACCCACGAACTCTAACTTCATCTTCCTGGCTCTCTATTTATTTCTTGCAGATTGGGCATGTTTGATGGTAGACATCAGTGGCACTCATTTTGAGCATATTTGAGATTGAAAGTAAGTGACATCTGAAAAGAAAGAATTTGGAGTATATAAACAGTGATTTTGATCCAATTTAATTTTAACTCAATTATTTGAATACTTCCATTGCATTCCTCGACCCTGAAAACTTAGGTTTAGACATAATAATTATAATCGTAAGTAAATATATAGAAATTTATTTGCATGCTAATTTCTTGATGTCCATCTTGGATTTGGAATCTCTCCAAGGGACAGAAATGAGAAGATTTGTATTATGTAATTCACCCCATCAAATTGTACCAAAATCAGTTGAAAAAGACTTTTTTAGCAGTTTTTTTGGGCATTCAAGGTTCTTTTTGTTTTTATTTTACTCGACAACAGGTAATAGAGGTGTGCAAAAGTAAAACTGAGCAATACAATTGTTGTATATTGCTTTAATTATGTTTAACGTGTGAACTCTGATGAAATATATGCTCTCTTCAAAGATTTTCACATATTTTCCCATAAATACCCCGATTTTTTAAATTTAATTTTTTTTTTTTTTTGACGAGCTTTGACATAGAGCTCATTATCTGCCACCTGTCCTTAGTTCCGTTCCTGTTAACATCTGAAATGTGATTCAGGTTGTCAAAAGGAAGCTATAAAACCATATTTCATTTAGTCCTGGATGGGTGTACTGAGACCCTCGTAGATGCCCGACCATATTCCCCATCTTATATATTTGCAATGGATATACAATCAACACTCAGTTTCTTCGATTTGGAGAGAGAGAGAGAGAGAGAGAGAGAGAGAGAGAGAGAGAGAGAGAGAGAGAGAGAGAGAGAGATAGAAGTTTAAGGGTGGAAGGAAATATGTTTGTATGAGAAAAGTAAAATTGGCCAAAAGTATTCACCTATTTTTGTGAGTATGTGTTAATGATTCTTTGTGTGAGGAAGAGAGAATTGGCTAAGGAGGAAGAAAATGAATGCAAACTATAAGTAAAATGTACCAACCGTGTTTCACACAATTGTACATAATTCCTTTTGTATATATTATGGTTGTATCTTCGCTCTTCCCTCGCACTAAAACGAACATGAAAATTCAAGTCTGGTTTTTCCTCTGTGATTTTGTCTGTCTTGTGAACTTGTCATGTCCTGTTGCCTTGAGGTTTTGTATATAAGGAGAGTGTTCCACAACAATATAACTCAGTCGTTTCCAATCTGCCTTTGATTTCACAACTCCTCTCTCGGCCCGTCACATTGGTGACCCCGGTAGTCGACTCGCTTCCACCGCCTTCCACCCCCACCCCCTCGTCCCTCCATCGTTGGTACTATGACGGACTCTACGGCAGTTGGCGCTACGGCCTCTCCATTCAAACTTTCATCGTTTGCCAGCGGAGAGGCGTTTGCTTGGTTTCAGCGCGCAGAAGTCCAGTTTCGTATCAGGGGCGTGACTCGCTCAACCACCAAAGCGGATTATGTTCTCGCGGCGATACCCGAGGACACCTTCCCAGAAATATCCGACTGGCTTTGTGAACAAGGAGACACCCCAATAGCGTATGACGACCTCAAATCATACCTTCTGCAACAGTACTCGCCGTCGCCAGCCGCCCGTATAGCAAAGCTTTTTCAGCTCTCGCAACAACCGTTGGGGGACCAAAGGGCTTCTCTTGCCCTCAGGGAAAAGACCAGTATCGCTTTCCTTCAACCTGCCGCAGACGGCTCTCCTCGTGAGGTGAACCTACTCCGTGCCCTTTGGATACGCCGTTTACCTGAACCTGTGCGCGCTGCCATACCCGATGTCGATAGTTTACGCATAAAGGACTTGATGACCAAAGCCGACGCCCTTATGGACAGCCACTTCAAGACCTCCATCAACGCCTCCACCCCTGACGACGAGGATGCCTATTCAACGTACACCGAAGCTGACATGAATGCCGTAGGACATACACGCCTACCCCGTGACGTGCCGAAGCGGCAACAAAGCCGCCCACCACCCACCAATCGCTCGCGCCCCAACGAACGACTTCTACAGCCACTTACTACCTCCCATCCACCGCAGTTTTGCTACTACCACTTCAGATTCGGGGCAACCGCGAAGAAATGTGCCAAAGATTGTCAGTGGCCAAAAAACGTGTAAGTAGGCCATTGCTTGTGGCGGGGGCCTCCCATGTTTCTAATCTTTTCTTTTTACAGGATGCAGGAACGGGCGTGCGATTTTTGGTAGACACGGGTGCTTGTCGTTCTCTTTTGCCAAGGAAACTCTTCAAGGCACAACGTAGTCTGTCTATATCTGCCGACGTCCGCTTGGTAGCTGCCAATGGATCTGCGATACCCACCTACGGTTACGAGAACCTCACATTATCGTTCGGAAACGGTAAATTCAATTGGAAGTTTCACGTTGCTGACGTCACAATGCCAATCCTCAGTGCGGATTTCCTCTCTCATTTCCACCTTCTGGTCGATGTCGCCCACCGACGATTGGTCAACGCGGACTCGTACTTGTCGACACCTCTTCAACCCGCCCCCTCTAACCTTGCTCTCCACATCAGCGCACCCACGGATGCCTACGCCCACCTCCTCACGTCGTACCCGGAAGTTTTCCGTCCAGAACTTCGCCAAACGCCCACGGTTCCTGCTAAGCACGGTATTTATCACCATATCAAGACGACGGGACCCCCAGTCTTTGCAAAATTCAGACGTCTGGCACCGGAACGATTGGCAGCCGCCAAACAGACGTTCGCCGAAATGGAGAAAATGGGCCTTTGCCAAAAGGCCTCCAGCCCATGGTCGTCACCCTTACACATCGTTCTGAAGAAAGACGGCTCCCTCCGTCCGTGCGGGGATTACAGGCGCCTGAACATGCAAACAGAACCGGATCACTACCCCCTCCCAAACATTGCCGATGTAACCTCCTACCTGCACAAAGCAAAGGTTTTCTCTACGCTCGACCTCCTGAAGGGGTATTATCAGGTGCCTATGAACCCAGAAGACATCCCCAAAACCGCCATCACCATTCCGTTTGGCACATACACCTTCAATTATTCCTGTTTTGGCCTTCGTAATGCTGGGGCAACGTTTCAACGTCTCATGGATGGCATCTTAGGGGACCTCCCTTTCTGTGTATGTTATGTGGACGACATACTTGTGTTCTCCTCCTCAAAAGAGGAACACCTCCGTCACCTGCGCATCGTGCTCGACCGCCTGCAACAAAACGGCCTTGTAGTCCGGTACGACAAGTGTACCTTTGGCGCCAACGAAGTGTCGTTCTTAGGGCACCGTATCACTCCTGAAGGAGTCCATCCCCTCCCTGAGAAGGTAGCAGCCGTTCAGAATTTCCCCACGCCCTCGACCGTCAAAGCTCTGCAGGAATTCTTGGGCATGATCAACTATTATCACCGCTTTCTGCCAGCCATTGCCGCCACTCTTGCTCCCCTCTACGCCTCCCTCAAGGGCAAGCCAAAGGAATTGAAGTGGGGTCCCCTTCAAGAAGCGGCCTTCTGTAATGCAAAGAAGGCCCTATCAACTGCTGCGGCTCTCACTTTTCCTATCCCACACGCCCCTCTCCTTCTCTCCACCGATGCCAGCGACGTCGCTATTGGTGCAGTACTCGAGCAGGTGGTCAAAGGCTCGCCCCGCCCATTGGCCTTCTTCAGCAGAAAACTGTCCAAGGCAGAATCGGGTTATTCTACCTTTGATCGAGAATTGCTGGCGGTGCACCTGGCTTTCCGTCACTTTCGCCATTTCTTAGAAGGTACGCCCTTCGTCATTCGCACAGACCACATGCCTCTGGTGCACGCCTTCACTCGACAGTCTGACGCCTGGTCCGCTCGTCAACGCCGACATCTCTCCGCCGTGGCTGAATACAATTGCACCCTCCAATACGTCCCTGGGAAAATGAATCCCGTTGCCGATGCCCTGTCAAGAAACACGTTGGCTGCCGTTCAACTGGGATTGGATTACAACGCCCTGGCTGAAGCCCAACGACAGGATCCAGAGTATCAAGCTTGTAGGACATCCTGCACGTCCCTCCGTTGAGAGGATTTTCCCCTCGAAAACTCCAACACCACCCTCCTCTGTGAAGTCAGTACTGGTAGACCGCGACCTTGGATTCCTGCTCCCATGCGCCGACAGGTGTTTGATTTCATCCACGGCCTTTCACATCCCTCGTGCCGTTCTACTGCACAGCTGCTGAAGGCAAAGTTCATTTGGCACGGCATTTCTAAGGATGCTAAGGATTGGGTCCGTGCCTGTACTTCTTGCCAAACTTCCAAAGTACATCGACACACGGATTCAGGAGGGGGCACCTTTCCTCAACCTCAGCGTCGTTTCGCACACATTCACGTCGACGTTGTAGGCCCCCTACCCACATCACAAGGACATCGTTACCTGTTTACCGTCATCGACCGCTCCACTCGTTGGCCTGAAGCCATTCCCATGGAAACTGCAACGTCCGCCTCATGTACATCTGCCTTACTCTCTGGATGGATTTCAAGATTCGGTATCCCTGAGCATATTACTTCTGACAGGGGAACCACTTTCACCTCTCAATTATGGACGTCATTAGCGAATCTCCTGGGCATCACCCTACATCACACAACGGCCTACAACCCCGCTGCCAATGGAATGGTTGAACGTTTTCATCGCACCCTCAAAGCAGCTTTGATGTCCCGCTGCAAGGATTGCAACTGGCTTACTCAGCTTCCCTGGGTCCTCCTTGGACTAAGGACCACTCCTAAAGACGCCCTCGACGTCTCGGCAGCCGAAATGGTGTATGGCGACCCGTTGGTCGTCCCTGCCGAGTTTTTTCCTTCTACAACCTCCTCCGACGATCTCCAGCGCATACGTCACGTCGTGGGAAAATTTACTCCGTGCCGCCAGACTTACAAGCCCCCAGCGAAGCATCACATACCAACGGACTTGCACTCTGCAACGCACGTCTTCCTGCGCAACGACACCAGCAAGCCACCGTTAACGCCCCCTTACACGGGACCTTACCTTGTGATCCGACGCAGTCCGAAAGCATTCCTCCTAAACATTCGGGGCAAAGAAGACTGGGTCTCCATTGATCGTCTAAAACCTGCTTATCTTCTGCCAGATGACCCGCCTACAGTTCGCCTCTCTAGATCAGGGCGCCCTATTTAACATGTACAGTATGTCATTTTTAGGGGGGGAGCCATGTACCAACCGTGTTTCACACAATTGTACATAATTCCTTTTGTATATATTATGGTTGTATCTTCGCTCTTCACTCGCACTAAAACGAACATGAAAATTCAAGTCTGGTTTTTCCTCTGTGATTTTGTGTGTCTTGTGAACTTGTCATGTCCTGTTGCCTTGAGGTTTTGTATATAAGGAGAGTGTTCCACAACAATATAACTCAGTCGTTTCCAATCTGCCTTTGATTTCACAACTCCTCTCTCGGCCCGTCACAAAAATTAGCCTATAGATATGATTCGTATGGTGGGAAGAGGAACATACAAAAAAGAAAGGAGAAAATCAGGAGGAAATTATTTCCTGTTGATAAAAAATATTGAGAGAATAATTACCTTTAAAGGAAAAATATGTAAAGAAATGCACACAGAGACATGACTTAGCTGCAGGTTTGAATTCATTCACACAAAATATATGTAGGCTACACTATTTAAAGTAGAAAAATAAAGGACTAGATAAATCGATAAATGAAATCAGAGAAATAGGACTAAAGATATAACAATCAGTTGAACAGAAAATTAAAGCTGGTTATCTCATAGGATACCTCTTTAGATGTAATCCACACCGAAAAATATTGCCATAATTTTCCAGATATTTCAAATCGATGGGAAATCCAAGAAGTTTCTACTGCTAAGCCTGGAGATGTATTTGCATTGTCCCGTTACTTTCCAAGGATATCCACTGACTAATCTATTTTGCTGTCTATTTGAATGTCTATGTGCTAAGTCCTTCCTGCATTTTTTTTTTTTTTTTTTTTTTTGCAATTCCTGATCACTAATGTTATCCGGGTTCTACATGACTTCTTATATCCTACGTTTTTCTTCTGCCGATCTAAATAGTTTAAATATCATTACCATAACTGTTCCCTTCTAGTACACGATAGGACTATTTCATCGGAACAATAAATAGAAAAGAACCCTTTAAAAGAATCTTTTACTGGATGTAATACTCTAAGTTAGAAGAGACAAGAGTGTTTGATTCCCTTTTATTAGAAAGTTTATTTCCACTCTATGATATAATTTGCTATCCCCACTGCTGTACACAACACCATATTGCTTAGACTACATCTCTTGTTTTCCGAAAAAAAAAAGAAAAAAAAAACGTACCTATTATGTTTGTCTATTTTGGAGACAAGCAAGGCCCAAATATTCTTCTTAATATGGCAATTTATAAATGCTAATATTAGTGAATGCATATCTATTCGAGAGGGTTAAACGTTGTATATTACAATAATTGGCAAACATACCATATAGAAACAGCACATCATCAGAGCAAAAATTAAGAGAATATAGGGAAATTAATCTTATTTTGACCATAAAGGAGAAGTCAAGATAACAATATTAAACAATCCAGTGTAAAGTCAACCTTGTAGAGAAAAGAAAAACGTCCCCTTACATCTAATAAGACTGGAGTCAGAAATCGTGTCTAATCGTTTTCATAGATAGATAATCAGAAATATAGATAGATACATAGAAAGATAAAAAGTCGAATGTTAGGAAAAGAAGAGGGACGAACAGAAATCAGTTTTACGATAGTCTTTCTATTTTACGAGATTGATAGATAAAATATATCTGGTCCTCTGATCATCCGTTGAGAAGAAAAAAGCTATAACTTTGTTCCAGGTATTGAGTGACCTCTCTTTTCCGGCATGTAAAGACAGACAGAAAGACTGACAGGCTAACCAACGGATATAGCTACATGGGATGGTGAATTCAATATCTTTAATTTGGAAAATATTCACTGTGTTAAGAAATTATAATGTAAAGTGTATGAAAGAGGGAGAGAGAGAGAGAGAGAGAGAGAGAGAGAGAGAGAGAGAGAGAGAGAGAGAGAGAGAGAGAGAGATGATCTCATCTCTAATATATATCATTGTATCGTAAGTATGGTCATTTTCTTAAGGTCCTGGAAAGAGAAAAAATAAATAAAAACGTTTCCTCAATTAAGAGAAATTATTTGTATGCCAATTACAGTCCAAATTGTTAGTTTTTTTTTTCGTGAAAGTTATAACGGACTAGAAATTGGAAGGAAAACTTTCAAAATAGGCTCTACACAAAATACATGCCCTTAATGATTGGGTCATCGAAACTCTTCCCAAAAACATTCAAAAGTCGTTTGGTAGCTGCTAATGTGGCAATTCCCACGAGTGTTATTCAGATAATTTTCCCCGTTGCGGCAGTTGTTCGTCAATTCTGCAAAAATTAGTAACAAAATTGTCTTAGGTATACACAGACACAGGTACATAGACACAGGTACACAGACGCGCATATATATATATATATATATATATATATATATATATATATATATATATATATATATATATATATATATATATATATCTATGTAAATATATATATATATATATATATATATATATATATATATATATATATATATATATATATATATATATATATATTTATATAGATATATATATATATATATATATATATATATATATATATATATATATATTTATAGTTATATAGATATATATATATATATATATATATATATACATACATATACATATATATATATATATATATATATATATATATATATATATATATATATATATATATATATATATATATATATATGTATATGTATGTATATATATTTATATATATATATGTGTGAATATATATATATATATATATATATATTTATATATATATATATATATATATATATATATATATATGTATTTAAACATTTATATATATGTATATATATATTTGATTATATATATATATATATATATTTATATATATATATATATATATATATATATATATATATATATATATATATATATATATATATATATATATATATATATATATATATATATATATATATATTTATATATATATATATAATTATATATATGTATATATATAATTTATATATATATATATATGTATACATATATATAATTTATATATATATATATATATATATATATATATATATATATATATATATATATATATATATATATATATATGTATATATATTTGTGTGTGTGTGTATATTTTGAGTGATAGAGAGACAAGATTGCTATTGTTTAATGAGGTTTTATAGGTGTTGCAAAATTAGCACTATACATGAGGAAAGCTGAGTTTAGATGAAAATTAGGCTTCTTTTTAGCGAGTGCAAAAAAAAAAATGGTCATGTGTTAATATGCTGTATATGTGGGCACGTAGCAAGTGGATATCTGTGTCATTGTCCAAATCTTATTTTCCTAATTTGCGGTAAAGATGGCCATTATGCAATGTGCCAAGTGTAATATATGTGGTATAGATGGACTTATTGTTTGGGTATGTAGGAAGAAGAGAAGAATTAAGGTACGATGTTCGGGAAAGTAAGGAGTAATAGGGCTCAGCTGTGTGAATATGATTATGTTCTGTCTTTTTTTATGCTGCTCCTTAATTTATTTTAGAGAGGGACGAGGTTATCAGCAGGTTAAATTATTCTTACGATTATTATTACCATCCAAACTGAAATCCTAGTTTGAAATGCAGGATGCTATAAGCCCAAGGGCTCCATCAGGGAAAAATACCCAAGTGAGGAAAGGAAATAAGAAAATAAATATGACAAGTAATGGACAATTAAAATAAGATATTTTAAAAACGGCAACAGCATCAAAACATATTTCATATCTATACTATAAAAAGACTTATGTCATGCTGTTCAGAATAAAAATATTTGCTGCAAGTTTCAACTTTTGAAGTTTTACCAATTCAACAACTTGATTAGGAAGATCATTCGACAACTTGATCACATCTGAAATAAAACTTCTAGGATACTGTGGAGTATTGAGCCTTATGATAGAGAATGCCGGGCTATTAGAATCAACTGTATGCCTAGTATTACGAACAGGAGGGAACTGTCTGGCAGGATCTGAATTGAGGGGAGGATCAGAACTATGAAAAATATTATGTAACATCGACAACGACCTAGTTCAACAGCGGTGCTGGAGATTAATATGTAGATCATAAATAAGATATTTAAAAGGCCGTAGGTTCCTGTCAAACAAATTAAGATTAGAATCAGCCGGTGAATACCAGATAGGAGAACAATACTTGAAATAAGGTAGAATGATAAACTAAAACACCTCTTCAAAATTTATTGATCACCGAAAATCTTAAAATACTTTCTCTATAAGTAATTTTTAGGCAATTGAAGAAGTTACACACCTAATGTGTTTCTCAAAAGTAAATTTGCTGTCGAAGATCACACCTAAAATCTTAAGAGTCATCTATATAATTTGCACAATGCACCAATTTTAGCTATATCTCTATTTAGTGATTCAACATCACAAGATATACACTCAGGATATGGAATTGATGTAAAGAGTGCAGCATCATCTGCATATGCAACAAGCTTGCTTGCTACACCATGTCATCTGTATAAAGAAGGAAAGGTAATGGGCCACGAACTTTACCCTACCCAACACCAAAAATTACATTCCTATACTCACTATTATGGCCATCAACAACAGCTCTCTACGATCTATTACTTAAAGATTGCGTGATATTGCTATTCACTCCCAACTATTTGAGTTTTAAAACAAGGGCCTTATGATTACCACGGGCGAAGGCAGCACTAAACTCAAGGCCAGTAATACGAACTTCCTGACCACAATCAAGGGATTGCTGTACAGCATTGGATATTTTATAAAGGGCATCTCCCACTCCAAGTTCTTAAAAAAAAACAATTGTAAATAAGGGAACAGTAAACCTATTAAGACGTTTTGCCTAAAGACCTTCATAAACTTTAGATATTATGTGAGTTATGGAAATTGGTAGGTAATCAGTAGGACTTGAGCTACCACAAACACATTTACATAGTTGGGTAACATTACCAATTTTCCAACAAGTGTTGAAAGATTTTCTTCTTGCTAACTTGCATAAAATAACAGATAACATTACGGCTAAGAAATCTGCAGTCTACATAAAAAGCAAAGGAAAAATACAATTTGGGTCTACACCTCCATAAACATCAAGGCCCATTCAGAGAGCTTTCATTATACAAGATTGACAAGCTAAGCTAGTGAATTAAGCTTCAGGAAAACCGAAATGATGAAGATCAAGTTTCTCATTACTATGCTTACTACCAAACACATCAACCAAAATGGTTGCCTTTTCTTTTGGATAGTGAGTGGCAGATCCATTAGGTTTAAATAAAGGAGAACTGTTGCATCTACACCAAAGAGTGCAGATTTAAGGGTAGTCCAACACTTGATACTATGTTGTACCATAAAAAAAAAAGATTTCTTTTATGGTTAAATTGTATTCCTTTTTTTAAAAGCATAAACTCTCTGAGCAAAAGCTCTAAGCTGATTATAGTTATTCCAAGTCAAATCTGATCTATTACCCTTCCAAAGATAAAAGGCATCCTGTTTTTCCAAATAAGCACATCTACAATCATCATTGAACCATGGTTTTTCCTTCAATTGATACCTTAGCACACGAGAACGGATACGCCTATCAGTTATATCTACTAGATTTTCATACAAAGGGACAACAAGATCAACACTACTATACAGCTTTACTTAATCTAAGTAGATATGGAACCCATAAACAGCTAAATCGA
>NC_090750.1:16381157-16383657 GCF_036898095.1 Palaemon carinicauda
ACAGTTGAGGTCCTGTAGAGAGTGGGACCGGAAAAGCAGTCGTCAAAGAAAGTAAGTAAGCACCTAATAATAATTTAAAAAAAATAAGTAAGATAAATAACACCGATACTGTTTCCGACCATGGAGATGATTATAAAACTACAATACTACAGTAGCATGTAAAACTGAATCCAATATCATAGAATGCCTTTTTTTTGTTTGGTATTTACTTAATATAAAAAACTTCCATTTTTCCTGATGCTATAAATCTAATTTCATTAGACTACAATGACCTAACCAATGTATCTGTCCTCTAAAATTGTAAGCTGTCATAGGTAGATACAATACTTTTAAAAGGATATAATAAAAGACAAAAATATCTAATCCCAAAGTGTGAGCAGCGAGGCAAGACGAGATTCGACTAGGCCCTGATTGAGCAATCTTGTCATCTCTTTATTTTAATCAGTAGTTTGGAAGTAAACCTGGCCCCACTGAGAGCGTCTGCCGTTATAAGGAAACTGTCCTATTTGACCAAGATGTCATCGTCTTAATTAGTGGAGTCAGCATATTTTTAGAAACCGAGCCTAAAGGAAATCCCTGTTAAAGATATGTCATCATGGATGGACAGGTGCTGCCTTTTTGTTATGACTTAACACATGGTCCAGACTGCATCAGATATTTCTTCTGGAAGCTTCCATGGCGTGATCAAAGTGGGCTGTGACGGCGCCGACTAAGGGTTGTGAACTCAAAGGCAGGTTAGAAACGACTGAGTTATATATTAAGGAACACTCTTCTTTATATACAAAACCTCAAGGCAACAGGACATAACATGTTCGAGAGACAGACAATGTTCAGAGCAAAACAGCAGACATGAATTTTCATGTTCGTTTGAGTGCGAGGGAAGAGCGAAGATACAAGCATATTATATACAAAAGGAATTATCTACAATTGTGTGACACACGGTTGGTACATGGCTCCCCCTCTAAAAATGACATACTGAACATGTTAAATAGGTGCCCTGAATCTGGAGAGGTAGTAGTAAAAACTGCACCGATTAGCAACAGTGAGTGGCTGTAGAAGTCGTTGGTTTGGGTGCGAGCGAGTGGTGGATGATGGGTGGCTGTTGCTCGTCACGGGGTAGGCGAGTGTGTCCTACGGCATTCATAGGCGTGTGTGTCCTACGGCATTCATAGGCGTGTCCTACGGCATTCATAGGCGAGTGTGTCCTACGGCATTCATAGGCGTGTGTGTCCTACGGCATTCATAGGCGTGTGTCCTACGGCATTCTTAGGCGTGTCCTACGGCATTCTTAGGCGTGTCCTACGGCATTCACGTCAGCTTCGGTTGAAGTTGAAGAGATGTCCTCTTCGTCACGAATGGAGGCGTTGATGGAGGTTTGACAGTCATGAAGTGGGTTCACATCACGAGGAGAGCCGTCTGCGGCAGGTTGCAGGCGAGTGATACTGGTCATTTTCCCGAGGGTGAGCGAAGCCCTTTGGTCCCCCAACGGTTGTTGAGAGAGCTGAAAAGGCGTTGCTATACGGGCGGCTGGCGACGGCGAGTACTGCTGCAGAAGGTATGCATTGACGGCGTCATGGTAACGGTGAGAGGTGTAGGGGGGATGGGGAGGCGGGAGGAGCAAGTCACTCCGGGGTCACCAATGTGACGGCGCCGACTAAGGGCTGTTGTGAACTCAAAGGCAGGTTAGAAACGACTGAGTTATATATTAAGGAACACTCTTCTTTATATACAAAACCTCAAGGCAACAGGACATAACATGTTCGAGAGACAGACAATGTTCAGAGCAAAACAGCAGACATGAATTTTCATGTTCGTTTGAGTGCGAGGGAAGAGCGAAGATACAAGCATATTATATACAAAAGGAATTATCTACAATTGTGTGACACACAGTTGGTACATGGCTCCCCCTCTAAAAATTACATACTGAACATGTTAAATAGGTGCCCTGAATCTGGAGAGGTAGTAGTAAAAACTGCACCGATTAGCAACAGTGAGTGGCTGTAGAAGTCGTTGGTTTGGGTACGAGCGAGTGGTGGATGATGGGTGGCTGTTGCCGCTCCGGCTCGTCACGGGGTAGGCGAGTGTGTCCTACGGCATTCATAGGCGTGTGTGTCCTACGGCATTCATAGGCGTGTCCTACGGCATTCATAGGCGAGTGTGTCCTACGGCATTCATAGTCGTGTGTGTCCTACGGCATTCATAGGCGTGTGTCCTTCGGCATTCATAGGCGTGTCCTACGGCATTCTTAGGCGTGTCCTACGGCATTCACGTCAGCTTCGGTTGAAGTTGAAGAGATGTCCTCTTCGTCACGAATGGAGGCGTTGATGGAGGTTTGAAAGTCATGAAGTGGGTTCACATCACGAGGAAAGCCGTCTCCGGCAGGTTGCAGGCGAGTGATACTGGTCATTTTCCCGAGGGTGAGCGAAGCCCTTTGGTCCCCCAACGGTTGTTGAGAGAGCTGAAAAGGCGTTGCTATACGGGCGGCTGGCGACGGCGAGTA
>NC_090750.1:16388657-16413657 GCF_036898095.1 Palaemon carinicauda
GCAGACCCATTCTCGAATCACATAGTACTGAATAGTTCTCAACCATCAGAAGGTTCATGCTGAAGTAGAATCTACGACTCTTAATATTATTATTATTATTATTATTATTATTATTATTATTATTATTATTATTATTATTATTATTATTATTATTATTAGCTCAGCTACAACCCTAATTTGATACGCCCAAGCGCTACGAAAGGAAAAAAATAGCCCAGTGAGAGAGAGAATTAAGGAAGTAAATAAACGCTATAAGAAATAATGAACAAATAAAAAGAAATATTTAAAAAACAATGACATTCAAACAGATATTTCATGTATAAATTATAAAAAGTTTCAAGTCAGTCAGTTCAGCATAAAAAGAATTGCTGCAGTTTGAATTTTTAAAATTCCACTGATTCAAGTTCTCGATTAGGAATATCATTCCACAACTTAATCACAGTTGAAATAAAACTTCTAGAATCCTCTGTAGTATTGAGCCTCATGATGAAAAAGGCCTAACTATTAGAATTAACAGCCTACGTAGAATTAATAACAGGATGGAACTGTTCAGAAAGATGTGAATGTGAAGGATAGTCTGATTCATAAAAAAAAAAATCTTTTGCAACATGCATAATGAACTAATTGAAGAACGGTGCTAGAGATTATTACCTAGATCAGGAATAAGAAATTTAATAGCCAGTAAAATCTTTCCCAACAAACTAAGATGAGAATAAGCAGCTGAAGACCACACAGAACATACTCGAAACAAGGTAAACATACAAAATTAAAACACCCCTCAGAATAGATTGATTACGAAAAAACTCAAACACTTTCTCAATAAGCCAGTTTTTGAGCATTGAAAGAAGTCACAGACCTAATGTGTTTCTCAAAAGTAGATTTGCTGTGGCGAATAACACCTAAAATTTCAAAGGAGTCATACAATGTTAAAGAAACATTATCAATACAGAGATCTGGATTTTGAGGAGTCAGTCCTTGACCTACTTAAAATCATACTTTGAGATTTATAAGGATTCAACTTCATACCCCATAATTTGCACCGTGCATTAATTCTAGCTAGATCTCTATGAGGGGATTCAGCAAACCCAGAGCTATATTCTGGAGATAGAATTAATATAAAGAGAGTAGCATCATGTGCATATGCATGTGCAACAACCTTATTTTCTTGGCCAAACCATATGTCATGTGTATATTATATGAAAAGTAATGGGCCATGAACACTACCATGAGGAACACCAGATATCACATTCCTATACTCACTATGGTTCCCATCAACAAAAACACTTTGCAATCTACAACTTAAAATTTCAATAACGATAATAAGAAACGACCCACTCAAACTCAACTGTTTAAGTTTGAAACTAAGGCCTCGTGATAACATGGTCAAAAGAAGTACTCAAATCGAGGACAATCATACGAACTTCCTAACCACAATCAAGTAATTGCTATACGGCATAGGAGATCATAAGAAGAGCATCTCATGCTCCAAGGCCTTTACGAAAACTAAATTACAAGCTAAGTAACAGATGGTTACCTTCAGCAAACCTGTTAATATGTTTTGGCAAAATACGTCCAAATACTAGATAATATGGGAGTTATAAAATTGGGCAGTAATCGGTTGGACTTAAGCTACCAAAAACCCATTTACATAGCAGAGTAACATTACTAACTCTCCAACAATTGTTAAAAGCTCCTCTTCTCTGTAACTTGTGCAAAATGACAGATAACTTCGCAGCTAAGAAATCTGCAGTCTTTACAAAAGACAAAGGAAAGAAAAGTCCTTTAAGAGAGCTATATTTTCAGTAGATATAAAATATAAACGAGTTAGTTTAGCCTGATGAAAACAGGAATGAGGAGGTTTGAGTTTCTCTTTACTCTGCTTACTGTCAAACACATCTGCCAAAAGGGTTGCCTTTTTTCATTGGACAGTGAGTGACAGAACCAACTGGTTACAGTGAAGGAGGAACTGTTGTATCTACACCAAAGAATACACATTCAAGGGTAGTCCACCACTTATGCTACTGGGTTGTAAAATAAAGGGCTTCTCTATCGTTAAATTGTATTTCTTTCTAGTTGAAGCATAAACTCTCTGAACAACAGCTCGAAGCTGAGTATAGTTATTCCAGGTCAAATCTGATCTGTTACCCTTCTAAAGATTATAGGCCTCAAGTTTTTCCAAATGAGCACGTGAATACTCATCATTGAGCCATGGTTTGTCCCTCATTCGGTACCTTAGCATATGAAAAAGAATACGCCCTTCAATTATGTTGAATAGATACTAATTCAATAGGACAATAATAACCAACTCATACCCAAAAGATCATGCTAAATTCCAGTCTGCTTTAGATTTCATATAAAACTTACATTAGTATGATACTTTTGTGACAGCTAAGAAATCTGCAGTCTTTACAAAAGACAAAGGAAAGAAAAGTCCTTTAAGAGAGCTATATTTTCAGTAGATATAAAATATAAACGAGTTAGTTTAGCCTGATGAAAACAGGAATGAGGAGGTTTGAGTTTCTCTTTACTCTGCTTACTGTCAAACACATCTGCCAAAAGGGTTGCCTTTTTTCATTGGACAGTGAGTGACAGAACCAACTGGTTACAGTGAAGGAGGAACTGTTGTATCTACACCAAAGAATACACATTCACTACTAATGAAATCAAGGCATGATCAGAAACCTCAACTGGAGAACCAACCTTACTTTTTATAACATCAGCAGGGTCAGTGTATACAAAGTCAAAGCAGTTACCAGACCTGTGTGTAGGTTCACTTATGATTCGCTCACAGACTGATTAAGAGGCAAAGTCTACAGCTCTTAAACCATGTCGATCGGTAGGAGAAACAGAATTTAGCCACTTCCTGAGGGGAGTATTGAAATCACCAACAAAGACAAAAGAGGCCTTTCCATCATCTTCTTGCATGTTAGCTATTGCGGTAACAAGACAATCGAGTATAGACTCACCCATGTTTGGATTACGGTAGATCGAACACAAATAGAAGTTGTTATGCATGCCACAAACTTTTATTACCAGACTTTCATGACATCTGCATTCATAGTAGGACTTATGAGAATCAGGGTATTCAGTCCTAATATACTGTACACTGCCATTCCCCTGGCCCTAGGGATGGCATCCGAGTCAACATTAATGGCTTCTTAAAGCCAGTTATAAGGATATCACATGAGTCCCTCATTAGAAACCAAAGTTTCTGATTACAAAAGAACATCTTACTGTCTAGAGGCAGTTGTAAGGTTTGAATATTTGCATGGAGACCCCAAATATTACCATATAGTTGATGTAATTGGCGAAATCTAGGACGTACCGGTCCCTGATTTTGCTTAATATTTCCAGAGAGCGTAATAATTAATGGTAATAAAAAAGATACACCATACTTAAAAAGCAAATGAACAAGAATAGTAACAAAAAAATAAATGCAAATATATAAATAAAGTGATTGATCAAAATCATAGACTATAGGAAAAAAGTTGGAAAAAACTGGTCAGCATAGAGGAGCCTATACACCATGTAAGGCTAAATACCCTCCAGTTTAGCCACTTCAACTAAAGGGAGGATGGTAATGATTGTTTTTAAAAGAAAAAGAACCAGATGAGGAAAAGACAGCCTCTTGATAAACCACCAGGCATCCATGGCCTTTCTATTAAGCATGCCCAGAGCACAATTTCCAAAAAGCAGGAGGAGAAAGAGTAAAATTAGATCTATTACTGATCATATTGCGTTCCCATCCCACTTCCAACCTAAGAAAAAGAAAGAAAAAAATAAGTTTTAAAATTTTTTTTTGTCATTTGACAGAAACAGGTAAAGTATTTGGGTGACAACGGACAAATTGTCGAAAAACAATATCGAATGGACAAACTGTCAAACGGACACTGCCTATCAGACACAGAGTTAAATGAATAATGTGTATCACAGAATTTGTTTCAGAAAAACTTAAGTTTTCAATATTAGATGGCTGAGGTATCATAAAAATACTCACTCACGCAACAGACATCCATAGAGAAGCTTATTTATAGTGCTTGTCAAAATAGAGGAGCAAGGCGGTAATGGTCAATTGCAAGCGAAAAGAGCCACGATGCAGCAAAGACAAGTGAATGAAATATATATATATATATATATATATATATATATATATATATATATATGTG
This sequence comes from Palaemon carinicauda, assembly GCF_036898095.1. NCBI lineage: Eukaryota > Metazoa > Arthropoda > Malacostraca > Decapoda > Palaemonidae > Palaemon > Palaemon carinicauda. The sequence goes on from NC_090750.1 coordinate 16,392,824, forward strand.
TGTGTGTGTGTGTGTGTGTGTGTGTGTGTGTGTGTGTGTGTGTGTATATATTATTAGGTATTACCGTAATAATCCTCAACTTTAAGTTTTGACATGGCAGTGTTGCCAGAAACTTTTGTTGGCCTCCTCTCCGGTAGTGTAGTATGAATTTTAATATGTATTACTAACCCCACCCTACAAAGCTGCTAAGGATTTTGGAGTTCGACTAGCAGTCTCTTCGTCAGTGTATTAATGCCGTCGTCATGGGGGAGAATGTTTTCTACCTCGCCAGGAAAGAGGGATAAAAGACAGTTGGGGCTAGACTTGAATGCCTCCCACTCCTTTTTACTACAGCTGTTATTTGGATACTTTGATTTACCTCAATCTTGGATCCTCGGATTTATCTTTGTGGTTGTTTGGTGAGGAACTGCCTTGACTTGGCTTGGTTGGGTGTGGACTTCCTGCGGGCTCAGGCCGTAGTCCAGGAATTGTTCCCAGTCGAGCAGAGGCAGGAGGGGCACCTCTGCATCCTTTCAGCACGTCTTTTCGTCAGTGCAGCTGTGCGGGGAGCTTGATAGCTCGTGAGGAGGCATGTAGGGAGACTGAGTCCAGGTAATAATTTTCTAGCCATTTTTTTTTTTTTTGAGAGGACGTTGCTGTGCTTATGCCTCGTGTTTACCTGTTCTCCAGTACTCCCTCTGCAGGCAGCGTTTTGATGTGTGACTGGTTATTTTGCCGTGAATCTATGCCAGAGTTCCCTGAGGCTTTAAATATTAGCCTAGCACAGGGAGTTGCCCGCCGTGTTGTAAATAATACTTCGTTCCTTCTACAATTGGAGAGTATGTTTTTTTGTATCATTTATATATATTTATACTTTATTAGTTCCTTTTCGTGTGAAGAATGTTTTTTTTTTTTTTTGATTTGTGATTACTATTATTAATTATGAGGTTTAGCTTTATACTATAGGTAGGAGTTTAAGTATTTCCTCACTGTGCTCTCCTCCTTCCTTCCTAACCTTATTTAGTAACAGGTAAGTGTTCTAAATTGGGCCCCTGATTTCTTGCTTAAATGTTATATATGTATTCATCTATCTTAGGGATTTATATTTTAGAGGTTAGGTCATCCTTTCGGATGTTTATTCTAAGGATGTGATTTTTGGTCCTTTTGTCACAAGGCTGACCGATATTTAGTTATGTTTTGTTAATTTCTATTTGTTGTTTCACGTGTATATTAAACATTGTTAAGTTTTCTTCATGTTTTCATTTCCATTGACCCTTTTTCATTGGCCATTTAAAACACTGACCTCTCTTTCTGAGTGCTTTAAAGATCTTGCACCACGGTCTTACCCGAGGTAGTAACAAAGTGTCGACCGTGACTGGGTGTGCAGTGATTGGGTCAGTGGAGCGGCACTCGGGTGATTACTTCAGAGTTTGGTATCTTTTTGAGTATTGTTGCCTTTACCCCTAAATTATTCAATTATTTTCATCATGGAGGATTTTGTTTTCTATCCGCCCGAGTTTTTGGGATTGGCTGATTATTTGAATCACCTGCCAGTGTTGCATAAGAAACTTTTATTAGATTGTGCACGGTAGTTGGGTATTGTGGTGAAGGCTTCGTACTCGAGTAAGGAAATTTTGATGTTAGTTCTGAGTAAGGTTAGTCAGCATATGGCTGACGCAGAACATTTGATCAATGATAAGGATGATGATTTAGGAGGTGTTAGTGAAGGGAGTTAGGAGGTGGAGAGTGACAAGGTGAGTGTGTCAACTGGTCTAACCTTGTTTGAGGATCCTCCTCGTATCGGTATACTGTATAAATGTCCTGCAAACTTTCCCGAAGGTCCCCTTACAAGTAGTGGGAACATGTCTAATAATCCATTTTTGCCCTTTTCCAATGGACCCATAGAGTTGAGAAAATTAGAATTTGAGGAAAGTGAACGGGTTAGGTGTCATGAGAGGGAGATGGCAAATATAAAGCTGGAAATGACTAGGCTGTAGAGTGCAAACTGGGCTAGCTCACCAAAGGTAGGGCTGGAGGAAAAATTTGATTTATGGGCAGCACTTAAATTAGTGGCAATATTTGAGGACAAAAACGTCCACGAGTTCTTTAAGGCATTTGAGCGTGTGGCTACCCGATTGTCTTGTTCCACAGAGATGTGGACCGTTCTTATACAGTGTAGATTAGTTGGCAAGGCAATTCGGGAATATAATGCCTTAGAGGAGAGAGTAGCAAGGGACTATCATAAAGTTAAGAGCATGGTGTTGAAAGCATATGATCTGGTCCCAGAGGCCTATCGCCTCAGGTTTCGTAATTTTAATAAACACCCGGCACAGTCCTTTCTTGAGTTTGCCCGCATAAAGGAGGTACAGTTCGACGACTGGTTAAAGAGTCGGCAGGTGGTTACTTTCGCTGTGTTGCGCAAGCTGCTACTCCTTGAAGAGTTTAAGAAAGCCTGTAGCAGGGAGTTGAGGGTACACCTGGACGATATAAAGGCTAGTAGGTCAAGTAATGCTACTCATTTAGCCGATGAGTATGAGTTAACTCATCGGTCTGATAGTAGTAGATTTAGTTATGAAATGTCAAATAACCCTTCGGTTCGCAAACCCAGGGGTAGTGGGAGAGGAGATACCTCTTCGTCAAGTCCCCATATCCCTAGAAATAGTGTTAATCCTAATTCCTTTTTAGGTGGTAGGGACATGAGTAAAGTTCAAGGAATGTCTCCTACCTATAGAGCTTTTGTTAATAGAAGTTATCATAATGTAGGTAATACTGGGCCTAATAATCAGGAAAACAGAAGTTGAGGTCGTCGAGGAACTTGCTATTGGTGTAACAAGCCAGGGCATTTCCAAAGCCAATGCCAGGCTCGTCAACATTACCTGGAACGTAATGGTCAAAATCCTGTAGCTATAATTTATGATAGGTCTAAAGTAGATAGTAGTACTGTAGACAGATATGTAGTAGACAGTAGAAGTGTAAGTAGCAATGTTCAGAATGTTCCTAATGCTCAAACATGACTCGAGTTTGACAAATATGTATGGCCTGGTAAGTTGAATTATGATAACCGTGTTGCCCAGGTTAAGTTTCTTAGGGACACCGGTTCTGCCTGGTTGTTGAGGAATTTTGTAGTGTTGGGAGGTTTCTCACACTCAGTTATGTCGGCTCCATTGGTTAATGTCCACTTGTCTCTTTCAGGATACAGTCGAATAATGGAATTGGCTGTGGTGGATAGTTTGCCTATCCCTGGACTAGATGGTATCCTGGGGAATGACAAGCTGGATGGGGAGGGTCAGTAGCTATTCCCCATGTAGTCAGTTAATGCCTTTCCTGTAGCTATAACTACTCGGTGCACAGCAAGAGCTGCTAATTTACTTGATGGAGATAATGAAGATCACTTATTATTAAGTAGTATAGAGTTAGATGTAGAAAGGCCCGGGTCAGTAGAAAGTATTGGAAGTGATGTAGTTAATACTTTTAACCTTGACCGAGCTGCTCTCATTAAAGCTCAGAAAGACGAATTTAATTTCGAGTTGGGTGATGTCGATGATCTAACTAAGCCTAGGTTTGGGATTGTAGAAGGTCTATTATATAGGTTTAGTCATCCCGCCACTGGTTAGGCAAATAATGTTGTTCGTATTGAACGGATAGTTGTGCCAGTTCAGTTCAGAAAATCTATGTTGGAAATGGGTCACACAAATTTTTTTTCAGGTAATTTTGGGAATGTTTAAAACTTTCCACAGTTTGGCTAGATATTTCTGGTGGCCTGGAATGAAAAGGAGTGTAAAACAGTTTATCCGAGAGAGCGAAACTTGTTAAGTCATGGGGAAGCCCAACCAGTGTATTCCTAAAGCCCCGTTGCATCTTATACCGGCCATAGGTAAACCTTTTTCAGAGTTGGTTATTGATGTGGTAGGTCCTTTACCCAAGACTAAAATGGGTTTTGTTGATTTATTAACTATTATGGATAGAGCCTCTCGTTTACCTGAAGCTATACCTATGAGGCGTATTACTTCTACAATTGTTTTTGAAAAATTAATTGACTTCTTTTCTAGGTATGGTCTCCTCGTGTAATTCAGACCGACTGTGGGATGAATTTCAAGAGTAAGGTATTTGGGGGTAAGTGTGCTGAACTGGCCATTCAGCACAATACCAGCGTACCTTATCATCCGGAGAGTCAGGGTTTGGTGGAAAGGTTTCATCAAACCCTAAAATCAGTACTAAAAAAACATTGTTATGAATCTGGTAGCAAGTTGGACGAAGCCCTTCCTTTTGCCCTCTTCACCATTAGAAGTCATCCTAATTCTTCCACAGGTGTAGCTCCTTTTCAGTTGGTATTTGGGCACAAAGTTCGAGGACCATTGTAAATTATGTTTGAAGTGTTAATATCCAACAAAAAGGGTGAAGTAAAAGTTGGAGGATTGGGGGAAGACTTAAAGTGTAGGATGTTGAGTGCATCGATGTTTGCTAGGGACTATTTGAAACAATCTCAATCCCAAATGAAGGAAAATTTTGACAAATTGGTTAAGGTTCGTTCATTCGAACCTGCGGAATTAGTGTTAGTACTGAGTATGGAACCCGACTGTTTTCTCGAGCCGAGGTATAAGGGCCCTTGGAAGGTTCTGGGGGAGTTTTCTGATGTTAACTATGAGGTGGAGTCTCCTGGTTCGAGTCGTAAATGTAAAGTTTATCATATTAATCGTTTAAAACCTTATGTGAGTAAAATGGACGATCCCTTAGCTATCTTATGTGAACCGGTGTTAATGGTAATTGATGTACCTCTGGAGGAGTCCAATGATTTAGTGTGTCAGGTCACATCGGATGCAGTAGGGGAAAATATGCAAAATTTTGAACTATTGACAGATAATTTATATCATTTAGATATTAACCAAAGAAAAGAAGTGCTGAAGTTAATCCATTCTTTTTCAAAACTGTTTCAGGATGGTCCAAGTAGAATCCAGGTTTTGAGCCATGATGTTGATGTGGGAGGTACTTCCCCTGTTAAACAGAGTCCTTACCATCTGAATCCGGTAAAATTGGATTTGGTCCGTAAGGAGATTATCTATATGTTGAGGCATGACCTTATTCAGCCCTCAGTGAGTCCCTGGAGTTCTCCTGTAGTACTGGTAAAAAAAGGGGGATGGTAAGTTCCGTATGTGTGTGGATTATCGGAAGGTGAATGCCCACACCAAAGACGATTCGTTTCCATTACCCCGTATTGAACACTGTCTGGATCGGATAGGGTCTGCCAAGTTTATAACTAAATTAGATTTGTGGAAAGGGTACTGGCAGGTTCCTTTGTCCGATTGTGCGCGTGAGATATCTGCCTTTGTCATTCCTTTCGGACTTTATGAATGTAAGGTTATGCCCTTTGGCATGAAAAATGCTACTTGCTCTTTTCAGAGGCTAATGAATAGGGTTATTTGCTGTCTGGAAGGAACTGAAATTTATATTGATGATTTGATGATTTGTAGTGATGACTGGCAGGGCCATATAGTAAGGCTTCGTAACCAAATGTGAAATAGGGCAGGCCAAGGTTTGTTATTTAGGTCACGAGATTAGTTTGGGTCAGGTGGCTCCAAAGCAAGCTAACTTCGAGGCTATTGTAAGTTTGAAAAGACCTGTTAATGTAAGAGAGGTAGGAAGAGTGTTCGGCATTGCAGGGTATTACCGCCGGTTTGTCCGTAATTACTCTGATCTGGCTCAGCCTCTTACTAGTATATTAGAAAAGGGAAGAGGGCTTTTAATCAACTAAAGTCGGTATTGGAGACTAATCCTATTTTAACTGCCCCCGATTATCAAAATTCATTTATCATTGCTGTTGATGCTAGTGACGTGGATATAGGTGTTCTTTTCCAAAGGAAAGAACATGGTGAAGTTCATCCAGTGTCTTACTTCAGCAAAAAGTTGCTGGCAGCTGAGAGCCGGTATTCGACAATTAAAAAATAAGCTCTGTCTTTGGTCCGATGTTTGAATTTTTTGAAACCCTATGTTACTAATTTTTCTTTTCCATTGGAAATCTGGACAGATCACAAACTGTTGGTGATCATCGAACAGATAAAAGGAGCTAACCAAGGGATTTTGCGATTGGCGCTTTACCTACACGAGTTTAATCTAGTAATTAAACACGTGATAGGATCGGAAATAAGATTCCTGATGCTCTATCCAGGTCTAATTAAACATGTTTTGCTTACCACTCCTCATGCGCTGCCCAGTTCGTTTTCTCAAATTGGGTTAGTATGTTAGGTTTCAGGCTAACAGTAATTTTATGTCAGGTGATTGTCATTTTTATTATGAACTCTGGTTAGTTTTGCAAATTTGGTTTGTGTTATGACTGACTGGCATTCTGTTTCAGGGGTTTATCATTGTTGTTTATGAATTTATTGTATTTAACTAATATAGTCTTAAGCGTGTTTTTTTCCTTAGGTCTCCTATCCCAAAAAAAAAAAAAAGTTGTAGTTGTTGCTTGTTGTATAATGGTGCAATATTCTTTTTTTATTTTTTTACTTCAAGGATGAAGGTATTAGGTATTACTGTAATAATCGTAAATTTCAAAATATGACAAGGCAGGGTAGCCAGAGTTATTTGTTAGCCTCCTACGGAAATGTAGTGTGAATTTTAATATGTATTGCTAACCCCACCTGGTGTATTCTTTACAAAGCTGCTAAGGATTATGGAGTTCGACTAGCAGTTTCTTCGTGAGCGTGTTTATGCTGTTGTCATGTGGGAGGATGTTTTATTCCTTGCCATATATATATATATATATATATATATATATATATATATATATATATATATATATATATATATATATATATATATATATATATATATATATATATATATATATATATATGCAAACACAGTTAAGGAAGCTGTCTAAATCACGTGTCCTTTTGCTACAATAAACAGTTAACTGACATTTATATTGAAACACTTTGCGTGTCCGTTCGACTAGAATATCCAGTGACATTTTTTCGACAAATTGTCTTTCGACACTTTTTTGTTCGGCAATTATTCCTTCAACACTTAGTCTAACGACAGTTTATTCCACTACCAGAGTAAAGATGATGAAACTTGCATGTATTTCTATTGGTCGATACTTCAACATACATGAGTTTCCTTCCATATCATGATCTCATCTAATAAAAACTAAGACAGTAACAGAGCCATTTATTACCACTGTCAAAACAGTTCTAATTCGAGCTTATAGTCTGCATTTCGAATTTTCTGCTTTTTTATATAAAAGGGAAGAAAAGTCATACAAATAATATATATATGGACATGCATGATCACTGCAATTATATGTGCTGGACCTTTTTCATAGCATATTTTAAGCAGACTTCTCAAACCTAGCCAATCTTTAATACAGTTGTTAAATATTCAAACTGAACTTGTGGTATAATGGGAATATATAACATAATCTATAATTATCATGGTGAATAATTTATGTTTTATTGAGAAAAGTCAATTAAGCTTTATTAAATTCGTAAAAAAGGCTGGGATAGACTTCAGCTAATTTGGATTTCATTTCACTGGGAAATTCCTTCCATGGATTTGGTTTCAAAGGAAAGCAGTGTGTTATTGATTAAAGATCTATCAACTATATTTTCTCTGCTCTTAAGTTCATAGATTCACTCACCCATCGTTTCAAATTATTTAAGATATCTCTACTATCAAGCAAGTACAATGAGAGAGATAGAGAGAGAGAGAGAGAGAGAGAGAGAGAGAGAGAGAGAGAGAGAGAGAGAGAGAGAGAGAGAGAGAGAGAGAGAGAGAGAGAGAGAGAGAGAGAGAGAGAGAACAAATAGTTTCGAATATCTCTTTACACTGGCATTGAAACTGATAGCATATATTGCATCTTTGGTTTCCTTTTACTGATTAAAAGTTTACCTTCATTGAAACATTAGTTAAGATGAATTATTCAGTTTCCTGTAGGTAATAAAAAAAGGATGATAGTAATAATAATAAGTTTGAGTTTGAAGTCTGGTCCACTTACATGGGCCTTGATTCAATGATATTCTCTTGTAAGCCTATGAAAGATCTTTCCAAACACACCTCAGTAACGAAAGTATTTTAATATTGCTTATGAACTAAGCTCAATTTCTCGATGACTAGGAAGCGTAGATTACATTCAAAAGGAGATTACATAGATTGGAGCATAATGGCTGATAGATAATTACAACTTTACAATATGATTAAACTTTTAACTCTTTATGAAATCAGTTATGTCTGAAAATTAATATATTATACTATACAATACTACATGACACTTATGTTTTCAAGAGTTGTCTTCATTATATACTATAGCATAATGAACCTCAATATCAGATTTTTTCAGTAATGCAAAATCACTTTGCATCCAGTAATCTCTCAATACCTAACAGAGACGGATATACAATTTCAAGTGAGGTAGGAAACAACGGTTGCATCCCCAGGCGCCAATAGGATACAATTAACCTTGACATTTCATTTCCAAAGGACTGCAACTTAGGCCAGGAAGGGACAACACAAGGAGGGGCTCTTGAGTTTATGAAAGCCTTAGTCGAGTGATCCGACTCTCCTAGATAACCATAAGCAACGTGATACCGGCGTAGGTCTAACGTAGGAAGGCATTTGGTGATCTAAATTTTCCTCTCATGTAGTCTTGGTGGGGAAATTAGTAATTTCCATACAGATTGAAGCAAGTAATGCTTTCTCTCTCTCTCTCTCTCTCTCTCTCTCTCTCTCTCTCTCTCTCTCTCTCTCTCTCTCTCTCTCTCTCTGTCTTGTAGATTGTTAGATCGTCGGTGTAAAACATGTTCTTTGCCTTCAGGCACCTTTTTCAGACATCAATACTGAATATCGGATGAATAATGATGATGATCAGGAGGATGTAGATGAAGCAGCGCCTGTCACATATCCTTCTTTCCGGACGGTCCTACACAAAAAAGTTTTCTTTCTTATACTTCTTCCGTCCTTTTTCGGGAGGGAAGCTCTGCTCCTAGATTGGGAGCGTTCCAAAAATATGAATCCTCTCTCCTGAGCACTTGTTTTCTTAAATAATAAGCAAAATGTAATTCACAAGACCTACGGTAACATTTGGAAGAATTCAGTACAAAAATCCTTACATTATAATGGACTTCGTGGATTCCTTCTAAACTGCTATATAGACACAAACAACCACACTCACACACACATACACACACACACACACACACACACACACACACACACATATATATATATATATATATATATATATATATATATATATATATATATATATATATATATATATATATATATATATATATATATATATATATATATATATATATATATACATATATATATATATATATATATATATATATATATATATATATATATATATATATATATATATATATATGTATATATATATATATATATATATATATATATATATATATATGTATATATATATATATATATATATATATATATATATATATATATATATATATATATATATATATATATATATATATATATATATATATATATAAATGTGTGTGTGAGTATGAGTTTGTTAGTGCGTATTTCAATTGCTTATATATGTTTCATCTTGATAATAATAATAATTAATAATAATAATAATAAATATTATTTTCGAGAATACCCTCAATATAAACATAACAATGGATTTTATCTTCTGTTCTAAATGAAAATCTTATGTTTGCATATATCCCCTAACCTTTCTTTTCGGAGAAGGAACATTTAATTTATAATTACTGATGCGGCACACGAGGGTTTCTTACATTAAAGTTTCCTAATTGGATATTCAAAAACTTTATTTTTTTCCCAAAACTTTCCACATCATAGACATAAATCTTATACCAACCGTGTGTCACACGATCGTACATTGTAACGACATTTCATTTTGTGTATATATTATGCTTGTATCTTCGCTCTCCCCTCACACTGACAAGAACATGATATAACATGTCTGTTTTTCTCACCGGTAACTGTTAACCGGTACTGTGTCAGTTGAACTGGAAATTATCTGTTATGCCATTTATGCCTTTTTTCATGGAGTTTATGTATATAAAAGTGAATGTTCTGTGATAAAGTTACTCAGTTGCCTTCATCATATCTTTGAGTCCCAACCTTCTCTCAACTCGTCACATTGGTGACCTCGGAGGGACTCGCTCCTCCCGCTTCCTCCCCCCCCCCAGCCGTTACTATGACGTCCGCAAAACATATCGTCTGCAGCAGTACCCGCCGTCGCTAGCCACCCGAATAGCAAGGCTTTCTCAGCTCTCTCAACAACCCTTGGGGGACCAAAGGGCTTCACTCGCTCTCAGGGAGATGACCAGTATCACTCGCCTGCAACCTGCCGCGGACAGCTCTCCTCGTGAGGTGAACCTACATCGTGCCCTTTGGGTGAACCGTTTACCTGAACCTGTACGCGCTGTCATACCCGATGTCGATGGTTTACCCATAAAGGACTTGATGACTAAAGCCGACGCCCTTATGGACAGGCACTTCATGACCATCAAAACATTCATCAACGCCTCCACTCTTGACAAAGAGGAAACCTATTCAACTTCAACTGAAGCTGACATGAATGCCGTAGGACACAAACACCTATGAATGCCGTAGGACACACACACCTATGAATGCCGTAGGACACACACACCTATGAATGCCGTAGGCCTATGAATGCCGTAGGACACACACACCTATGAATGCCGTAGGCCTATCAATGCTGTAGGACACACACGCCTATGAATGCCGTAGGACACACACGCTTACCCCGTGACGAGGCGGATCGGCAGCAAAGCCACCCATCATCCACCACTCGCTCGCGCCCCAACCAACGACTTCTACAGCCACTCACATCCTCAGTTTTTGCTACTACCACTCCAGATTAAGGGAACCCTATTTAACATTCACAGTATATAATTTTTAAGGGGGGGTGCCATGTACCAACCCTGTGTCACACGATCTTACATAGTAACGACATTTCATTTTGTGTATATACTATGCGTGTATCTTCGCTCTCCACTCGCACTGACAAGAACCTGAAATAAAATGTCTGTTTTTCTCACCGTTAACTGTAAACCAGCGCGGCATCGGTTGAACAGGAAATTTCCTGTTATGCCTTTTATGCCTTTTTTGCAGGGAGTTTATGTATGTAAAAGTGAGTGTTCAGTAATAAAGTTTTTCAGTTGCTTTCATCCTGCATTTGAGTCACAACCTTCTCCCAGCTCGTCACAATCTACAATAACCCTATTTTATGCTTTAAAATAGAATACCGAATTCTTTATCGTGTTTTTTTACTTAGACATTTGCACTACAATGTATAATCAATTAATATGATATATCATCATGATATTAAAATACTTCTTTTCCGATAATCCACACACATACGGAACTTACCATCCCCCTTTTTTTACCAGTACTACAGGAGAACTCCAGGGACTCAATGAGGGCTGAATAAGGTCATGCCTCAATATATAAATAATCTCCTTACGGACCAAATCCAATTTTACCGGATTCAGATGGTAAGGACTCTGTTTAACAGGGGAAGTACCTCCCACATCAACATCATGGCTCAAAACCTGGATTCTACTTGGACCATCCTGAAACAGTTTTGAAAAAGAATGGATTAACTTCAGCACTTCTTTTCTTTGGTTAATATCTAAATGATATAAATTATCTGTCAATAGTTCAAAATTTTGCATATTTTCCCCTACTGCATCCGATGTGACCTGACACACTAAATCATTGGACTCCTCCAGAGGTACATCAATTACCACTAACACCGGTTCACATAAGATAGCTAAGGGATCGTCCCTTTTACTCACATAAGGTTTTCAACGATTAATATGAAAAACTTTACATTTACGACTCGAACCAGGAGGCTCCACCTCATAGTTAACATCAGAAAACTCCCCCAGAACCTTCCAAGGGCCCTTATACCTCGGCTCGAGAAAACAGTCGGGTTCCATACTCAGTACTAACACTAATTCCGCAGGTTCGAATGAACGAACCTTAACCAATTTGTCAAAATTTTCCTTCATTTGGGATTGAGATTGTTTCAAATAGTCCCTAGCAAACATCGATGTACTCAACATCCTACACTTTAAGTCTTCCCCCAATCCTCCAACTTTTACTTCACCCTTTTTGTTGGATATTAACACTTCAAACATAATTTACAATGGTCCTCGAACTTTGTGCCCAAATACCAACTGAAAAGGAGCTACACCTGTGGAAGAATTAGGATGACTTCTAATGGTGAAGAGGGCAAAAGGAAGGGCTTCGTCCAACTTGCTACCAGATTCATAACAATGTTTTTTTAGTACTGATTTTAGGGTTTGATGAAACCTTTCCACCAAACCCTGACTCTCCGGATGATAAGGTATGCTGGTATTGTGCTGAATGGCCAGTTCAGCACACTTACCCCCAAATACCTTACTCTTGAAATTCGTCCCACAGTCGGTCTGAATTACACGAGGAGACCATACCTAGAAAAGAAGTCAATTAATTTTTCAAAAACAATTGTAGAAGTAATACGCCTCATAGGTATAGCTTCAGGTAAACGAGAGGCTCTATCCATAATAGTTAATAAATCAACAAAACCCATTTTAGTCTTGGGTAAAGGACCTACCACATCAATAACCAACTCTGAAAAAGGTTTACCTATGGCCGGTATAAGATGCAACGGGGCTTTAGGAATACACTGGTTGGGCTTCCCCATGACTTAACAAGTTTCGCTCTCTCGGATAAACTGTTTTACACTCCTTTTCATTCCAGGCCACCAGAAATATCTAGCCAAACTGTGGAAAGTTTTAAACATTCCCAAAATTACCTGAAAAAAAATTTGTGTGACCCAATTCCAACATAGATTTTCTGAACTGAACTGGCACAACTATCCGTTCAATACGAACAACATTATTTGCCTAACCAGTGGCGGGATGACTAAACCTATATAATAGACCTTCTACAAACCCAAACCTAGGCTTAGTTAGATCATCGACATCACCCAACTCGAAATTAAATTCGTCTTTCTGAGCTTTAATGAGAGCAGCTTGGTCAAGGTTAAAAGTATTAACTACATCACTTCCAATACTTTCTACTGACCCGGGCCTTTCTACATCTAACTCTATACTACTTAATAATAAGTGATCTTCATTATCTCCATCAAGTAAATTAGCAGCTCTTGCTGTGCACCGAGTAGTTATAGCTACAGGAAAGGCATTAACCGACAACATGGGGAATAGCTACTGACCCTCCCCATCCAGCTTGTCATTCCCCAGGATACCATCTATTCCAGGGATAGGCAAACTATCCACCACAGCCAATTCCATTATTCGACTGTATCCTGGAAGAGACAAGTGGACATTAACCAATGGAGCCGGCATAACTGAGTGTGAGAAACCTCCCAACACTACAAAATTCCTCAACAACCAGGCAGAACCGATGTCCCTAAGAAACTTAACCTGGGCAACATAGTTATCATAATTCAACTTACCAGGCCATACATATTTGTCAAACTCGAGTCATGTTTGAGCATTAGGAACATTCTGAACATTGCTACTTACACTTCTACTGTCTACTACATATCTGTCTACAGTACTACTATCTACTTTAGACCTATCATAAATTATAGCTACAGGATTTCGACCATTACGTTCCAGGTAATGTTGACGAGCCTGGCATTGGCTTTGGAAATGCCCTGGCTTGTTACACCAATAGCAAGTTCCTCGACGACCTCAACTTCTGTTTTCCTGATTATTAGGCCCAGTATTACCTACATTATGATAACTTCTATTAACAAAAGCTCTATAGGTAGGAGACACTCCTTGAACTTTACTCATATCCCTACCACCTAAAAAGGAATTAGGATTAACACTATTTCTAGGGATATGGGGACTTGACGAAGAGGTATCTCCTCTCCCACTACCCCTGGGTTTGCGAACCGAAGGGTTATTTGACATTTCATAACTAAATCTACTACTATCAGACCGATGAGTTAATTCATACTCATCGGCTAAATGAGTAGCATTACTTGACCTACTAGCCTTTATATCCTCCATGTGTACCCTCAACTCCCTGCTACAGGCTTTCTTAAACTCTTCAAGGAGTAGCAGCTTGCGCAACACAGCGAAAGTAACCACATGCCGACTCTTTAACCAGTCGTCGAACTGTACCTCCTTTATGCGGGCAAACTCAAGAAAGGACTGTGCCGGGTGTTTATTAAAACTACGAAACCTGAGGCGATAGGCCTCTGGGACCAGATCATATGCTTTCAACACCAAGCTCTTAACTTTATGATAGTCCCTTGCTACTCTCTCCTCTAAGGCATTATATTCCCGAATTGCCTTGCCAACTAATCTACACTGTATAAGAACGGTCCACATCTCTGTGGAACAAGACAATCGGGTAGCCACATGCTCAAATGCCTTAAAGAACTAGTGGACGTTTTTGTCATCAAATATTGCCACTAATTTAAGTGCTGCCCATAAATTAAATTTTTCCTCCAGCCCTACCTTTGGTGAACTAGCCCAGTTTGCACTTTGCAGCCTAGTCATTTCCAGCTTTATATTTGCCATCTCCCTCTCATGACGCCTAACCCGTTCACTTTCTTCAAATTCTAATTTTCTCAACTCTATGGGTCCATTGGAAAAGGGCAAAAATGGATTATTAGACACGTTCCCACTACTTGTAAGGGGACCTTCGGGAAAGTTTGCAGGACATTTATACAGTATACCGATACGAGGAGGATCCTCAAACAAGGTTAGACCAGTTGACACACTCACCTTGTCACTCTCCACCTCCTAACTCCCTTCACTAACACCTCCTAAATCATCATCCTTATCATTGATCAAATGTTCTGCGTCAGCCATATGCTGACTAACCTTACTCAAAACTAACATCAAAATTTCCTTACTCGAGTACGATGCCTTCACCACAATACCCAACTACCGTGCACAATCTAATAAAAGTTTCTTATTCAACACTGGCAGGTGATTCAAATAATCAGCCAATCCCAAAAACTCGGCCGGATAGAAAACAAAATCCTCCATGATGAAAAAAATTGAATAATTTAGGGGTAAAGGCAACAATACTCAAAAAGATACCAAACACTGAAGTAATCACCCGAGTGCCGCTCCACTGACCCAATCACTGCACACCCAGTCACGGTCGACACTTTGTTACTACCTCGGGTAAGACCGTGGTGCAAGATTTTTAAAGCACTCAGAAAGAGAGGTCAGTGTTTTAAATGGCCAATGAAAAAGGGTCAATGGAAACGAAAACATGAAGAAAACTTAACAATGTTTAATATACACGTGAAACAACAAATAGAAATTAACAAAACATAACTAAATATCGGTCAGCCTTGTGACAAAAGGACCAAAAATCACATCCTTAGAATAAACATCCGAAAGGATGACCTAACCTCTAAAATATAAATCCCTAAGATAGATGAATACATATATAACATTTAAGCAGGAAATCAGGGGCCCAATTTAGAACACTTACCTGTTACTAAATAAGGTTAGGAAGGAAGGAGGAGAGCACAGTGAGGAAATACTTAAACTCCTACCTATAGTATAAAGCTAAACCTCATAATTAATAATAGTAATCACAAATCAAAAAAAAAAAAAAAAAAAACATTCTTCACACGAAAAGGAACTAATAAAGTATAAATATATATAAATGATACAAAAAAACAAACTCTCCAATTGTAGAAAGAACGAAGTATTATTTACAACACGGCGGGCAACTCCCTGTGGTAGGCTAATATTTAAAGCCTCAGGGAACTCTGGCATAGATTCCCAGCAAAATAACCAGTCACACATCAAAACGCTGCCTGCAGAGGGAGTACTGGAGAACAGGTAAACACGAGGCATAAGCACAGCAACGTCCTCTCAAAAAAAAAAAATGGCTAGAAAATTATTACCTGTACTCAGTCTCCCTACATGCCTCCTCACGAGCTATCAAGCTCCCCGCACAGCTGCACTGACGAAAAGACGTGCTGAAAGGATGCAGAGGTGCCCCTCCTGCCTCTGCTCGACTGGGAACAATTCCTGGACTACGGCCTGAGCCCGTAAGAAGTCCACACCCAACACAAGCCAAGTCAAGGCTGAAAAGCTCAGATATGCCGTGGGTGGCAGTTCCTCACCAAACAACCAAAAAGATAAATCCGAGGATCCAAGATTGAGGTAATCCAAAGTATCCAAATAACAGCTGTAGTAAAAAGGAGTGGGAGGCATTCAAGTCTAGCCCCAACTGTCTTTTATCCCTCTTTCCTGGCGAGGTAGAAAACATTCTCCCCCATGACGACGGCATTAATACACTGACGAAGAGACTGCTAGTCGAACTCCAAAATCCTTAGCAGCTTTGTAGGGTGGGGTTAGTAATACATATTAAAATTCATACTACACTACCGGAGAGGAGGCCAACAAAAGTTTCTGGCAACACTGCCATGTCAAAACTTAAAGTTTACGATTATTACGGTAAAACCTAATAATATATATATACACACACACACACACACACACACACATATATATATATATATATATATATATATATATATATATATATATATATATATATATATATACATATATATATATATATATATATATATATATATATATATATATATATATATATATATATATATATATATATATATATATATATATATATATATATATATATATATATATATATATATATATATATATTTCATTCACTTGTCTTTGCTGCATCGTGGCTCTTTTCGCTTGTAATTGACCATTACCGCCTTGCTCCTCTATTTTGACAAGCACTATAAATAAGCTTCTCTATGGGTGTCTGTCGCGTGAGTAAGTATTTTTATGATACCTCAGCCATCTAATATTGAAAACTTAAGTTTTTCTGAAACAAATTCTGTGATACACATTATTCATTTAACTCTGTGTCCGATAGGCAGTGTCCGTTTGACAGTTTGTCCATTCGATATTGTTTTTCGACAATTTGTCCGTTGTCACCCAAATACTTTACCTGTTTCTGTCAAATGACAAAAAAAAGTTTTAAAACTTATTTTTTTCTTTCTTTTTCTTAGGTTGGAAGTGGGATGGGAACGCAATATGATCAGTAATAGATCTAATTTTACTCTTTCTCCTCCTGCTTTTTGGAAATTGTGCTCTGGGCATGCTTAATAGAAAGGCCATGGATGCCTGGTGGTTTATCAAGAGGCTGTCTTTTCCTTATCTGATTCTTTTTCTTTTAAAAACAATCATTACCATCCTCCCTTTAGTTGAAGTGGTTAAACTGGAGGGTATTTAGCCTTACATGGTGTATAGGCTCCTCTATGCTGACCAGTTTTTTCCAACTTTTTTCCTATAGTCTATGATTTTGATCAATCACTTTATTTATATATTTGCATTTATTTTTTTTTTACTATTCTTGTTCATTTGCTTTTTAAGTATGGTGTATCTTTTTTATTACCATTAATTCTTAAGCAAAATCAGGGACCGGTACGTCCTAGATTTCGCCAATTACATCAACTATATGGTAATATTTGAGGTCTCCATGCAAATATTCAAACCTTACAACTGCCTCTAGACAGTAAGATGTTCTTTTGTAATCAGAAACTTTGGTTTCTAATGAGGGACTCATCTGATATCCTTATAACTGGCTTTAAGAAGCCATTAATGTTGACTCGGATGCCATCCCTAGGGCCAGGGGAATGGCAGTGTACAGTATATTAGGACTGAATACCCTGATTCTCATAAGTCCTACTATGAATGCAGATGTCATGAAAGTCTGGTAATAAAAGTTTGTGGCATGCATAACAACTTTTATTCGTGTTCGATCTACCGTAATCCAAACATGGGTGAGTCTATACTCGATTGTCTTGTTACCGCAATAGCTAACATGCAAGAAGATGATGAAAAGGCCTCTTTTGTCTTTGTTGGTGATTTCAATACTCCCCTCAGGAAGTGGCTAAATTCTGTTTCTCCTACCGATCGACATGGTTTAAGAGCTGTAGACTTTGCCTCTTAATCAGTCTGTGAGCGAATCATAAGTGAACCTACACACAGGTCTGGTAACTGCTTTGACTTTGAATACACTGACCCCGCTGATGTTATGAAAAGTAAGGTTGGTTCTCCAGTTGAGGTTTCTGATCATGCCTTGATTTCATTAGTAGTGAAGACTGAGCAACCTGTCACAAAAGTATCATACTAATGCAAGTTTTATATGAAATCTAAAGCAGACTGGAATTTAGCATGATCTTTTGGGTATGAGTTGGTTATTATTGTCCTATTGAATTAGTATCTATTCAACATAATTGAAGGGCGTATTCTTTTTCATATGCTAAGGTACTGAATGAGGTAGTAGGTTGGCCAAGGCACCAGCCGCCCGTTGAAATACTACCGCCAGAGAGTTATGGGGTCCTTTGACTGGTCAGACAGTACTACGTTGGATCCTTCTCTTTGGTTACGGTTCTTTCTCTTTGCCTACACATACGCCGAATAGTCTGGCCTATTCTTAACAGATTCTCCTCTGTCCTCACACACCTGACAACACTGAGGTTACTAAACAATTCTTCTTCACTCAAGGGGTTAACTACTGCACTGTATTTGTTCTGTGGCTACTTTCCTCTTAGTAAGGGTAGAAGAGACTCTTTAGCTATGGTAAGCAGCTCTTCTAGGAGAAGGACACTCCAAAATCAAACCATTGTTCTCTAGTCTTGGGTAGTGCCATAGCCTCTGTACCATGGTCTTCCACTGTCTTGGGTTAGAGTTCTCTTGCTTGAGGGTACAATCAGGCACACTATTCTATTTAATTTCTCTTCCTCTTGTTTTGTTAAAGTTTTCATAGTTTATATAGGAAATATTTATTTTAATGTTACTCTTCTTAAAATATTTTATTTTTCCTTCTTTCCTTTCCTTACTGGGCTATTTTCCCTGTTGGGGCCCCTGGGCTTATAGCATTTTGCTTTTCCAGCTAGGGTTGTAGCTTAGCAAATAATAATAATAATAATAATAATAATGAGGGACAAACCATGGCTCAATGATGAGTATTCACGTGCTTATTTGGAAAAACTTGAGGCCTATAATCTTTAGAAGGGTAACAGATCAGATTTGACCTGGAATAACTATACTCAGCTTCGAGCTGTTGTTCAGAGAGTTTATACTTCAACTAGAAAGAAATACAATTTAACGATAGAGAAGCCCTTTATTTTACAACCCAGTAGCATAAGTGGTGGACTACCCTTGAATGTGTATTCTTTGGTGTAGATACAACAGTTCCTCCTTTACTGTAACCAGTTGGTTCTCTCACTCACTGTCCAATGAAAAAAGGCAACCCTTTTGGCAGATGTGTTTGACAGTAAGCAGAGTAAAGAGAAACTCGAATCTCCTCATTCCTGTTTTCATCAGGCTAAACTAACTCGTTTATATTTTATATCTACTGAAAATATAGCTCTCTTGAAGGACTTTTCTTTCCTTTGTCTTTTGTAAAGACTGCAGATTTCTTAGCTGCGAAGTTATCTGTCATTTTGCACAAGTTACAGAGAAGAGGAGCTTTTAACAATTGTTGGAGAGTTGGTAATGTTACTCTGCTATGTAAATGGGTTTTTGGTAGCTTAAGTCCAACCGATTACTGCCCAATTTTATAACTCCCATATTATCTAGTATTTGGACGTATTTTGCCAAAACATATTAACAGGTTTGCTGAAGGTAACCATCTGTTACTTAGCTTGTAATTTAATTTTCGTAAAGGCCTTGGAGCATGATATGCTCTTCTTATGATCTCCTATGCCGTATAGCAATTACTTGATTGTGGTTAGGAAGTTCGTATGATTGTCCTCGATTTGAGTGCTTCTTTTGACCATGTTATCACGAGGCCTTAGTTTCAAACTTAAACAGTTGAGATTGAGTGGGTCGTTTCTTATTATCGTTATTGAAATTTTAAGTTGTAGATTGCAAAGTGTTTTTGTTGATGGGAACCATAGTGAGTATAGGAATGTGATATCTGGTGTTCCTCATGGTAGTGTTCATGGCCCATTACTTTTCATAGAATATACACATGACATATGGTTTGGCCAAGAAAATAAGCTTGTTGCATATGCATATGCAGATGATGCTACTCTCTTTATATTAATTCTATCTCCAGAATATAGCTCTGGGTTTGCTGAATCCCCTCATAGAGATCTAGCTAAAATTAATGCATGGTGCAAATTATGGGGTATGAAGTTGAATCCTTATAAATCTCAAAGTATGATTTTAAGTAGGTCAAGGACTGACTCCTCAAAATCCAGATCTCTGTATTGATAACGTTTCTTTAACATTGTATGACTCCTTTGAAATTTTAGGTGTTATTCGCCACAGCAAATCTACTTTTGAGAAAAACATTAGGTCTGTGACTTCTTTCAATGCTCAAAAACTGGCTTATTGAGAGTCTTTGAGTTTTTTCGTAATCAATCTATTCTGAGGGGTGTTTTAATTTTGTATGTTTACCTTGTTTCAAGTATGTTCTCCTGTGTGGTCTTCAGCTGCTTATTCTCATCTTAGTTTGTTGGGAAAGATATTACTGGCTATTAAATTTCTTATTCCTGATCTAGGTAATAATCTCTGGCACCGTTCTTCAATTAGTTCATTATGCATGTTGCAAAAGATTTTTTTTTATGAATCAGACTATCCTTCACATTCACATCTTTCTGAACAGTTCCATCCTGTTATTAATTCTACGTAGGCTGTTAATTCTAAAAATTAGGCCTTTTTCATCATGAGGCTCAATACTACAGAGGATTCTAGAAGTTTTATTTCAACTGTGATTAAGTTGTGGAATGATATTCCTAATCGAGTACTTGAATCAGTGGAATTTTAAAA
>NC_090750.1:16423657-16426157 GCF_036898095.1 Palaemon carinicauda
GTTAATAATGTAAGTAGATTTTATAATTTTTTTTTCTTTTTTTTTTAACTAGCCCTGTGAGATTTAGGTTAAACAGTGAAGTTCTTTATAAATCTTCCTTAACTGCTCTGTAACCTTGTGTGAAACAAAAGACGTAGGTGTAACAGTTTATTACATGCCGTTCTCGTTAATGTTTACTAATTAGTGTTAAAGCATTGTTTATTTTCATTAATTGTCAAAATTATATATTCTTGTTCATTAATTTCCAGTGAAACAAGTTATCGTGTAATTCTTATAGAGTATCATTTTCTTTTTACTTAGTCTAAGGTTAAGTTCAGTTTTAATATTTTGAGTGATTTATTTTGGTGTTAGTTTTGAATTGTTAACTTCATATAGAATATATCTTTATCTTTTTAGAATGTGTATTATTACGATCACAAATATTTTTTCTAATAACTTTGCTCTATCTCCTGTCTAAGAACTGTAGTAAGAGGACAGTTTCAGAAAAGTTTAAATAAATTAATCACTCACTTATTCATTTGAATTATGTAAAGACACCTTCTAGATATTCAATGTTAATATATATTGCTGTCTGGGAGTTGTGTAATATTCTCAGATCTTGGTTATGTAGGTGTATATCGGAATATGTGCTTGCATTTGAATAGGCTGGTGTGTGCATATAGGCATAAAATAATCATATATAGTAAGGCATATAACAAGTAAAGCACTTAGATCATGTTTTCTATGCCGAGGACTACATTACACCTATAACCCAAAGTCGATTTAGCTGTTTATGGGTTCCATATCTACTTAGATTAAGTAAAGCTGTATAGTAGTGTTGATCTTGTTGTCCCTTTGTATGAAAATCTAGTAGATATAACTGATAGGCGTATCCGTTCTCGTGTGCTAAGGTATCAATTGAAGGAAAAACCATGGTTCAATGATGATTGTAGATGTGCTTATTTGGAAAAACAGGATGCCTTTGATCTTTGGAAGGGTAATAGATCAGATTTGACTTGGAATAACTATAATCAGCTTAGAGCTTTTGCTCAGAGAGTTTATGCTTTTAAAAAAAGGAATACAATTTAACCATAAAAGAAATCTTTTTTTTTTTATGGTACAACATAGTATCAAGTGTTGGACTACCCTTAAATCTGCACTCTTTGGTGTAGATGCAACAGTTCTCCTTTATATAAACCTAATGGATCTGCCACTCACTATCCAAAAGAAAAGGCAACCATTTTGGTTGATGTGTTTGGTAGTAAGCATAGTAATGAGAAACTTGATCTTCATCATTTCGGTTTTCCTGAAGCTTAATTCACTAGCTTAGCTTGTCAATCTCGTATAATGAAAGCTCTCTGAATGGGCCTTGATGTTTATGGAGGTGTAGACCCAAATTGTATTTTTCCTTTGCTTTTTATGTAGACTGCAGATTTCTTAGCCGTAATGTTATCTATTATTTTATGCATGTTAGCAAGAAGAGAATCTTTCAACACTTGTTGGAAAATTGGTAATGTTACCCAACTATGTAAATGTGTTTGTGGTAGCTCAAGTCCTACTGATTACCTGCCAATTTCCATAACTCACATAATATCTAAAGTTTATGAAGGTCTTTAGGCAAAACGTCTTAATAGGTTTACTGTTCCCTTATTTACAATTGTTTTTTTTAAGACCTTGGAGTGGGAGATGCCCTTTATAAAATATCCAATGCTGTACAGCAATCCCTTGATTGTGGTCAGGAAGTTCGTATTACTGGCCTTGAGTTTAGTGCTGCCTTCGCCCGTGGTAATCATAAGGCCCTTGTTTTAAAACTCAAATAGTTGGGAGTGAAGGGGTCATTCCTTAGCAATATCACGCAATCTTTAAGTAATAGATCGTAGAGAGCTGTTGTTGATGGCCATAATAGTGAGTATAGGAATGTAATTTTTGGTGTTGGGTAGGGTAAAGTTCGTGGCCCATTACCTTTCCTTCTTTATACAGATGACATGGTGTAGCAAGCAAGCTTGTTGCATATGCAGATGATGCTGCACTCTTTACATCAATTCCATATCCTGAGTGTATATCTTGTGATGTTGAATCACTAAATAGAGATATAGCTAAAATTGGTGCATTGTGCAAATTATATAGATGACTCTTAGGCTTTTAGGTGTGATCTTCGACAGCAAATTTACTTTTGAGAAACACATTAGGTGTGTAACTTCTTCAATTGCCTAAAAATTACTTATAGAGAAAGTATTTTAAGATTTTCGGTGATCAATAAATTTTGAAGAGGTGTTTTAGTTTATCATTCTACCTTATTTCAAGTATTGTTCTCCTATCTGGTATTCACCGGCTGATTCTAATCTTAATTTGTTTGACAGGAACCTACGGCCTTTTAAATATCTTATTTATGATCTACATATTAATCTCCAGCACCGCTGTTGAACTAGGTCGTTGTCGATGTTACATAATATTTTTCATAGTTCTGATCCTCCCCTCAATTCAGATCCTTTCAGACAGTTCCCTCCTGTTCGTAATACTA
>NC_090750.1:16436157-16441157 GCF_036898095.1 Palaemon carinicauda
CTCTCTCTCTCTCTCTCTCTCTCTCCAAATCGAAGAAACTGAGTGTTGATTGTATATCCATTGCAAATATATAAGATGGGGAATATGGTCGGGCATCTACGAGGGTCTCAGTACACCCATCCAGGACTAAATGAAATATGGTTTTATAGCTTCCTTTTGACAACCTGAATCACATTTCAGATGTTAACAGGAACGGAACTAAGGACAGGTGGCAGATAATGAGCTCTATGTCAAAGCTCGTCAAAAAAAAAAAAAAAAAAATTAAATTTAAAAAATCGGGGTATTTATGGGAAAATATGTGAAAATCTTTGAAGAGAGCATATATTTCATCAGAGTTCACACGTTAAACATAATTAAAGCAATATACAACAATTGTATTGCTCAGTTTTACTTTTGCACACCTCTATTACCTGTTGTCGAGTAAAATAAAAACAAAAAGAACCTTGAATGCCCAAAAAAACTGCTAAAAAAGTCTTTTTCAACTGATTTTGGTACAATTTGATGGGGTGAATTACATAATACAAATCTTCTCATTTCTGTCCCTTGGAGAGATTCCAAATCCAAGATGGACATCAAGAAATTAGCATGCAAATAAATTTCTATATATTTACTTACGATTATAATTATTATGTCTAAACCTAAGTTTTCAGGGTCGAGGAATGCAATGGAAGTATTCAAATAATTGAGTTAAAATTAAATTGGATCAAAATCACTGTTTATATACTCCAAATTCTTTCTTTTCAGATGTCACTTACTTTCAATCTCAAATATGCTCAAAATGAGTGCCACTGATGTCTACCATCAAACATGCCCAATCTGCAAGAAATAAATAGAGAGCCAGGAAGATGAAGTTAGAGTTCGTGGGTAGGGTGCCAGTGGAATCAATGAAGCACATGCTAAAGGAGGTGACAACAATATTGAGAGAGCTGGTTTCGTAGTTCATTCAAATTGTCGTAAAGTGGGACATAAACCCATATGACATTACAAATTCATTAATCAAGAAATAAAGTAATCCATTGGTAAAACAGAAGGGCAGAGGCATTCACAGTATCATTTGATAGCAAATCGAATTGTGTTTTCTGTGGAATTTAAGTTACATTTAATACTTCAGATTTCAGTATTGAAAAGACAGATAATTATGTTAAAGCAATATTGCAGTGTTGTAGTGATTGTTCGGATGACTGGGGTGTTACAGTGAATGGTCGAATTGAATACTATGGTCGAGACGTACATGCGGCCGACTGCGTATATCACCACACTTGTGAAAGGAACTTTTGATCCCGGCGTGATATATCCCATGGGTGTAAGGTGGAACCAATCACAAAGCAAATAAAATAGAACAATCCCAAAATGATTAATCCTGTTTAGAAATTTTGCTCCTTTCTTGGAGCTAATGATGGGGAACAATTGACAGTGTATGCCTTTAGGGATAAAATGAAAGAATATATTTGCAGTGAATATTTCTTTACGTATGGCTATCAGTACCTCAAACCTAAAATGAGATATCATTATTGGGAATCAATTTATATAATAGAAGGGAAGACCAAAATAGTATTGTTACTATGATAGAAACATTTTCTCAAATCCTTCAATCATATTTCATGTGTGATAAGGAAACTGGCGATGAATTTCAGAAGAGAGGATTATCTGAACTGCTGCTGGACTTATCAAAAGTGATAAAATACTGAAGTTACAAAACAATATCCCTGTACAGATCGGCTAAAACTTGATATTGCTTTGAAGTATCTTCCAGAGAGCCTTCGCGTAATACTGGATATCTAGTTTGTGAAGAAAGATAAGGGATAAATGGTTGCAGGGGTTAGACAGGCAATCATTCAGGCAGTATGTCCTCGAACTGTTTTATCCCCAGTACAGAAAGGTCTTTCCTTATAAACACATCAGTTGTATCGTTCAAGTTTCCTTATAGATATTTTACATAAGATGGGATTTTGATCATGTTATCGAGAAATTTTTGAGATTTTAAAAGGATGTTGCTGACACTGCCCCTGTAGATATCTTGGGTGAGGGTATTAATTCAGGGGATGTGGCTGTTTGTTTGCAGTTTACAATGTTGATCATGATATTCTTTCAATTGATGGTACACGCTCCTACCATGGGATGGGGATAATTGTTTGCTTGACTCCCTTAATTCTCTTTCTTCATTATGCGCAGACATATAGTAGGGATCTTTATATCAGGTCGGATAAATGAAGTCCCACAACAATGTACCCCCTCAACAGTCTTAAGTCAGTCATGAGAAATAAACTACCCTCTCAGCTGTTTTTCATCCCCGCTGTTACTAGGTGTGATAGGACATTGTTCCTCTAAGGTGCAAGTAAAAGGGCGGCATTTTAAAAGTTAATCAAAGGCAATTCTTTATTGCAATCTTTTGCAGATCAGTTTATCTTTCCAAACCAAGAGCAGAAACTAATTGAACTTACTGGACCCAAGGTATTGGCTCCGCTATTTGGTGGGAAGGGTGCAGGGTCACTGACATTTTTACGCCATAATGCCTTGCCTAAGAAAATTGTGTCCTCAAAATTTTTTGTAGCATCGGAATATCTACTCCCAAGAGAGTCTTTCACTAAATTACATTTTACGTAGTTTATTACCAGATATTGTTTTTTATTTGAAAAATAAAGAAATAAGTTGGCTAGGGCACCAGCCACCTGTTGAAAAACTACCGCTAGAGAGTTATGGGTCCTTTGACTATCCAGAGAGTACTACTGTACATTGGATCATTCTCTCTGGTTACGGTTAATTTTCCTTTTGCCTACACACACAGAACAGTCAATTTATTCTTTACATATTCTTCTCTGTCCTCATACACCTGACAACACGAAGATCACCAAATAATTCTTTTTTCTCTCAAGGGGTTAACTACTGCACTAATCGTTCAGTGGCCACTTTCGTCATGGCAAGGGTAGATGAGACTCTTTAGCTATAGTAAGCAACTCTTCTAGGAGGACTCTCCAAAATTAGAACATTGTTCTCTAGCATTGAGTAGTGCCATAGCCTCTGTACCATGGGCCTCCACTGTCTTGGGTTAGAGTTCTCTTGCTTGAGGGTACACTCGGGCTCACTATTTTATCTTATTTCTCTTCCTATTTGTTTTGTTAAAGTTTTTATAGTTTATTTAGGAAATAATTATTTTAATGTTAGTACTGTTCTTAAAATATCTCATTTTTCCTTGTTCCCTCTCCTCACTGGGCTATTTTCCCTGTTGGAGGCCCTGGGCTTATAGCATCCTGCTTTTCCAACAAGGGTTATAGCATAGCAAGTAACAACAACAACAACAACAACAACAACAACAACAATAATAATAATAATAATAATAATAATAATAATAATAATAATAATAATGGATATGTTGAACTGGGGTTTGAAGAAAGATGACACTAAGTTAACACTAGTAATGGCATATATGAATGGAGCTCAAGATAATCTGTTAAAGATAATTTATTGTAGCAGTAAATCGGTCTGCTGATCATCGCAGTGTAATTATAGGTCATATGGATTACCATGTTAGTGACTCTGCCCTTGCAAAATACTTGATATTTTGTTTGTGAGGAAAGATAAGGGCCAAAAGGTTGCAGGGGTTGGACAGGTAGTTATTCATCCTGTATGTCCTTGAACTGTTTTATCCCCAGGACAGATAGGTCTTTCCTTACAAACACATCATTTGTATCGTTCAAGTTTCCTTGCAGATAATTTGCATAAGATGGGATTTTGATCATCTTATAGAAAATTTTTGAGATTTTATAAGGATGTTGCTGACACTGCCACTGTAGATATCTTGGGTGAGGGTGTTAATTCAGGGGATGTGACTGTCTGTTCGCTGTTGACAATGTTGATCACAATATTCTTTCAATTGATGGTACAGGCACCTACCATGTGATGGGGATAATTGTTGACTTTAATCTCTCAATTCTCTTCCTTCATTATGAACAGACATATAGAAGGGATCTTTATATTAGGTCGGAAAAATCAACTACCACAACAATTTACCAAATCAAGTCTCAAGTCAGTCATAAAGTATAGAATATCCTCTCAGCTGTTTTTCATCCCCGCTGTTACTAGATGTGATAGGATATTGTAGGAAAAAGGACTGCATTTTATTATTTAATCAAAGGTAATTCTTTGTTGCAATCTTATACTGATCAATTTATATTTCCAAATCATGAACAAAAAGTAATTGAACTCACTGGACCCAGGGTATTGACTCCACTATTTGGTTTAAGAAAATTTTGTCCTCAAAATTGTTTGTAGCATCGGAATATATACTCCAAACTATGTCTTTCATCAAATTACCTTTTCTCATAGGTTATTACCAGATGTTTTTTTGGACTAGGTAAAATAGGTGACATCGATATGTTGAGCTAGGGCTTGAAGATAGAGGACACAAAGTCAACACTAGTAATGTCATATATGAATGGCGCTCCTGATAATCTGTTTGATTCATTGTAGCTTTAGATCTGCCTGATAGGAATTTAGCAGACCTAGAGTATGCTGATGATGCTGTCCTTGTAAGCAGAATACAACAAGATTTGCAATGCTTGCTTACCAAAATGCATGCAATATCAAGCGAGGTTGGGGTGAAGATAAATAGAAAAAAAAGACAGAGATGATGAGAACAAAGTATCCAATGGAAGATGAAATATCATTTGAAGGAGAAAGGATTAATGAGATAGTATCATTCAAGTATTTAGGAACTATGATATCCAATACAGGGTCATTAGAATCATAGTTTTGCGAAAGATTTGAAAAAGCCAATCAGGCAATCGCTAGGTTGAGTAAAATCTGGCAATCAAATTGCCTCAAATTGCATATAAAAATCAGACTATATATCAGTTTAGTGAGATTGATGTTACTCTATGGACATGTGTCATGGTATGACAATGAAACCATTGCCAATAGTTTTAGTCTATTTGAGAGCAAAGCAGTCAGAAGGATATTGGGGGTTTAAAGGTAGGACAGGATTTAAAATGAAATTATAAGAA
>NC_090750.1:16446157-16463657 GCF_036898095.1 Palaemon carinicauda
TATGTTAGTTGGACAGAGGAGCTAAATATACCTCTGAATGACTTCAAAACTAGGTTTAAAAGAATTCCAGAAAAGGTTTTGTGGCTGCTATCTATAGAAAGAATAAGCACTCGTTTTGATTTTGAGAAAATTAAGAAAAAAAAACATAATATATATATATACATATTCAGAAAGTTAATTAATTCGACTAGTAATATATACAAAAGGAAAGTAAATAATTAATTATAACAATCTGATTATATCTTATTATTATTTTTTTTTTTAAGATTCATAGAATCTATTTATAGAAATATTTCATTTATGTAGGCTTAAGAATCAGAGAGTTTTATAAGTTGCTACATTCTCTCATGATACCAGAAAAAAATTTGGCCAAAATATCCGTTTATTACATCAGTAACTTTAGACCTAGCATTCAACCTCTAATGTATAGGGAAGTCACTTTCAGGTATCTAAACCTATAGTTATTAGAAGTAAAATAGAGAAAAATATACTCTCTCTCTCTCTCTCTCTCTCTCTCTCTCTCTCTCTCTCTCTCTCTCTCTCTCTCTCTCTCTCTCTCTCTTTATTTCTATTCTTGTTTCACATCACATATGGTCTGTATTATTCACTTGTGTACAATAGGCAGCAACATATGATGAAGCCTTTTATTATTTATTCAATGAACATTTTGATATTCTTTTTAGTTGATATTCCACTTAGAAAAGTTTATAAAATACCTGAGAGAAACCGAGAACCTTTCCTTTCCACTTCACTAATTTTACTTGTCTATGGAACACAGACACAATAGAAGAATGGTAGTGCATGTCTGCTTTAAATGCTGATGCAATGTAATGATATCGTTTTTCGTCTTATCTCGTGCTCTCTCACGAGCTGATAATAAAAAAAACCCGGTAAAGCTTGTCATCATATTTTTGTTAGATTAAGAACAGCCTCAGGTTATAAATGTATTATATTTGGTACCAGTTATGGAGATGATTTGGGAAGCTACAATACCTGTTTGCGGGAGTTCAATATCATAAAACACTTTTGTATGTATCTCGCTTTCTATAACGAGAGTTAATGAGTTTGTTAGCAATAAAATGATAACCATAAAGCTTGCTTCATCAGGAAAATTAGAAATAGTTGATATCCTGTATCATTAGATTCAATTTCTCTAAAAGTGAGGAGCAAAAGAAAAGTATCTACGCTTGTTGGAGATTGGTGATAAAAGCACATTATGGGAAAACGTGTTTACTGAGTTAACTTTCGTGTGCACAATACTTACTAATAACTGCGAGTAGTATGAGGATATATTACAGTTACTTTTATTATTTCATGAAAATATTACCAGCAATAAATCCATAGAAATAGATCGATTAAATGAGAAAGGATAATTTTCCTGCACAAAAATACAACATGAAATAAAGGAACAATCAAGACCAGCGTCGTCTAGAAAGCCCATTCATGTTGTTTGGAAGCTTCATGAGGTATATATCATAGCTAGAACATCATTCTTTTATCATATTACAAGTCCGTGTTAGGCTGTTACTAGCATTAACCAATAGTTAAGTGTTTTTTTTTTATTTTGTTACTTTTTGTTGGAAGTTTTGTCTGTTATGTGTTTTTTATGCATTTCTGAGCATAATCATAAAAAAAAAAAAAAAACAGTTGTGGAGATCCCCAGCGGGAGATCGGGGTGTTTTGGTAGTGAAATACCCAAAACTAGTTTTTTGCACCAACAATAACTGTCAGAAATGCCTAATAAACGCCAAATAATCACCGAGAAAAGATATGGAATGTGTAAATGGCGTTGAAGTACCATTTTCTAAAAAAAAAAAAATTATTCCTTTATTTTCAAGGAATCTTGAGTTATTCTCTTAAGGAAATTTATCTTAACACAATTCTCCCCAACAAGTTGCGATGCAGGCCTCACGTTGGGTGTCTGGGGTTTTCTTTTTTGGGGGGAGAAAAAAGTGCTATGCATCAAAATTAATCATAAAAAATATCTAATAAATCAATATAACCAAATACAAAAACATTATTCATGTAAGTGATATAATATTAAATCATTATATTTTCAAAACTATGAATAAAAGCTGCATTCCAAGAAAAATATATAAACACATACATAAGCACCAGATGACGTAATATTCCCTACCCATCCTAAGGCCTCGACCTAACCTTACCCTCACCCAATCTTTTGCCACGCTAATAACTAATAGGATGAAAGGTGAAAAAGCCCAACAATAAAATAAAACCTAAAATTCCCCACCTAACTTTACTTAAGAAATATTCTAAAATACTGGCTAGAGTCTAAAGACGCCTGTGACATCCCTACCCTTCCTCCACCACTATAATTAGTTTAATATGAAAGTTGAAAAAAAAAAATCCTAGCCGTACTTACCAAAATATTATGGAATTTCTGGATATAAGGCTGCTTTTAATGTAGATTAATGCAGGCATATTTTTTAGTCATTGTGGAATATTATTATTATAATTATTATTATTATTATTATTATTATTATTATTATTATTATTATTATTATTATTATTATTATTATTATTATTATTACTAGCAAAGCTACAACCCTAGTTAGAAAAGCAAAATGCTATAAGCCCAAGGTCTCCAATAGGGAAAAATAGCCCAGTGAGAAAGGAAATAAGAAAATAAATGAATGTTGAGAATGAATTAACAATAAATAATTCTAAAACAGTAACAACGTCAAAACAGATATCTCCTATACAAACTGTTGACAACGTCAAAAACAGATATGTCATGTATAAACCAAAAAATTACTTTTGTCAGCCTGGTCAACATAAAAACATTTGCTCCAACTTTGAACTTTTGAAGTTCTACTGATTGAACTACTCGATTAGGAAGCTCATTCCAAAATTTGGTAACAGCTGAAATAAAACTTCTAGAATACTGTGTAGTATTGAGCCTCATGATGGAGAAGGCATGGCTATTAGAATTAACTGCGTGGCTAGTATTACGAACAGGATAGAATTGTCCATGGAGATCTGAATGTAAAGGATGGTCAGAGTTATGAAAAATCTTATTGCAACATGCATAATGAACTAATTAAACGACGGTGCCAAAGATTAATATCTAGATCAGGAATAAAAAATTTAATAGACCGTAAGTTTCTGTCCAACAAATTAAGATGAGAATCAGCAGATGAACACCAGACAGGAGAACAATAGTCAAAACAAGGTAGAAGGAAAGAATTAAAACACTTTTTTAGAATAGATTGATCTTCAAAAATCTTGTAAGACTTTCTCAATAAGCCAATTTTTTTTTTTTGCAATTGAAGAAGACACAGACCTAATGTGTTTCTAAAAATAAAACTGGGTGCCGAGAATCATACCTAAGATTTTAGAAGAGTCAAACAAATTTAAAGAAACATTGTCAATACTGAATTCCGGATGTTGAGGAGCCACCGTCCTTGACCTACTTACAATCATACTTTGAGTTTTGTTAGGATTCAACTTCATACCCCATAATTTGCATCATGCACTAATTTTAGCTAAATCTCTATGAAGGGATTCACCAACCGTAGATATACATTCAGGGGATGGAATTGATGCAAAGAGAGTAGCATCATCTGCATATGCAACAAGCTTTTTTTCTAGGCCAAACCACATGTCATGTGTATATAGTATGAAGAGTAATGGGCCAAGGACACTACCCTGTGGAACAGCGGATATCACATTTCTCCACTCTTTATGGTGCCCATCAACAACAACTCTTTGAGATCTATTACTTAAAAAATCAATAATAATGCTAAGAAACGACCCACCCCCTCCCAACTGTTTGAGTTTGAAAACAAGGGCCTAATGATTAACACGGTCAAAGGCAGCACTAAAATCAAGGGCAATCATACGACCTTTCTTACCATAATCAAGGGATTTCTGTACAGCATTGGAGAGTGTGAGAAGGGCATCACATGCTCCAAGGCCTTTACGAAAACCAAATTGCAAACTAGGGAATAGATGACTACCTTCAGCAAATCTATGAAGACGTTTTGCCAGAAGACGGTCAAAAACTTTAGATAATATGGGAGTTATGGAAATTGGGCAGTAATCAGTGGGACTTGAGCTACCACAAACACATTTACGTAGAGGAGCAACATTACCAATCCTCCAACAAGAGCTAAAAGTTCCTCTTCTTTCTAACTCGCGCAAAATAACAGTTAACTCTGGAGCTAAGAAATCTTCTGTCTTTATAAAAAAACAAAGAAAAATACCATATGGGTCCACACCTCCATAAGCATCAAGGTCCATCAACAGAGCTTTAATATCACGAGATTGAAAAGCTATACTAGTTAGTTTAGCCTCATGAAAACAGGAATGAGGAAGTTTAAGTTTTTTATTACTCTGTTTACTGTCAAAAACATCAGCCAAAACGGTTGCATTTTCCTTTCGACAGTGAGTGATTGAGGAACTGTTGCATCTACAAAAAAGAGTGCAGATTTAAGGGTAAACCACCATTTATGTTTTTGAGTTTTAACAGAAAGGGTTTCTTTATATGGTTAAATTGTACTCCTTTTCTGTTGAAGCAAGGACTCCCAGAGCAAAACTTCGAATCTGGGTATAGTTGTTCTAGGTCAAATCTGATCTGTTACTCTTCCAAAGATGATAGGCCTCCTGCTTCTCCAAATAATCACGTCAATAATCATCATTGAACCACGGTTGTCCTTCACTCGGTACCTTAGCACACAACATGGGATATGCATATCAATAATGTTGAGTAGATTCTCATTCAAAGGGACAACAGGATCTAAACTACTGTATAATTGTGACCAATTCAAGCACAAAAGATCATGCAATATCTCATTCCAGTGTCCTTGGGATTTCATATAAATTTTACAAGAGTATTATGTATCAGGGACAGGCTGCTCCGTCTTCACTACTATTAAGATCAAGGCATGATCAGATGTCCCAACTGGAAAACCAACCTTACTAGTTATAAGGCCAGGAGAGTCAGTGTATACGAGGTCCAAGCCATTACCAGACCTGTGAGTAGCTTCAGTTATGATTTGCTCACAGCCTGATTAAGAGGCAAAGTCTAAAGCTCTTAAGCTATGGCGATCGGTAGGAGAGACAGAACTTAACCACTCCCTATGGTGAGCATTAAAATCACCAACAAAGACAAAAGAAGCCTTTCTATCATCTTCTTGTATCTTAGCCATAATGGTAAGAAGACAATCGAAGATAGAATCATCCATATCTGGATTCCGGTAGATCGAACACAAATAAAAGTAGTTATGCCTGCTACAAACTTTTATTACCTGAATCTCATGACATCCGCATTGATAACAGGACTTATGAGAAGCAGGGTTCTCGGTCCTAATATACATCGCCATTTCCCTGGCCCTAGGGATCATATCACGTTTCAACATTATTGGCTTCTTAAAACCAGTTATAAGGAGCTCATATGAGTGCCTCATATTAGAAACCAAAGTTTCTGAGTACAAACGAATACCTTACTGTCTGTACGTAACTTTAAGGTCTTGGATATTTGCATGAAGACCACGAATATTGCAATACAGAAGACGATATTGACAAAATCCCGGACGCACTTGTCCCGGATTTCGCTCAATGTCTATAGACAGCATAAGAATTAATAGAAATAAAAAAGAGACATCATACTTAAAAACTAGATTAACAAGAATTATAAGAAAACAATATGTACAGAATTATAAATAAAGTGATTGATGAAACCCATATACTATAGCAAAAAGTCGGAAAAACTAGGAAATATGGAGGAGCTGATACATCATGCAAGACTAAATACCCTCCAGTATAGCCACTTCAACTGAAGGGAGGACAGTAAGGATGGTTTTGAGAAGAAAAAGAATCAGAAAAGGAAAACACAACCTCTTGATAAACCGCCAGGCATCCATGGCCCTTTTATTAAGTGTGCCCAACGCACCATTTAAAAAAAACAAGAGAAAGAAAAAAAAATAATGATAAGAGAGAATAGTGTGCCCAAGTGTACTCTCAAGCAAGAGAACTCTAATCCAAGACAGTGGCAGACCATGGTACAGAGGGTCTAGTACTATCCAAGACTATAGAGAACAATGGTTTAATTTTGGAATGTCCTTCTCCTAGAAGACCTGCTTACCATAACTAAAGAATCTCTTCTACCCTTACCAAGGGGAGAGTACGCTGAACAAATTGCAGTACAGTAATTAACCGTTTTTGTGAAGTAGTGTTTAGTATTTCATTGTTGTCAGGTGTATGAGGAAAGACGAGAATATGTAAAGAATAGGCCAGACTATTCTGTGTAAGTGTAGGCAAAGAAAAAATAAGCCATAACCAGAGAGAGGGATCCAATGCATTACTGTCTGACAAGTAAAAGGATCCAATACCTCTCTGGTGGTAGTATCTCAACGGGTGGCTGGTGCCCTGGCCAACCTAATACCTAGCAAAAAAATATGTTGCAAACAAATATTCCATCCAGATTTTTCTGTCGTCCATATTTTTTGACCAAGCGCTTCACATCGCTCCATCTTCTATCTGTGGAGTTTGCGTGTGCAAGGGTCACAGGATCCACAAAATTCAAAGAGTCGTCCATTTTTAAGTACTGGTACCATAACTACTCAAAGAAATTATAAGCCTTCCAGCATTCGCCTATTAATGTCGAACCAGGCACAATAAATTTTCATTTATTGGACAGCAACGTTTCTGCTGACAACTTTTACTGGCACTAAAATATTTCTTTGTTTCACAACATATACCATCAAACACATACTGCCCATCAATAACCCTAACATTATATTTTCTATTCAAAAATTTATATTCGTTGATCTCAACCGTTAGGCAGACACTATCAGTCTTACCAGTATTTCTTAAAACAAAATCTATTGCGACTTCTCATCAAAATGAAGCCCAATCACTTATTGTTGCTTGGCGAAACAGCAATTCCCATTCAGACAAGTTATAAAAAAACTTGGGACTGCACCATAACTTAAACTTCCAATCAACGTCCAAACAAAGATGTGATTCTCTAAACCAAGTTCTTTAAGACAAGTATACACTAAAATTATATCATTAACAATGACATCCTTTCGTCACTACAAAGTAATCACCTGTAACAGCTCCTCAATGTCCGAAAAACTTTGATTATGAATTAACTAGTCATTGGGCATTTCAATCAATACGTGTATACCACCACGACCAAAAAAAAAAATAGAAAAAAAATAATTGTTTTCTCAGCCCATAGTGCACTGCTATCAATCCATAAAAAAATTAGTCTTTGTTAAAATTAACACCAGAAGGTCCAACCACTGCCTCTGCCATTGCTACAATACGACGAAATGCTGGTTTTAAGTTCATTATTCGAAGTGATCAGTTAAATAAGGATACCAGTGGACTCTGGACGGACTACTTTATTAGTTGTCTGAACTCCTAGTGAAACTTCATTTTCGACACTTCGTTATTGACTGAAGTCGTTCGCAATTGATCATGAAACCCATTATGCTACCAATATCCAGTAAGAATGGCAAAGCTCTCAGCCAATAATCTGTAATTGGAACTGCTTGTGCTTGATTTGGAAGGGAGATAAAGTGATCAGTGAAAGTGAACGTTACCGTACAGGAACCATCTCTCCCGAGTTAGAAAATATTTGAGGTAAAACTTATCAATCTCATTTAATTCTACCTCATTCAACCCCTCATATAACGACTATACTTTTTATATAGCTTTTCACATAATCTTTCCATATAGGTGATTATTTCTTTAATATTATGTGTGATATGCTCCTTTAGATTTACCCAATTTTAAAAGTTGTGACTAAACTTTTCCAAAGGGAAACACAAACACTAGCTAACATCAACATCCCCATCTAACATGGAAGTCGTATCCTTACGTACCCTGCTTAAATAGTCATTTCCATACTTAGAGAGTGGGCTAAGCCACGCCTGCCGCTCATTCCTAGTGTGCCGTATTCCTATTTAACCACCTTTGATCACCATAACCTTAGCTTTCTAAGAATAAGTCAAACAGTTTCATACATTTCGAGGTAAGAATTTCGTACATCGTAAAACTAGCTTCATATTTTCCTATTCCAGAAAGATATAACCACAATTTTTAAACAATTTCACAGTTCTTCTTTTCTAGCAATTAGCACACCAGCTTGGGTCACTATCAAAGTATCAAAATTAGACCTTTTACAGTACTGCATTAATTATCTAGAGCCTGAGAGGATGAAGGTTGATGGTCATACGTAAATGATTTAACCATAGGATTGTTCTACTCTTATATGGGTGTAGAAACTACGGTTACCCTTTTGTATAGGACCAGTCAAGCAGCCCTTAAGAGAAAGTTATATAATTTCAAAGAAACTAGCATACTTCTATTGTTGATTTTTTTTAAAGAACTGTGATCAGTGATATATATATATATATATATATATATATATATATATATATATATATATATATATATATGTATATATATAGATAGATAGATATACATATATATATATATATATATATATATATATATATATATATATATATAAATATATATATATATATATATATATATATATATATATATATATATATATATATATATATATATATATCTATCTATCTATATATATACATATATATATAGATATATATATATATATATATATATATATATATATATATATATATATATATATATATATATCTATCTATCTATCTATCTATATATATATATATATATATATATATATATATATATATATATATATATATATATATATATATATATATATATATATATATATAGATAGATAGATAGATAGATAGATAGATATATATATATATATATATATATATATATATATATATATATATATATATATATATATATATATATATATATATATATATATATATTTCTGTCCTCCTAAAAACCTATATTAGTAAACACCATTTCCTGCAGGATTCATAAACTGATCGGCTGTAAAATGCTCTTCACACAGTGAAATTTTTGTTGTTGTTGCATATACTGTGACTTTCACCGGATTTACACATTATCGTGACATCATCTATTCTGGTAAAATTAATTTTATTTTCACGTTGTGAACTCATTTCTTGCACCTGTGAATTCATCAAACTAATCTTTTTCTACCCATGATGTTTGGTTAGAATTAGTATTCGTATGATGAATATTTTAAATGTATATAATATGTTTATCTCAATTGAAAAATATACTATCAAAATTATGAATTAATTATGGCAAGTATATTTCAAACACAAGACCACTCTTAGTCGTACCAGAAAGACATTCAATACAATGAAAAATTAACAGCTTTACATGTAGGTTTTAATGGTGGTGCTACAATTGCATATTTTCATGACTTCATAAACCTTGACAAGTTTTCACCACTGTGATTGTGTAGTGTTTTCAATGCATTTAGTAACACCAGCTCATAAATCAAATGACCATCACGTAGATATATACAATGATCACAGATTAGACACTTTCTATTGTTGATACACATGAACATGTATGGTTTTAACCTGTGTTGTTGGTACCTGTTATTAATTATCATTTCCTCAACAATTTCACCCATTAATTAATATTTTATTGTAAATTTACAATATTCAGTGTTATTTCAAATTCAATACCTTATTTTCATAGGCTACCAGTTAGATACACCACTCTGACTACTGTCAATATCAACGACCTTCAATAGTCTAAAATTATCAACACTGTAGTGACTGTGTTTATTCAATCAAATTGACTCCATCATTAAAACTACAAAAGCATACCCTTCTGGATCTTCTTTATTGGGAAATGTGAAAAAAATGACAGTTGGGGGCTGTTCGTACGAGAATTTTTGCAATTGTATGCACACACCGATGACTTCTCTGCGTTCTTCCAGACATTTTATCATGTGATTAAACTTTGACACTTGGTGGCATCACTAGTTTCACGATAACAATCCACACATCGGCGTGTACTGTCTGCGTGGGTTTTTGTTGTCTTTTTGGGGGGGGGAGGTGGGTTGTTCTGTAATAACATATTGGATCTTTCTTTGTGGTTGCGGCTCACTTTTTCTTTACCTACACATACACCAGAAATTGTCTGGCCTATTTTATCCACTTTTTCCTCTGTTGTCATACACCAAACACACTGAGATTACCAAATGATTCTTCTTCACCCAAGGTGTTAGCTACTGCACTGTAATTGTTTGGTGGCTACTTTTCAATTGATAAGAGTAGATCACTTTAAAATCAAACCAATGTTCTTTAGTTTCTTGGTACTCTCATAGCCTCTGTACCGTTGTCTTTGACTGTCTTGGAGTAGAGTTCTCTTCCTCTTAGTTGTTTTTTTTTTGCTTTTTTTTTGTTTTTATATTTCATATATGAAAGATTCAATTTTTTTTGTTACTGTTCTTGGGATGTTTTATTTTGATTATTCATTAGTTTTCTATTAGTTGGTGTATTTCCTTGTTTCCTTTCCACACAAAGTTATTTTTCCCTGTTTTACCCCTTCCGTTTATAGCATAAAGCTTTTCCAACTAAGGTTGAAGTAATAATAATGATAATAATAATAATAATAATAATAATAATAATAATAATAATAATAATAATAATAATAATAATAATAATAATAATATTAATAATAATAATAATAATGATAATAATAATAATAATAATAATAATAATAATAATAATAATAATAATAATAATAATAATAACGAGCGAATCTCTTTTCAGGCTTCCTAGTCCACAGCAATGGAATTTGCTTCTATGGCTAGCAATCAGGCTATGTCATGATAGCTCCCTTCTTGAGGTTTCCCTTTTCCTCAGACACCCTAAAGAGGAAGTTGCTCGATTTCATTCTTTCTGGGTTTGAGGCTGTCTTCTTCATAGCGAGCCAGTCAGCCCACCATTGAGCAAATTGGTTCCTCAAACACATGCAAAAGCAGGTTGACTCTTCAGTAATGCGGTCATGAAAGCTGTCATTTGGCTACACTAATCGTTGATGCTGGGTGGAACATAGAGGTGATGGTAGAGAAATGGAAGATGGTGAGTCATGCCTCCCTCATCCAACAGTCAGCAGCTTATAAGGGCAAAGATCCCTTTAATCCCATGATTTCTGGGGCTTAATAGTCTCCTGTCTCATAACTGGAATCAAAGAATCAGACAAGTCTAGTGAAATCAAAGCTCAATTCAATGTCAAGCTTTATCCTTTGAATGTCCCATCCAAGAAAGATGGTAAGAGAAGGAAAGTAGGAAGGGGACGCTGAGAAGTGTGTTTCTCTTCTCCAGTTACTGTGAGTGGGTGGATATCCTGTCAACCAATTGGAGTATGTGGCAGTGGTACACATTGGAAGAATGGGGTTTATATGTCTTCAGGATAGTATTTTGCATCACAACTATCCACTCTTTCCGTCCAATACATCTAGTTCTGACAATGTTTCAGATATATCATATGGGATCACCAAAATCTCTTGCACTCGTGAAAAAGGTTTTGGTGATGTCGGAGGGGTTTCTTGGCTTCTATTATTGGCATTTAAAGAAGGGAAATTCACTAGGAAAATGGTGACATGTTATTGACCTCTATTCTCTGAATGAGTTTCTTCCATAAATTTCATTCCGGATTAAGAGAGCAAGCAATCGTCGAGCTGCCATAAGAATAGAATACTTTTTACTTTGTATTGATCTGAAGGATGCTTATTTTAGGATATTAATTTTATTAATTGAGCACGAGATAGTTATGCTTCATCTTAAAGGGAGTGGTGAATTATTTCAAAGTCGTTTGCTTCAAACTACCAAACCTTTCTGCAAGTGTTGACTAGAGTCCTCACGCCAGTATCAGCCTGGCCCCTTCAAGCAGGATTAGTCTTTTGAAGTATCTACATGAAATGCTGATCTTGTCATCTTCAAGAAGACAGTTGCTATTTGATTGAGACAGACTCTTATCCTCTTGGCATGATCTAGGGATGAATGTAAATTAGAAGATGTCTTATGTCAAGACCAAAAGCGAGATGGAGTACTTGGGAATTTTAATAGATACAGCAGTAGTTGGAGACTTTCGACCCAGCTATCATATCAACAGACTCAGATGCTGTGTGAGGCTCTCACTTTTCAATGTTTAACTGAACATCAGTAGGACTGTCTTCTAGAACACCTTTCATCATTGGAGAAATTCCTTCCTCACAGGGGCTATTACTAATGATTGATAGTGTTGTCTTAAGTATCACTGGTAAGCAGTCACTGACTCCCACCCATATTTTACCCTCTCGAGAACAGCAGTGATTGAGGAAATAGAGAGATGGTTGGATGATGGAAATCTCACTAGGGGAGTCTCTCAACATCCTTCCTAACAAAATGCTAATATTCACACTCATGAAAGGAGTTGGGAACACACCCGAGGGATTACACTCCAAAATGACTGTGGTCTGTAGATTTGAAAAATCTGGACATCAATCTGCTTTAATTCAAAGCTAAGCTTTAAACTTTGTGATCTTTCCAGCAGAGTTTGAGAGGGCACTTGGTAGCACTGATAAACGACAACCTCACTATATCGTCTATATTAAAATGCAGTGGTACACCGTTTCAAAAGGCCTGTGCAAATTTAGGAAGCAGACACACAGTTGAACCTTCAGGAATGCAGTCAACAAGATTCAATAAAAATGTATTAGAGGATATTCAGCTAGTATGGTAAAGCGGTCTCTTTAACCAGCTATAGGGAAAAGATTCTTGCCCTTTTGGGTTCCTAAATAATTGACTTGTTTGCATCATAATTGAACCAAAAACATCCACTGTACTATTCATCCATTTGAAACCAGGTGGGAGTGATGTAGGAAGCGTTTGAATATCCCTTGAGCAACCTTGATGGTTACACTTTTCCATTGTTCTGTCTGATTAGACTCCAGATGTAAGGATGACCCTGCTCACTGCTAAGTGGCCTCAAGTGAAATTGTTCTCCAACCTGCAGATTTCCCCTGTTAACGCACCAACATAACTACCCCACTCATTCAAATTCCTATCAGATCCACCTACATAAATTTCATAACTCTGTTGCATCCCGGTCTCTTCACATGTAATTGTTATCCAGCATCTGTTTCAAGGGAACAGCTTTTCTTAGGTCATATGGGAAATATCTAGATATCTGTGCACATCTCCTACAGCTACAGCAATGTATCAGGTGAAGTGAGCCAAATTCTCCATTTCTTTATGTCGTAGACGAGATATTTCTTATGTCTGAGCCTCTCTTTAAGTGATTGCTAATTTTCTCTCCTTTCTTCAGTTGAAGAAGCTACACTTAGTCACTGGAGAATAGAGCTACCACTCCTCCTAGAGCTAGGTACTCAACCTGAAATGTTTAGACATTTTCTTGTCCGGGGAACTGTCCAGGCTCATAACGAGCATCAAACAGTGCTTGTCTTACAAGGAAATTCAACCTACTCTATGGGGTTTTATGAAAGTCCTTAGATCTCTGAAGAGGGACTCGCTCAAACCTATCAAGAACGAGTATTCTCTTGAAGAGATAAAGCGAATTACACTATATTTCATATTTTGTTCGTCATACCAAGGGATGGAAGGAGGTCTCCTTTTAGTGTCCAAACCTCAAAACCCAGCCATTCGGGACCATAGATTCATGACAGTCTCCATTTCCTCCCTTAATGAAACAATTGGAGATAGGAACCATCTTCTAGTTCACCTATATGGGCATTGAGATTCTACTTCTAAAGGACTCAGCACTCTTGACATGAGCCCCAGAGACTTTTTTTATCTAAACTCTGGGAGGGGGAAAAGAATGATCTCCAAGACCACCATCTCCTTTTGGCTTCGGTAAATCATCGGACACTCCTATGATCCTGGAAGATGTTCATAAATGTGGACCATCGTGAGTGAGAGCTGAAAAAGTCCGGAGTATTGGCTCCCACTTCGCTTTTAGGAAGGATGTTTTTATTGCAAAGGTCATGATATCATTGTCTAAAAACTCCAAACAATCTTCACCTCCTACTATATAAAGGAACATACCCATAGGTCATTGGATACCTGTTCTCTGGTAATGATGTAGTTGCTCAACAGGTGGTTTAGTGAATGTTGCGCTCTCACAAGACAAGTAGCATCACATCTGTTTAGCTGTAAGAATGTTTGGCAATTTTTTCCATTTTTCCCCTCTTTTGGTGGCAGTAATCACTCCATTATGTTTCTGAACCTGACGCTAGGTGCAATTAAGTTACTCAACAGTGACTTTTCTTCACAATTTGTATTTTGTCTAAAGCAGTTTCCCCTGATCAATCGAGCAAGGCGGTTGATAGATTCATTGTGTACTTATTCATTATCTCCATCAATGAAGTTTGGAGGAGGTTATGTTTTCGTTCCTGTTTGTCTGTTTATTTGTTATTGAACAACTTCCTGGGCACATCTCTGTTCATATAGTATTCAAAGTTTCTGGAATTAAATTTTATGTTGATACGTGGGGAGGATTGAATTTAGAAACCCCAAGGTCAAAGGTCAAGGTCGAGCAAAAAGTCTACGAATTAACCATAACCTCAACCACAAATTTGCACATTGTTAGACAGACTTCATATACGCTTATGGTCTAGATGAATTCAGGGAAAGGTAAGCTGGTTTCAAGAAATAACCTTCTTTGGTTGAGGTGTGCACCCTCAGAGTGCCTATCAAGTTACATATATAATGCCTACACACAGGATAATATATCCTGTGAATATAGACCCATCATTGACTTTCTTATTTTGATAAAGGCCTACCTTGACTTAATTTGCATCCATATTTATGTATGTTACATGGTTGACACTCAGGAAATATGACTTTCCCTTGACCTAAGACAA
The DNA here is from genome assembly GCF_036898095.1 of Palaemon carinicauda. Taxonomy (NCBI): domain Eukaryota; kingdom Metazoa; phylum Arthropoda; class Malacostraca; order Decapoda; family Palaemonidae; genus Palaemon; species Palaemon carinicauda. Next base: position 16,460,958 of record NC_090750.1, read on the forward strand.
AAGTTCATTAAGTTTTCCAGATCAGTTAAACAATTCAAATTTGGTCATGAGAACCTGATCCTTGCCATAAGTTTCCTATTGTAGTTCAAGTGTTTGTATAATGCGTAGGAAGAAATTCCAAATCTTGAATTAGATTTTATTTTTTTCATACTTATCCATAGTTGAACCTCTTATGGTTCATGTCTTGACTTAATTATCACGTAAGTACATAGGCCTAAGATAAAATTAAGGGTTGCTCTACTTAGCAACCAACCATATATAACTTGTTAAAAGTCTATAATAGCCATTACAGCTCTTCTAATGATATATTCTTATTAAAAGTGTCAGTTTTCCATGATTCAAAAACAAAATACATCAATCTAAAATTTGTGAGTTTTCTCCCATGAACATGAAGTTCAATATTGCTTGATAAAGTGTCAACTAGTATGGAACTATAAAACGACAATATAAGTAATTATGAATCTTTGCTTTGGTACTTCAATCAATTGTGTTGTTTGAGAGATACATTAGTTTATTTTCATTTTTTTTGTGTATAAAAAAAAACAGTGGTGAAGAAACTAAAACACTTGTTAGAAACGTTAGAGGGGAAGGACATTTCCACAAAGATAGAGAATAATCAGAATAATCTGCAAATCGATCTCGTAGTAATGATGTCATGCAATATGATGAGCCTAATGTAATGTAAGATAAGAAAATGGAAGGAAAGACTTTAACTTGTGAAAAAAAATATAAGATTTTTTATGGAAATCTGATAGATTTCTCTTTTGAGGAAAAAAGGCCTTAGAGGTAAATATAGATGCAATCTACACTAAAGCAGTGTCTGATACGCGATAGCACAAGGCAGCTTGGATACTATTTCATGAATACACATTTCTCGGCTAAAAGAAAGTACCTCCCTGTCTCCACAGCTAGAAAGTATATAAAAAAACTGAAGAACATGCTTAGCGAGAGGAAGAATAAAAACAAGAGACTAGGAAATTTCTTTTATCGAAAGAGAGAGAGAGAGGAGGATCATGAACAAATCTTATTAAAAATAAATGAGCTATCAGAAGAAGGTTACAAGAACCTTCAGAAAATTACAAAGAAATTTGGTTTCAAGAATATAGATTTTGAAACATTCCAAAATTAAACTTTATCTACTTGGTGGAAGTTTTGGCATTTACGTCCCACTAAGAAAAAGAGGAGAAATCTCGATAATCCTTTGAATTTCAGAGATGGTACCTAAGCAGCTTAACTGCCACTTCATATCGAACCCCAAACACACAGACAAGAGGCTACAGGTTAAACTTTTATTAGACTCTTTCCTTAGTTCCCAGGAGAGAGGGATCTTAAAAAAAACTGATGACATCCACCCGCTGCTCTTGGCTGAAGCCCTTAAGGATCGTGGACGATATAACAGTGGCATCGTCCTTAGTGACATGAGGGAGGTAGCTAGGTAGCTGAGGAAGGCGGCCCATATGGACGTGAGGAGAGCAGACAAGACTGCTGAAATTGTCTTGATAGGTACGGAAGAGTATCACAGCAAACTCGACCTGATATTGGGAGATTCATCCAAGTTTGAAAAGCTCTCCTACAAACCCATTGAAGAGATCAAGAGAGAGACCAACAAGACAATTGAAACCATTATTGCAGCCACAAATGCCGTCAATTTCCAGACCATTACTGGGGATCTTAGCCCTTGTTACCTATATGGTAATGTGAACACCGATGAAATGGGTAACCCACTCCGACCTATTATCAGCCAGTGCCCGACGCCGACCTATCACCTGGCAAAGAGACTCAATAGTGTCTTTACTCCTTATGTTCTGTACGAGTACAGTATCGACTCATCTGCGGAGTTCCTAATAAGCTAAAAGGATCCCCCAACAGTGGCACCATCGCTTCCCTGAACTTTGAGTCCCTTTTTACAAACGTACCTGTTAGAGAGACCATCGACTTGATCCTGGAGAGAGTCTACATGGACCCTTCTACTCGAACTCTTAGCATCGCTGAGGAGGCCCTCCGCAATCTGCTTTAAATATATACTAGGAAGGCCCCTTCTACCACACACAGTGGCCACACGTATATACAGAAGGATGGTGTAGTGATGGACTCTTCCCTTGGTTTGCAGTTTGCTAACTTTTAAATGGGAGTTATTGAAGAGAGGGTTTTCTCACTAATGCGTCGTCCATAGGTGTATGTGAGATACATAGATGATACTTTTGTCATAGCCCCTTCTACCCAGGACATCGAGACTCTCCGCAGGACTTTTAAGGAATGCTGTTGCCTGAGGTTTACTGTCGAACATAGCAAAGATGGACGGCTGCCCTTCCTGGATGTTCTTATCTCTCCTAACCCTACAGGATTTGGTACTAGTGTGTACATTAAGCCCAATAACCTTTGCTTATGTTTAAATAGAGACACTGAATACCCTGCCAAGTACAAGGCCTCCGCTATCAAAGCCTACATCCGAGGAGCCCTCACCCACTGTTCCTCTTCCGCTGCCACATACCAAGAACTCAAACGAGTTTCCCAGGTCCTGGTGAAAAATGGCTACTATAAGAGACAAGTTAGCCTTGAAATCAAGCTAATCATGGACACCTGGGACCAGGGTGAACAACTGACTGTGAACGCCACTACTACCATCAACCTTTACTTTAAAGGGATCATACATCGGTATTACCAGAAGGATGAAAAGGCCATGAGAGACAAAATAAAGAG
>NC_090750.1:16471157-16478657 GCF_036898095.1 Palaemon carinicauda
GTTTTCCAAGAAAATCATTGCATAAAGAATTGGAGGTCTTACAATAAATTTTCTTCTTATTCTTCTTCTTGAGAGAGAGAGGAGAGAGAGGAGAGAGAGAGAGTGAGAGAGAGAGGAGAGTGAAGAGAGAGAGGAAGACGGAGAGATGAGCAGAGAGAGAGAGAGAGAGAGAGAGAATTGTTAATTACGTATTGACCCTATTCAGAAAAGAGTAATTTTTTGTAATAGTGAGAAAGGTCCTCATAGATAATATTAATTATGACAGTCAGTGAAGGAAATTTGCCTTATGGTGGAAAGCGTACATTTGACTCAATTTCCACCTCTTTTTTTTTTTTTTTTCTAAATCCATTTGATCTCTAGACCACACTCTCTTAATACCACAACGAGCGAAGCCTTTCGGCTGGTGTCATTAAAATTCCAAAATAAGATCAACAATTGTCTTCCCTCTTCAAGGCCGTTGCAATTTCATTTTTTTTATTCAATTTATATCTTTTTTTTTAAAAGAGGTTTTCATGATTTTAAGATTGTTTCTTCTAGAAAATTCTATTGGCACGTCTCTGTCATTCCTTATGCCTACGTCAAGTTTACCTACTGTTTACTCTCTTATTGTTTTGATCCAGTTAAGCACTGAAATCCCTTAAAAACAAATGTAAAATGAGTCTTATGTTTTTTCATTGATATCACCTGAAGTTCATAAAAAACTTTATATTTATTCCACTGGATAGGATGTTTTTCTTATACAAAAATTTGAATGATTTCTTTATTACTTCTTATATGTTAGGCTCTATATCTTAGCAATCCATGTCTGCTAACAGTCATACTCGTATAACCGAATGAGCAACTTAGTGGAGTAATGAGAGCTTTGGGTGAGGAGGAAATGCTACCCCACTCAAATCTCGATGAAGTCGCTGGCAGCAAGGTAATGGTTTGGGTTTAACGAGAAGGACAAACTGTTTCTTCGGCTTTTACTCCTTAAGCCTGACGGATGATCTTACTAGAATTAGTATGGACAGGAAAGGATCACTTGCCTTAGTTAGAAAGGCACTGCACATCACAGAGAACTAGCAATCTTTTGATGCATCTAGCCATTGAACTCTCTATGGATTTAGTCAGTCAGGTGAAAAAGAGATTACAAAATGGTCACAAGTCCCGGACGTTGCGGGGTGCTAAGAATCCCCCGGTATATACATACTAAAGAAAAATTGAAAATAGGTTATTGGGATGTTAAAACCATGAATCAGATTGCGAGGTTAGAGAAATTGGAGAGTGAATTTATGAAATATAGTTTGGATATCTTGACCCTAGGTGAAACACGTTGTAAGGGGATTGGTAAGGAAACTTTAGACCAAGACAATATATATATATATATATATATATATATATATATATATATATATATATATATATATAAATATATATATATATATATACTCATGAAGATCAGATGAAGTTGGTAGAGAAGGGGTAGGAATGATGATGACACCAGGAACAGGAATGGCAATAACCGAGTGGAGAGCTGTAAGTAGTAGATTGTTAGTAGCAAAGTTCAAATCAAAGCAGTGCAATATGAGTATCATAGTTTGTTATGTTCCAATAAATGATTCTCCTGAAAAAAAAGAAAGATAGAATACTATGAAAAACTGCGGAGAGTAATAGATGAGCTCTCCGAGAGACTTATGAAAATAGTAATTGGCGACTTAAATGCTAACGGTAGAAGAAATAATCAAGGTATAGAAAAATGTGATGGATATCTAGGGTCTTGGCGAAGCTGAAAATGACAATGGAACACATATCATAAGTTTAGTTTAGCTAATAATATGGTCATATGATGTACTCTTTTTTTAACAAAAGAACATCCACAAGTATACATGAACTTCATCATGTGGCAATTACAAAACTCAGATAGATCACATTGTCATTAATAAAAAGAGAAGAACAACTCTAAGAAATATAAGAATCTATATAGATGTAGATATTGGTAGTGATCACCAGCTCCTGAGTGCCACGCTAAGATTAAAGCTGAAAGCACCCATTAGAAAGATAGATAGAACACCTATGTTTGATACAACTGAGCATTTAAAAGAAGATAATATTTAGACAGTAAAGCAGATGAGGCTCGCAAAGCTATGAATTCAGTAAGTGCTGTAAGAAATAACTCATATAATTATTCATGAAATTTCGTCTGGGGCAAAGAAGGAGAAGCATATAACTATCAAAAAGAGAGATAGCTCTGCTATAGCAACAAAAGATGGACAACGCCGGATGGAACACTTTACTTGGGCTATGAATAGGAGATATGAAGGGGAATAATGTGAATGATATACCTAAAGCCGAGAAAGACCTTGATGTTCCCTTGAATGAATTCAATGTGTTTGAAGTCAAAGCTTTTCTGAAGAAAAAAAAATAGAGATGGAAAGCCCCTAGATACGATGGAATAACTGCCGTGATGAAACTGTCTGGAAATGAAGTAACTTTCAGACTACTTACAAGATTATTTTATAGAATGTGTCTTGAAGAGGCAAAACTTGGTGAAAATAGCAAAAAAGGGAGACCTGACGGATTGAAATGATTACAGAGCCAAAACACTTATGTCATTGTTAAAAAAAATATATATCATGCTTATTCTATAGAGACTGGGGAGCAGGATTGATGAAAAGCTGAGAGATGAACAATCCCGATTTAGAAAACGTGAAAGTTGCACTGACCCAATTTTCATTTTCAGACATGTTGTACATCAATGCGTAGAATATAAAAATACACTTTTGACGTCATTTTTGGACTATGAAAAAGCCTTTGATAGTGGCCAGAAATATCTGGGTCGAGTGATCTATCATCGTAGTAGATGTTGGGTGCAGAGGTTCTGTTGATTGCATTTCTGGCTGCTGAAGTGAGTTTCTGTGCCGTGCAGAAATATTTTCTTGCTGCTGGAAGAGTTGTGAAGTTATATTGAATGGGGTCCGAAGACAATGTGGTGGGAAAAGAATGAGACATTGTTCATTTGTTGTGCTTTCGTCTGGAAATCTTCATTCTTCATATGCATTCTTCTGGGTAAGCCCAGCAGTCTTATTTACATATGATTTAGAAAGAATCAATATCCTTCACTAATGGGAGAATTTTCTTAAGTTTGATGTGCAAGGGGGTATTCTGTGGCTGCTTTGATTGACTTGAATATGATGCAGCAGTTTTGATATTTATTTTCATTGAAATGGAAGCGAGATAGTTTCAGTTCTTAACAAGCAGAGTCCTGTCCACATTGGAGAGCAGCTGATGAGTCTCATTGTATTGTTTTTTAACTACTTTTATAGAGTCTTTTTGAGATTTACTCAGAGAGGTGAGAGCATGTGCTGAATAATCGATACGGGATCGAATTTTATGTATATAAAACAGTGTTAAAAGGTAGTTTCATATTTTCTGTTTAACGAACGTCATTTATTTCAAAGCAGAGAGACATTTTTCTTTCTGAAGTTGGTTACTTTGCTAATAGGTGACCGGCTCTTGTTGATGATCATTCCTATGTACATGAACGGATCCACATATGCAATAGTGTTGCCCATGAAATTGGGGGAAGTTGGGGGATCTTTGAAGTGCTTAATGAGCATGGTTTTTGTCTTTATGGAGTTGATTTTGAGGCCTAGGTCCTTACATTTGGGCTGGATCATATCAAATAATGTTCTCTGGGTTGCTCAGGGAGAGTTGGTTTTCTGTGAGAAAATGGCATATATGTCGTCCACATATATAAAAATCTGGACTACATTTGGTAGATCTACAGTTCCAAGGCTTTCCATGAATAGATTGGATAAGCATGGTAGGTTTGAGCTTAGTAAACCCCCATTGAGAAAATCTGTTTTCTAGACGGAAGAATTTTTAGGTTTTTTCCGTAGAAGGTGACTCACACTTCTATATTTTTGGGTGTAGTTCTGAGTCCATGCTAGTATTCCTTTTATTCTTTTCTCTACGAGTGTAAAGAGGGGAGGCATGGTAGCTCGAAGGCTTTTCGAGATCAAGAAAGATTACAAAGGTGTTTTCATTCCTAATTGTTGCAAAGATGTCTGTTATGCATTGTTGAGTGCCATTGTCTTCTAAGTAAGCATAAAGGAAAGAATGCAGTGGATCTATTTTTCATTGTAATCTGTTGAGTATCATTCATACAGAAATTTTCTTGGGGCAGCTAGCAAACCTGTTGGGAGTGCAGGTGTCTGGTTCTATGGAATTAGAAATTTGTTTGGTGTCCTCCTGATTCCCCGTTCGTGATATGAGCCTTTCGATGTGGGTTTTATTGCTTAAATGTGCGTACACCACTTTTGCAGGATTTTTATATTTGTTACCATTCTGTGATTGATCAGATCCAATCCCGGGCCACTATCTCTCCTGGCTTTCATGAGAGCTGTGTTGAGTTCTTTCATGATGTAGGAGAAGTTTGTGTTGCAAGCTGCTTCAATGATCTTGCTTTTGGTAGGCAAAAACATTTCTCTCTCTATTTATTGTTTGCAGAGGGAGCTGTGTGTTTTCAGTATAGCCAGCAAAGTTATTTGTAATTCTATTAGTGTCTGCTTACTTGTCTGGATGTGTGACTCTAGTTGTACTTTATTTTTGCCTGAAATTCTATTTGAATCATACCCATTTATTTGCCAGGAAGTATTGTTGTTGATGTCTTGACACCACGAGTACCATCATTTCTATAATCTCACTTCCGTTGTTACTTGCGAGGAATGTGAGATGATATCAACGAGAAGAGCATGAAGTTAAGCAGTTCTGTGTCTTCTGAAGACCTTCCTGTATTGGGTGATTCTACTATTCATCTCCTTGATGTAACTACTGTGTTATCAGGCATCGGAGGATGCTATAAGCCCGCGGACTCCAACAGGGAAAATAGCCTTGAGAGCAAAAAAAAATGAGGAAAGATAAAGAAAAGTAATTAATAATCAAAATGAAATATTTTGAGAACACTAGCAACATTAAAGTAAATTTTTTCATATACAAACTATAAAAACTTTAAAGAATCAAGAGGAAGACAAATCCGAAACAGCAGTGTACCTGAGTGTACCATCAAGCAGGAGAACTCTACCCCTAGACAGTGAAATACCATGGTACAAAGGGTATGGCACTACCTAAGACCAGAGAACTATGGTTTAATTTTGAAGCGTCCGTCTCCTAGAAGAGCTGCCTTGACCACAGCTAAAGAGTCTCTTCTACGCTTGCTAAGAGGAAAGTAACTAATGAATAATTACATTGCAGAAAGTAACCCTTTGAGCACAAATGAATTGTTTGGTAATCCCAGTATTATCAGATATACCAGGACAAAGGAGAACATGTAAAAAAATAGGCCAGACTATCTGGTGTGTGTGTAGGCAAAGGGAAAATGAACCGTAACCAGAGAGAAGGGTCCAAAGTAGTACTTTCTGACCAGTCAAATGACTCAATAACTCTCTTGCAGTAGTATCTCAATGGGTCGCTGATGCCCTGGCCAACCTACTACCTAAAGCTGATTGTTGAAGTAAAGTTGTTGTGGGGATTCTTTATGTATTTAAGAGCCCACACCCGTCATTGATTGCTCCAATCTTTCCCATTTGTTAAAATTCTGGATTTCTCCTTTTTTGAGAAGGTGAAGGATGGGGATATTTTTTCTTTCTATTTTTATGTCAATTTCTGTTGTGAAGTGATCTCTTGTTAGTACAGGATGTAGTCGCCAATTTGCATTCCGTTGCTGGGTACTTGGTAGGAAGGTAAAGTCTATCTGACCAGCTCTCAGATCGGTTGCGCCAAACACATCGCTGAATAATTTTACATCCGAATATTCTTATAGGAGAGTGTACACACGCCGGCCCTGTATGGTTTTTGAAGAGATTGAGTTCAGTAATGGACGATGGGTGTTGAAATTGCCTTAAATCATTATGTCGTTCGTGGAGGTGGCAGCAAAGAGTCTTTCAGCATTTATACTTTTATTATGAGCTTTCTGGATGTTTTGGACTATGAGGGTTGTGGCTAACAGTAACACAAGTAATATAAAGGTTTCTGTTTCTGTCCCACACTAGATGCCTTGTACTCGCTTTGCAGGAATGTTGCTTGTTATGAGAGTGGTTAGTCGTCTTCTTGCTGGTGTTAGATATGTTGTATACATTGTGTATCCATAAAAGTAAAAGGGTTTATTCTCAATTAATAGTGTTTTCTGTTGGACAATAACGTTAAGATTTAGCACAGATGTTTAGGATTACAAAAATGCATGCTTGATTCTGACTCTGCAGACTTTACTGTTGTTCGGAAGGATTCCATTGGTGAGGGTCTTTATGTCAGGATCATTGACTAGAGCCACTATGGAAACACTGCAATTTGGAGGTCTCTATCGACGTGAAGGTGAGCAAAATCGTTGATTCTTTGCTGGAAGACATAGCTATTTATGTCTTGTAAAAAAATGTTACCTACCCGGTTAGTCATTCCATTAACTAAGCTTGCCATAGAAAGAGGTCTGGGGTCAGCATTATTCCAAGCAGTGCAGGGTTGAATATAGGGAGCTGGAGTGAATTGTCTGGAGGGGTTCTGGCTATAGATCTAGGGAGTAGGGTGTATTATCTTAGTGACGTCAAAGAAGTGATTGGGTTGTGGACTGCTGATTAGGAGAATTCTGAACGCAGGTTTTCAGGAGTAGTAGGGACAAATAGAGATTGGTCTTCAAGAAGATAGAATAAGAGTATGGCTATGCTGTATGGGGGAACGATGTGCCTTTGAAGGAGATCTTAGTTGAGGGTTGGATATTTGGGAATGACCTGGAGAGGAAGAGTAAAGTTCAGGAATTACAGTTCCAAGTAGCGAGAAACATGGATGAGGAGGGATTGGAGTGTAAGGGGAGAGGTGAGGTTGGTAGGAGAAGCGCTTTTTTTACGTGGCTTCTGTAGGTTGCCGGTAGTAGCATCAATCAAGTCCCTGAAGATCAGAGATTCTCTAGAGTTTTTCAGGGCATCCCTTCTGCCAAACATTGTTGGGACTTTCACATTTCAGGCATCTGGCATTGGTCGGTTGTCAGGCCATATGTCTGGAGTGGCAGGTGCAGGTGTGATGTTGCCTACTGCTGCGTAATGCTCAGATCTCTGGGGGTAGTGCAGCAGCTTTATTGGTGGCCGAACATCTCGTACCTTAAGCATAGGAAGGGTTCAAGGAATTACTCCTCCTTGGCAAAGAATTGCCAGTTGCCTAAGGAGAGCCCCCAAAGTCATTGTCCTTTGATGACCGCTTCTAGCTAGTTGGATCTTCTTCTGGATTTCACTGAACTTCTCTTTGCCTAGACAGTGGATGGATGGTTGAGGATATGTTGTAGAGGCAGATTCATATCATAGAAGATTTTGATATTCATAGTCTTCTCAAATGGGTCAAGGAATTTGCCATTGTTTTGCTTTCTGAGGAAGTTGGAGGTTTCTTTATTTATGGCAAAAATTATGACCTCTCCTTGAAGGTTTGACCAGATGCTCATGTTGAGGTGAGGGTTCGTCTTCTTCATAGCAGCAATGG
>NC_090750.1:16493657-16508657 GCF_036898095.1 Palaemon carinicauda
TTCGCTTGGGGGTAATGACTTTGCGTCAGCTAGTAACTCAACAAGATTGCTACTGTATATCTGACTAGGTTTTCTTCCGTCTCTGCTGCTTTTATCTTCATTTCATTGAGGTTTCTGTAGCAGATATAGCTGCATAATCAGTAGCGTAGTTATTGTCAATATGTAGTTCAGGATCACTCATATCAAGGCTTGCTTTCATACTACTTTTACAAAAAACACGTTGTTATTACACATATTCATCTGATCATAGTTGATCTAACAATTTGTTTCGTATATATGTGTCCTTGGAAGTAGATTTTCTCTTTTCCTTTATTAGTTCTTATAACTTCCATGTTGGGTTGTAGAATAGCTGATGTAAGTTATACTAGATAGCTAAAAGACTACTGGAAAAGTTAATAATATACAAATAATGAGCATAAAGTGAGAGCTATATTAGTTATAAACAAAGGATAAAAGAAGCATGAGGTGAGAACTAGTTTATTTATAAGCAAAGTACGAAAAAAAAGACGATTAATCATATTCAAAGGAGCATTCGAGTCTATGTCTCAGAGTCGAAATGAAGTTGATAGTTTTGAAATCTGGAAAATATTTCTTCGAACCATCCACAACGTCCTGAGAGCAACGTAAAATCTACGTTTCCAGTCATATACAAACTGCCTTTTTCAATTATATTTCTTACTTTACACTGAGAATAGGGCCAGTCGGTACGTTCCTACTATGAGCCTACACACACACACACACACACACACACGTATATATATATATATATATATATATATATATATATATATATATATATATATATATATATATATAATTCTTTTTTCACCGATAGATTTTTTTTAGGGGGATGTATTTGAAAATGGTTTTAGAATAATCTTTATTTTTGTTGCTGTTGGTTACTTCATGGATCTTGAATGACCAAGTAGAGAGAGAAAAAAAAAGTATGTTAAGGATCTCACGATTTAGCAAGTAACCGTTATTTGTTTGTCCACTATAGTTTGTAACAGTTAAGCATCACTTACAGGCATGGTGTGGAGGATTTATTTTTGTTTTATTTAAATTTTTGTTTTTTGCCAAATCCAGAGAGAGAGAGAGAGAGAGAGAGAGAGAGAGAGAGAGAGAGAGAGAGAGAGAGAGAGAGAGAGAGAGAGAGAGATTTTTTGTCAGCGAGCGAAAGTAGTTAGTGTATCGATCGTTGGTGGTGAGAAAGACTGTTGGTACAAATGAGATTGTTTGTTTATGTTTTAGTTAGGTTACGACAGTGGTGAATGTCTTGGGTGAATGCTTATTTTGATTTGACTGCTGTAACCGTCAGTTGTGTGAACGCTGGATTTATTTATATTTTTCTTTACCAGCGAGGAAGTGATTATTGATTTTCTGAGTAAGTACAGTTTTGTTTATCTTTGCTTATCGTGATTGTGAATGATAGGAACAATTTATTATTTATCTTTGATTATAGTGGGATAGTTCAGTTAGCTAGAAGTGTTCGTAAGTGTTTTTCTTTTTTATTTTGGCAGGCCGTGATTCCTCCTTTGGAGAGGTTTTCTTAGAATGTAAAATTTTTTGTTGACGACTTGGCCCGTAACAGAACTTGATAGAACTGCTCAGATTGATTTACTTGTTGACGACCTGGACCGAATGAACTTCCGATTATTGTTTTGAGGATTGCTGCTGATGATGATGATGAAGATGGTGATGACCCCGATCAGGGAATTAAATTAGCTGTGGCAAATTGCCGCCCGATAGACTGTTTAGCACAAAGCTGTGACAGTGGTAGTTTGCCATAAAAGACAGTTGGCAGTGTGTGGCGACAGTGTTGGTGTCGCAATATCTATAAACATATTTTGAGTTGGTGTGCGCGTAAATTTTACGATTTGTTAGGTTTTTTTTTTTTTGCTTTATTTGAATGATGTTTTGTTTGTTTGTATGTTTAGTGTAAGTTTTGTTAGTGCTTTATTGGTTTTTGAGGGTTTAATTGATTGTGGAAGTTATTTCTTAATAATTTTAGTTTGTAAGAAATATAGTTCTAAGGATATGTTTTTGTTTATTTCGTCCTTTTGTCTAAGAGTCTGGTTTTAGATAACGTAAGGGGAAAGTTTGTGTTGAGGAGACAATTGTCTGTTTAGTGTGATTCAAGGGTGTGGGGGTTGTTTGTGCAACATCCCGCCACATTATTTTGGCGCCCGAACAGGGACAGCCGAGGTGGAATTGAAGCTGGACTCTTAGACGAAGGACTGATATGATAAGATATTAGATATAAGGTTGATGAAAAATGGAAGAACAATTAAGGGTTTTGAAGGAGGAATTGTGGCTGAGTAAGGAGCGTGAGGAGAGGTTGCTAGTAGAGAATGAGAGGTTGAACTGGGAGAATGCAGCGATGCAGAAGGAGCTTAGGGAGTTAAAGGGAACTGTAGAGAGAGTGGAAGAATGTGTTGAGATAAGGATGAAAGAGAATGAGGAACGGATCGAGAACCGATTGGAAGCTATGATGGGGCAAGTCATGGGAATGATGAAAACTTTAATGGGTGAAGGTGCAGTCGGAGGAGTGTCCTCAGCTTCGGGTATTGGGTTGATAGTGGAAGAGAAGGTTAAGGTAGGTGATAATGGGAAAGGAAGTGATAGTGATAGTAGTAATAGTGATGGTGATATTGAAGATAAGGGAATTAGGCATAGTAAGGATGAACAAAAATGTGATAGGAATCATGAGAAGAAAGGTAAAAGTGATGTGAAGAAAGAGAAGAAAAAGTATCAGGCTGATAGCAAGGACGATTGTGAATGGGTGAAAGTGGCGAGTAAGAAAAGGGCTAGGAAGAGTATGATCAAGGATAGGAGTATGACTGTGGAATTATATTCCTTATATTCAAGCGAGGAAGTAGGAAACAAGAAGGAAGGTAGCAGTGATGATAGCAGTGAGAATGAACGTGATGTGTGTAAGACTGTGTTTATGAGAGAGGTACCTCGGTGTGAAAGGTTCAATGAGCATAGCAGTAGGGATGTATATGATTTTTCCAAGGAGTATGAGAGGTATTGTTAGGATAAGTATGGTGATAGTAAAAGAGTTTGGGCTAGGGAGTTAGGAGAATATTTGACTGGGTATTTGTTGACGATGTATGGAGTGATAATGAGTGTAGGGGACGTTGATTATGAAAGTGTGAAACAGAGAATAATTGAGCAGGTAAAACGTATGAAAGGGAGTGTTAAGTATAAGCGTAAGAATGATTTTGATGAAGCACGGATGAATGCAGGAGAAGCGATATCGATGTATGTATGTAGGTTGGAAACTTTAGCTTAGAAGAAGTATGGGGATGAAGGTATAAATGAGAATAAGGAGTTAATGAGGAAGTTTTTGGCTACTGTACCTGAGAATGTTGCTGAGTTTATTAATTTGAAACGGAAGGAGAAAATAAGGTGGACGCAAGAGAGATTGACATGGGATGATATTTTAGAGATAGTTGAGGATTACGAATTAGATAGATGTATGAAAGAAAGTAAATCTGTGAATGTAAGAGCTGGAATGGAAGAAAGTGTAATAGAATTTGGTTGTTATAAGGACGCAATTTTGAGAGGACCAATGAGGGTAGCTGATAATGTAGTAGATAGGAGTGTTAGGGCGAGTAATGTGGGAATACCTGAAAGGAAAAATGAAGGATTTAGGCAGGGTAATTGGCGCAATAGGGATAGGAGTGTGAGTGCACATCGAGGTATGTCAGATAGCCGTGTCCGTGATGAAAAGTGTTATAGGTGTGGGAAAGTAGGTCATAAGAAGAATGAATGTAGATGGGCTCTAGGTGCTTGTTTTGAATGTGGTGAGGTAGGGCATAGAATTAGCGAATGCAAGAAAGAGAGAGTGGTAAAATGTTATCGGTGTGGTATGACTGGGCACATAGCGAGTGGATGTCGTAGTAATCATATGAATGTAATTTGTGGTAATTGTGGTAAGGATGGTCATTATGCTAGAATGTGCAAGGAGCCGCGGGGTAAGTGTACTGCATGTGGTGTAGATGGGCATATAGCTAGGGTATGTAGGAAGAAGGGAGTAAATCAGCCAGGATGTTCGGGAAACTAGAGTGTAAGAGGGTTCAGCTGGGTGAGTCCTCCTGTGTGTGTGGAAGGAATAGGATTAATGTTTGTGAGAATGGGATGAATAATTGGTCGGAAATGAGCAAGTATGAATCTAGTATGCATGAGAAGTTAGGGTTGGAAAATAAACAATTAGTGTTAGTTGAATATAGGAAAAAGAGGCGTTTGAAAGTTTTAAGTGAGGAGAAAGTGCAAGGGAAATTTATAGGTATAGGTAAGAATACGAATAAGTATGACAAGGGTGTAAATGTGCAAGTGAGTGTGGAGGATAAATGTATTAATACAGATGAAACGTGGCTGAGTATGAATGATACTTATAGTGTGTGTGGCTTTTCGTTAGATGATGTAAAAGAAAAAATGAATAACGCAAGAATGAGAGACAGGAGAATGATAAGTAGCATGAATGAATCTTTTGCTAAAGTTGAGAATGTTTTTGATGAAATGGATGAACTGTTTACAGAAATGAGTGTAATTATAGGGCCAGATGAGAACGATGTAGATATGATTGTACATGATATATTAGATGATAGGGATTTAGATAGGAATAGTGTTAATGTAGCGAATGATTGTGATAAGGAAGAAGTGAATGAGAGAGTATATGGGGGCCCAGTTACTCGGAGTAGAGGTCCCGTTCCCGACTGCGACTGGGTTATGAAAAAAATAATGTAAGTGTTGTGTGAGAAGGATTTGGCAAAGTAAGGGGGGAGGAATGTGGAGGATTTATTTTTGTTTTATTTTAATTTTTGTTTTGCCAAATCCAGAGAGAGAGAGAGAGAGAGAGAGAGAGAGAGAGAGAGAGAGAGAGATTTTGTGTCAGCGAGCGAAAGTAGTTAGTGTAGCGATCGTTGGTGGTGAGAAAGACTTTTGGTACAAATGAGATTGTTTGTTTATGTTTTAGTTAGGTTACGACAGTGGTGAATGTCTTGGGTGAATGCTTATTTTGATTTGACTGCTGTAACCGTCAGTTGTGTGAACGCTGGATTTATTTATATTTTTCTTTACCAGCGAGGAAGTGATTATTGATTTTCTGAGTAAGTACAGTTTTGTTTATCTTTGCTTATCGTGATTGTGAATGATAGGAACAATTTATTATTTATCTTTGATTATAGAGGGGTAGTTCAGTTAGCTAGAAGTGTTCGTAAGTGTTTTTCTTTTTTATTTTGGCAGGCCGTGATTCCTCCTTTGGAGAGGTTTTCTTAGAATGTAAAATTGTTTGTTGACGACTTGGCCCGTAACAGAACTTGATAGAACTGCTCAGATTGATTTACTTGTTGACGACCTGGACCGAATGAACTTCCGATTATTGTTTTGAGGATTGCTGCTGATGATGATGATGAAGATGGTGATGACCCCGATCAGGGAATTAAATTAGCTGTGGCAAATTGCCGCCCGATAGACTGTTTAGCACAAAGCTGTGACAGTGGTAGTTTGCCATAAAAGACAGTTGGCAGTGTGTGGCGACAGTGTTGGTGTCGCAATATCTATAAACATATTTTGAGTTGGTGTGCGCGTAAATTTTACGATTTGTTAGGTTTTTTTTTGCTTTATTTGAATGATGTTTTGTTTGTTTGTATGTTTAGTGTAAGTTTTGTTAGTGCTTTATTGGTTTTTGAGGGTTCAATTGATTGTGGAAGTTATTTTTTAATAATTTTAGTTTGTAAGAAATATAGTTCTAAGGATATGTTTTTGTTTATTTCGTCCTTTTGTCTAAGAGTCTGGTTTTAGATAACGTAAGGGGAAAGTTTGTGTTGAGGAGACAATTGTCTGTTTAGTGTGATTCAAGGGTGTGGGGGTTGTTTGTGCAACATCCCGCCACAATGGTTTCTAATACTCAAGTTACATTACAATATTTTAATCAGTGGCTAACAATAATTAGCAGATAGGTAACTTTCGAAGAGAGACTGCCATAGTTCATAGATAGATCAGACAGAACATATCTCTTAATGTCAGGTATTATAAGTATTTACTGATCTAGCTTTCGATATAAAGTTCCTAATTACAAATTTCAGTTGCATGACGTCAGGTAGGCGGGCATTCAGACGAACAGACCAAGAGTTTAGGCCATGACCGATGAACGAGAATCCTTACAGCTTCATCAAAAATGCTTTCGGGTTTACAAAATAATATTGGGTAATTTCCTGGATAATACAGCGCTAAGTACACGAGGTTGAGCTATTTGCATATTGATTGATATTACCACAAATAATTGGTAATATATATCGGAGTAAATAATTAACGTAGTGGGAATGGATATTTTTTCATCTATTTGATACAACTATTACGCATTTAATGATTTCATTATTAATGTATTTACATATATAATAGAAATGCAACCAACGGATTAAGTCGGTATAAAAATTACCCCTCTCTCTCTCTCTCTCTCTCTCTCTCTCTCTCTCTCTCTCTCTCTCTCTCTCTCTCTCTCTCTCCTGTTTCCAGTACCAGATATGGAAAGAGAGATTATATGCGCGTTCCTCAGAAACCGAGAAAGAGTTTTTTTTTTTCTATTTCAACAGTTGATTGTGATCCTAGTCACGATTCAACTATTATGGGCTTGATCTGAGATGAAAAAAAAAAAAAATGAAAAATTACACATTGGTTACCAATATTCTATTATTTTTTATACCATGATATCATAAATCAGCGGGTCCCAATTACTTTTGTCCATTACCCCACTTTTTCCAAAATCCTGGCTAGCAGCAAGCTTGTTACCCCCGCAACATATCTATTATTTTAAACATAATTAATGTTAAGCAAACTTTTAGTTGGTTGACCCTTCCCATTTTTTCAATTACTATTGAATCAAATATATCAAGTAGTACTACTAATTTTATTGGAAATAAGGATAAAAAAGGCATACATATAATAACGCTGAAATAAATGGAGAGAATATATAATTAAAATAATGTTCATCAGGGGGAAAATGTCAATTAAATGAATGAATAAAATAATTTAATGTAAATAATCACACCAGTTGAAAATTAGTGCGAAAAATATATGTATGTACTTTAAAAAAATGTCAGTATTGTGAATAATGACCACTTAGGTTTGAGATAATTTCAGTAATACTAGGAGAGAGTTTTGTTAGGGCTCAATTGATGTCATTCTCTGAGTTCAATCTATTTCTCTCCTTGCTTCGGATGATCAGAAGACCTTAAAAGCTGGCCTTACACATATAAGTTCAACCAAGTAGTAAAAGCATGTGCTCTGCCTCTAAACGTGCCAGATGGAACTCTTGGTTGTGGCTATTTCTTCGAGACCATTTGTTTTTTGTTTTTTTCTGGCAGATGTTCAGTGTTACATGTGAATGGATTCTGAATAGAAGCATATTTGAGTTGGTTAATTCCAGGGATATATTCTTCCATCCTCAGACGCAGGATATCTAAATGCCCAATCATTATACTCCCCATATCACTCAAGTATACAGATCTGTATCTTCCAAAAACTTTCCCAACTAAGTGAATACAGCTATTCTGTCAGTTTTAATTTTGAGTCCCAAAACTCCAGCTTGCTACGAAATTCTTGCATTTTTTTCATTCAATGAGATAGCATATTCTTTTGGTACTTGTATTGATGTGTTCATGGCATTTATGTGCAAAAATATATTCATTAAATAACACAGAATGGAGATCAATTTTAGATTTCTCAGTTTCCGTGCTAAATTGTGCCCCTTATCGTCCAAAAATATTTCAATCTCAGTTTTGATCTGAAATACTCATTCGAGAACATTTCCTCGGGACAGTCATCTGGTTGGAGCATAATACAACAGACAGATATGTTCAGAATCAATCTTTCCACTCAAAGAAATAGACAGTCTTGAGTTTAAAGTACTCGACTTGTAACTAACTATTTTCATGACGTCACACATCTCCTCCGAATCAAGCTGCAAAGACTTTTTTGCTGGTGTTTGAGGATGGATAATACATTGTGTTGCAATAACTGAAGAAATTTCTTTTTTCACTTGCTCCAAAAATCCTGAGTTAACTCCTAGCGTAGATGTCGTACCATCTATTGTGACTCCAATGCAGTTTTTCCTATATAGTTGCACCTCTGGTTCATTAAAGAAAGCATTAACTTTTCTAAATTCATCTACACCCTTTTTTGTTTCATCCACTTGAATGGCGGAGATACTACTGTGTTTTACCTGTGAAACTAATTGATACTTGATATCAGTTGACAGTTTATCTATCCTACGCTTAATTGTGTTGGATAGTGGTACCAATTTCAATCTGTCAGCTTGGTTAGGTCCACACATGATTTCAGCCATTCTTACTGTTATCCCAAAACTCCTCTGAGGTGACAACTAATTGCCGGTTAGAGAATACTGGACGTTTGCTAATATTTAAATGTTTAATCTTCTTAATGACCACAATACGGACACACACACACACACGCATATACATATATATATATATATATATATATATATATATATATATATATATATATATATATATATATATATATATATATATATATATATATATATATATATATATATTTGTATACGTATATATATATATATATGTATACGTATATATATGTAAATATATATATATATATATATATATATATATATATACATACGTATACATATATATATATATATATATATATATATATATATATATATATATATATATATATACGTATACATATATATATATATATATATATATATATATATATATATATATATATATATATATATATATATATATATATATATATATATTACAGAACCTGTCATAATAGAAACTGCCATTACCCCCAACAAAATCGAAATTACCCCAAGTGGGGTAATTTACCCATATTTGGGAACCGCTATCATAAATAAAGATGGGAGGTCCTTGATTAGTTAATCTCCACCTGTAAATAAGCAAAAATATGAGTAGATACTGAGGAGGTGGCCTTGCAATTCCAATTAAAGATTGTTGTATCTTTCTCATCGACCAGATAAAACATTCCAGAAATTATGAAATTATTTGCATATTTCTTTATTTTTTGTTTGAGGATGCATCTATGGTAAATGCCCATTCCTCTAGGTTTTACAAAAAATCTAACATATTAGTAGTATTTTAGCACTGTCTACTAGTTTTCCAAAGCAGCGAAAACTAACTATAACCTGAGATCAAGGAATATAGTTAGAACATTCCCAGACATGCGAAAAGCAATTAATAAAAGGTGGTAGGGCTATGAATTAGCTTCGATTATCTTGAATCAATACATATGATTATATTTCCAAATTCATTAGCGCATATCTTATGAATTTAAAAGTTCAAGACATTTTCAAACTTATGTCGACCATCTCGAAAGAATACAGGGGACAAAACTATTCTTAAGCAGCAATGAAAATCGATAAGGATTGAAAGTGAATAACGTTTCAAAAAAGCCACTTTTAACGTTTGAAGGAGATTCGTATCTCCAAACCATTCACAACACCAAGAGAAACATCTGTAAGGAATGCAGGTATCAACACCATTCCTATCACCTAAGAAAACCGCCACTTTATCTGAGCTAGTTCAGCAAGTGGGTTCCCCAATGATGGGAACAGTCCACCAGGAACCTGTTGGAATTATTTAGCCAATATCGCAATAGGCTATAAGATAACCTATGTTCAAGTCTCACGAAGGAGGGCTGTGTCAAAAGCTTGTTAGGGAAAGTAAAAGGGAATGGTGGGAAAAATAATGATAACAATAACAACATGATGGGGGAGTTCACTTTGACAACATGTTCTAGAGGGTAAATAAGAATCAAATTCGCTTTTAATGGGCATATACTACCTCTCTCTTTTAATTCCATTGGCTGTCCTTTGACCCCATCTGTATAAAATGAATCAGAAGCTATAAAAGTGTTGCAACCTCTTTGCAAAAAAACATGGGAGTAACTTGAATGGATTAATCTTGAGAGAGAGAGAGAGAGAGAGAGAGAGAGAGAGAGAGAGAGAGAGAGAGAGAGAGAGAGAGAGAGAGAGAGAGAGAGAGAGAGATAACAAACAAATCATAATGTTTTTATTCAAATTTGAAAACAACCTTCATTCCTCTTCTGCTCTCCTGATATGAGCTTCTGATGACGCTGAATATTTTTTGGTTTAGTAAAATCAACATAGGACGCGTTTGTCTCTGGTCACACGGAGCTACTGGATACTAGACAAGTCCTTTGATCCTAGACCATCATAAGGTCTGGTTATATATCTCTAGGGACTGTGAGTCTATTCTGCGTCTGTCTGTCGATCAATGAGTTAAAGGAAAGATTCATTGAGACCAGTTACGTTATGCTAAAGGTCTTACCAAAGGAAACCCGCGGGACTCTAGATGTTTGTTCGTATGTCAGATTGAAAGGACAGGTTTTTGAATGCTCATTACGTGAGTTGATATTGGGTCGGTTATTTGTGAATCAAAAGTCATGGAAATTTCCCGGGATAGGCATCTAATGTATCATAATGAAAATTAATTGCATTTTCAGTTTCATCATATTTCAAGTAAACATAGGGATGTTGCTTATCAAATAATAATAATAATAATAATAATAATAATAATAATAATAATAATAATAATAATAATAATAATAATAATAATAATAATAATAATAATAATAATGAATCAGTTCCATCAAATAACACTGAAAATATGTGACCTCATCCGTTAATAAAACATAGCTCTACTGGGTAATGATTGGTGTTTTATTATTATTAATCAATATAATTAAATGTAAGATAATCATTGATGCAGATTTCGGAAAATCACTAGCAAAGTTCATATATTTTAAATTAACCATCTTTCCATTCATTACAGTAAAGAATATCTGATAAGTAGGTAGTTATTTTGCCCTCGTATAACTGCATTGTCGGAGTGTGCATTATTTATCAAATAAAAATTAATATTCATATGTAAAGAATTTCAAGTTTACTAAATGATAAAATAATAGTTGGATATGAAATAATTCAAACAGTCGCATTGATGCATGGGGGAAATCTCGATATAGCATCATAAGAGACCCAATCTCTCTTATATTATCCATATTGTGCCTAGAAGATTTTAAGAAATTAAATTAGGAAAACATTGGAATTTCTATAATGGGAAGTAACTTATCAACCTAAAATTTGTATATGGAACATGGTTTTATTTTTTTTAAACTTGTGAAATAGCAAATGATGGAACGATATTTGAAAAGAAAAAGGTAAAATGTATGACTGGATATGAATATGAGCAAAACTAAGATACTGCTTAATGGATAGGAACTAAAAGAGAGACAATAAAGGCTTTTGGTCAAACCTCTAGAGATTGTTATTGAAAACACTTACTTCGGAGAGACGGTAGATGTTTTCCCAAAGAACGAGACCGAAACTGAAATAAGGATAAGCATGGGGTGGGGATATTTTGGTGGACAAAAAGAGATTATGAAAATTATAATGCCACTTTCTCTAAAAATAAAGAGTTAAATCAGATGATCCTACCAGTATTAGCTCATGCATCAGAAACTTGAAGCCTGACTAAAGCCCCGTAACGTAAGCTAGTTACGACTTAGAGCTATATAAAGAATAAAGATTGGACTAATACAAAGACACATTAAAAAGAGCAATAGGAATACCAGAGCAAACAAAAGAAGTGGATACTCTGACAATTTAGAAAAAGAAAGGGAATGGGTACGACATAGAATTGAAATAACTAATATTAGATGGATATTAAGAATAATAGAATGGATCCGTAGAGATTGATAAAGAAGCAGGGGAAGAAAGAGAAGATGATGGACTGACGGTGTAAGGGAATCTGGGTATTAATTAGTATAAAAATACCACATACAAACACGAGAGGAAGGATGTGTCTGAGACCTTTATCCATGACTAGTACCGGCTGATGATGATATAAATTATATATATCATCAATACCGTCATTATCATCATCTCCACCTACGCCATAGTAAAATTCCGCTAGTCGTCTCTATCTTGAGCTTATAAATCAATAGTCCTACATTCTTCATCTCCGAATTGACGCTCCATGTTTTTCAGCCATGTAGGCCGATTTCTTCCAACTATTCTAGTGCCTTGTATAGCCCAGTTGAAAGTTTGCCCAAACCATCACTATCTATTCCTCACCATGATCTCATCCACATATGGCGCTTGGGTAGTCTCTCTTCAAGTTTCATTTCTATGCCTGTCATGGAATTTGAATATATATATATATATATATATATATATATATATATATATATATATATATATATATATATATATATATATATATATATATATATATATATATATATATATATATATACGTACACACACACACACACACATATATATATATATATATATATATATATATATATATATATATATATATATATATATATATATATATATATATATATATATATATATGAATAAAAATCTTTATTTATTTATATATATATATATATATATATATATATATATATATATATATATACATATTTATAAATAAAATAAAAAAAAATATATATATATATATATATTTACCCAAAAACCGATAAATCGGTTGGAACTTTTGACCGGGGAAACGTCTGTCTATATCCCAACATAGCTTGACAACAAAACGTTTACCCGATTAAGCGTTTTTAAAGAATTGATATAAAAATTTTAACCGGGTGTCGCCGGTCGCTTGCTTTTGACATTACCCATAGTCATAAAACAAAAAAATTCTTGGTAACGTACCTATAACTATAACGTTAAATAATAAAATAGCATACACGCCAACCTTTGATCACAGCACTGGCAGCATTTTTGCTTGTTCCCCGGTCGCGCTTGCCAGCGCTGTGATCAAAGGTGGGCGTGTATGCTATTTTATTATTTAACGTTATAGTTGTAGGTACGTTACCCAGAATTTTTTTGTTTTATGACTATTGGTAATGTCAAAAGCAAGCGACAGGTGACACCCGGTTAAAATTTTTATACCAATTCTTTAAACCGCTCAATCGGGTAAACGTTTTGTTGTCAAGTTATGTTCGGATATAGACAGACGTTTCCCCGGTCAAAAGTTCCAACCGATTTATCGGTTTTTGGGTAAAATATCACTCTTTTTTTACGCAAGCGTATTGATTAACTAGTTTATAGTCATATCTTCAAAATGTGAGGTCAAACATGTCTATAACTTATTATTCAGAAGCTGGGAAATAAACGTTGAAAGTTCACTTAAAGATGTCAGTTTGATGCCTTTTGAAACTTAAGTACGTGACTACAGCCATCGTGATTACCGCAAAACATTCCCACATAGCCTAATACACAATTTAAAACATAATCTACAAAACCTGAGGTCGAACAGCTATCTAGCTCATTCAGAAGCTCAGATTATAGAGTTGAAACTTTGCTAAAAAGCGTCTATCCATGACTCTATATCTAACACATGAAAGTTGACGTCATTTTTGCTATTTTTTTGCATATTTCTGACGTCATATTTCACGAACCTTATAAGATGGGGACTTGAAACTTTTAGGATCGTCTAGTTAAATTGAATAGAACTAAATCCTAGAGTTTCAAGCTTATACTATGTCCGGAAAGCACTTTTCTGGAAACCCGGTATTTCTGGTTTACGTAATCGTATATAACAGCACTGGCAGCATATTTGCTTGTTCCCCGGTTGCGCTTGCCAGCGCTGTGATATATATATATATATATATATATATATATATATATATATATATATATATATATATATATATATATATATTTATATATATATATATATATATATATATATATATATATATATATATATATATATATATATATATATATATATATATATATATATATATATATATATACATATATATATATATCTATCTATCTATCTATCTATTTATATATATATATATATATATATATATATATATATATATATATATATATATATATATATATATATATATATATATTATATATATATATATATATATATATATATATATATATATATATATATATATATATATATATATATATACATGTATGTATATATATATATATATATATATATATATATATATATATATATATATATATATATATATATATATATATATATATTTATATATATATATATATATATATATATATATATATATATATATATATATATATATATATATATACATATATATATATATATATACAGATATATATATATATATTATATATATATATATATATATATATATATATATATATATATATATATATATATATATATATATATAGGAAGTCCCTATTAGGTAACTTTCTAGGGTATATCTAACTACAGTGATATTCCCAGAGAATTCTACCCTAAGGTATCCAGAATTCTAACTCCTGGAGCGAATATCCCTAAATAATCTCACAGGGATATCGTATAATATCAGAGGACGTATTCTTCACACATCACATAGCTA
The DNA here is from genome assembly GCF_036898095.1 of Palaemon carinicauda. NCBI lineage: Eukaryota > Metazoa > Arthropoda > Malacostraca > Decapoda > Palaemonidae > Palaemon > Palaemon carinicauda. The sequence continues at coordinate 16,508,148 of NC_090750.1, forward strand.
TCTTCACCCCGAACAGTATTAACGCTTCGAGGGGGTATAGTGACAAGAAACTGAAACGAGAATGAAAAGAGAGCTGCTAATAAGGCATCTCTCCCTTTCAGTGTCCAGTGTGTATCTGATGAAGTGTGTTTCATGCTACACCTTTTCAACAAGATTAAATAAGAATTGGTAATGAACTACGTGAATTTTTTTTTTTTTTTAAATAACATAATTTTACATGCTGTATAGAGAACTGAATGAAAATATAACTAAATGAATGCCGACAGTCTTATGTAATATAAATACATATACTAAATCCTACATGAGTGAACCTCATCTTATGAGCTGGCTATACATCTCTTAAGTACACAAATGAGCTACGGGAATAAAATAGTCTACTTTTGTCAAACCATTTTTGTAAGAATATATATATGAACATGTATTGATGTATAAATTATCTCTCTCTGATTAAGATGGTTATGAATACCACGTTCGCTGCTTCAGGACATTAGACAATATATGTAGCTTTCA
>NC_090750.1:16513657-16548657 GCF_036898095.1 Palaemon carinicauda
AAAACCAACATCACACACGCATTGTCTAGTGTCCATCAACCATGTAGATGAAGATCCTTTGTCTAATTCCTGCAAACCCTTCAGCTTTTAAAGAGATGATCTCACTCTTCCTGGACCTTTTTTTTATTCATTTTTTCTAACGGCCACGTTTAGATAAGAGATAAAAAGGTATTCGTATTTTATCAGCTTTCTCTTTCGGTGATCTTTAGTATCTGTCTATTTTATTACTTTTCCATATTGTATTTAGGAATTGATCTTTCTGTCTATCATTCTATATATCTGTGTGCAAGTTGTCGATCTATCCGTCGAGATTAGGGACTTTTCCTTATTGAAATCTAGAGAAGTATGGCCGTAAGACGCTCCATAATTGGTAAGCTTCCTCAAAGAGTAAAATCAGTGTAAAAGTAGGGCCAAAGTCATGGTCATACTTCAAAGTCAAAAGTTAATTCAGAATAAGGCCACCACCCGAGGTAGTGTGTTTCATAATTGGCTTATTTTAAGACAATTTTTCTTTCCTCATTGTTACAATTCAATAAAAAGCTCATCAATCATTTTAATTAGGAAAAGATAAAAGCTACACAAAAGACGACAAGGACATTAATAATCCGATGCTATTCATACTATTAAAGTTTAATTGAATGATCCTTTACGTTTTGATCAATCATTCCAAAAAAAAAAAAACGATCAATATATGAATTATATTTAGTTTAGAATTAACATAAAACCCGATTTGTTGAATGAGAAAAATTAAGAATTAAAAAAAAAGAAAATATCCATGTGTATATGTGTGTTGAATAGAATGATTTTACTTTGAAAAACCTTTCAATATTGTGTATAGCTAAACTGGACTTGGAGTATCCCTTTCGCCCTAAATTCGTTACATACATTGAAATGCCATACTAAATCTAGGTTTTTTAGAAACCCAAATAGCTTTCAGTTATGGCTTATCAAAGTTCTAGTTCATTACAATAAAATTTTATCTCACCATTATTATTATTATTATTATTATTATTATTATTATTATTATTATTATTATTATTATTACAAGCTAAGATATAACCCCAGTTGGAAAAGCAAGATCATATAAGCCCAAGGGCCCTAACAAGGAAAAGTACGAAAAAACAACAAGGAAATGAAGTAAAAGAGAAGAATGAAACATAGAAAATTTAAATATTTTAAGAACAATATTAACAGTAAGTTAGATCTTTCATAGATAAACTATAATAACTTCAAAAAAAAAAAAAAAAAAAAAAAACTGAGGAAGAGAAAAGAAATAGAACAGCGTGCCCGAGTGTATCTTCCAGGAAGAGAACCTAAGGTTTAAAGGTCACTTGTGAATGGCAGAGGCAAGGGACAGTAACTTGGCCCTATCAAGTAGGTCAATGCCCTAGAGGCTAGCCATATATACATGGGATCAACGCCCAGTCACCCTCTCCATCTAAGTTAGGGCCAAGGAATGCAATGCAATGGCTACTGATGACTCAGCAGATAGACTTTGAGACTCCCCCAAACAAACCCCCCCCCCCACCCCCCTCCTTAGCTTATAAGGAAAACGAGATTGTAATGAACGAAGACACTAGTGACTTTAAGTGGGACTCGAACCAAAGTCTGGCGTTCACCAGTCAGGGACGTTACCATATTGTCCACTACAAATATGGTTGTACAGAATTAGTTTTATTTTACACCCAATAATTTTCATGTCTCCACTGGACACCGACATTTTTAATTTCAATAACTTCTTGTCGGAACTATACTGACATAGATATCCTTTTGGCATCCGAAGGAAAAAGGAAGTGAAGAAACAGTCAATACTAGAATGATAAAAAAGATTAAGGGATTCTATAACCGAGTCAAATTCCACAAACAGGCATTTCTGTCTGTCAGGTAAATGTCAAGACACTGCTGAATAGGAAAAGGGCTGACCTTGAAGTTTTTGAAAAGTATAGATGAAGTTTAGTAATAAAGATGTTTCATCTTGGAAATCCAAAAGAAAATTGAACTTCTGTGAAAACGTGTGTGTGTGTTTGCGTTAAGGATAAACTAGATAACAATGAAAAACCTGATTGTTGAAAGATAGAACGCTTGTATAATATAAAATACAATCCTTGTCAGTGATTAATTTCCTAGTAAGTGAGGAAATAAAGAACACCGTTCATAGAAATAATAGAGTCCCTCAATAAAATATACCTCAAAAAAAAAATAAGTTGAAGCATCATTTAGGATGATGTATGCCATGGACTCCAGAGACAGAGTAATAATGGATATATCCTATGGAAAACCTTCGATTTCAAATGACTTTTTAATGTATCCGGAAAGACTCACATTCACTTTTTAATCGCTAATATCTGTCATAGCCGTTAAAAATAATCATTAGAAGGAAATCTCCTTTGTTGTCTTCACCATAATGATCAGAGACATTTTTCCTAAATGGAAAATAGATATTGTACAAACTATAGAGAAACAGAAAGATTTGGATATACAACGCAAAGACAAAGTCCACTGGGACAGATATCAGACGGTAAATATAATGAGAGGAATGGTAGGCAGATGTGCGAACGAGGAGACTGGGACAGACGAAGGACCTATGAGGAAACTAGGGCAGACAAAAAATAGCTGATGAGACTAGGGCAAGCTAGGGACAATCGACAAGATTAGTTCAGTGAGTATACATTTAAATAGTCCAGTAAAACTTTATAGCAGAAAAATTATGAGGCCAAAACAGGAAGCAGACTGAAGAAAGACACTTGGACAGAAAGGCAGAAAAGAGTGAAAAAGATTAATTGTTATTTTTTTTTTTTTAGTTTATTAATGCTGTACATAGTGGTTTGTCATACGCTGTTAATTTTTCCATTAGCTGTAAGCTATAGGTTACGGTCAGTTATTGGATACCAACCTACGAAGCCTGCCTGATCTCTTGGTTAATTACACTATAGCTGTCTTTCTATTTGGCTTAATGTTTTATATATTACGGAGATCAAAACTTATTGGGTGGTAATGTTTTAAGGTTTATTTGTATCGCCATTTTTATGAACTAGTATAATGAAAAAGTTTTACCAATATGTATGAATGGAGCTTTTTTTGCAGACATATTGTGTAAAGTTCGGATAGGTTTACTGCTATGAAATCTCCTCCATCTATTATTCAATTAATTGTTAGGTCATCTTCTCTTTCTGATTTGCCTCTTATTTTGCTTTTTAAATCTTTCTTTACCTGTCCTACTGTTACATTTGGTTCTGGCTACATGTTTCATTATTTCTATTGGGAAACTTATTTCTTATATCACTTAAGTATAGAACTGTAAAGAAATTCACTACAATTTTTATCACACCATCTTTATTGCTGCCAATATTTCCATTTCCATCATTTAAAATAAACATCTGCTGGCACCGAGTTAAAAATCTTCTTTTCATCAACTTGCTACTTCGTCCTTTCTTCAATGTTTCCTTAATTTTGGTCCGATTACGTTTACGAAGACCTTGGGTTTTTAGTTTATTTGTTCCTTTGGACAGTTCTGCCAATTCTATTTCATCTCTCTTGGGTTTTACTGTCATTTCCCATATTTTCTTCATTAGATTTTTGTGTTTTGTGGTTCCCTTGTAATCCCTTGCCCGTCATTTTGTTTTTAATGATTATTCACCATTGTTACGTGTGTAACATTTTGTCATTAATCACACATTACAACCTCACAGAAAGTGAATGCAGTGATGTTCCCTAGTATAGAAATGTACTGCCATGAGTTTCATACACGCTCGTACATAGTAACAGTTCTGATTTTTTATCGTATCACTCACTATTTCTTGTACGGTTAATAGACCAACCTGTGTTATCATGATAGCCTAAAGTTCACCATGAATGAATTTTTGGGACTTTTCTTCTTCACAAGTCGCTGTATATAAACTTCCTGATTATCTAATACAGTTCAATTTCATTCACCTTGCCTCCTAGTTACAACACAACTGCCCACTCGCACATTAGTGACCAACAGACTATCCGCTCCATCCCCTTGTGTCCTCAAAGCTGTGCCAAACAGTTTGAAGATACCACCTAACAACCCTGCCTCTTCAACACAGGTTCCCTTAATGACTGCTTCTCCAACACAGGTTCCCTTAATGAGGGTACAGTCCTTATACAGCGGATAAGTGTTAGCCTGGTTTTAGCTTGCTGATGTCTTATTTCGCATCAAGGGCATGATTCAGTCAAGCACCAAAGCAGATTAGGCTCTTGCAGTGATCACCAAGGACCTTTACCTGGAAATCTGCGATTTTCTTTGTGACCAAGGAACATGCCAGTATTGTACAACTACCTCAGAAAATACCTACAGGAGCAGTACTCGTCATTGATAGCCGCCTTAACAGCAAAACTTTCTTACCTCCTGATGAAGAAGAAAACTATTCAACATCGACTGAAGGTAACGTGAATGCAGTAGGACACAGAAGGCCACTCTATGAATTGGTGGAGTGGCAATGAAACTGCCCACCAAAAACAACTCTCTCATGAACTAACCAATGACCTCTATTGCCACTTAAGTAGAGTCCACTTTGTAGGGGTGCAGATCGTAAAAATATTTGCCAAAAATACACTAATCAAGACACGCTAATGAAATTTTCAGGCATTATTAGCAATATGATAACGCATATCTTCTGTGAGTTGTATCATCCTACAGGTAAAATAAATGATTTTATGAAAAAAAAAGATATGAAATTCAGTGCCCATTGTACTAAAGGTTATTTGGTGATCGGTGAAAAACTACGGTCTTGAATAGAATTTCGGTTTGTAGGCATGTTTGTATATCCACCTGAAACATGCACACAAAGTTTTATCAAAATCGAACAGTAAATAAGCACATAGCAATAAAAAAACGAGCAATAACTTTAGTGAAAGCCCCGCCGATGATGGAGCGATAGTTAGAAATCAATAATCACCAAAAATTCAAATCTCAATTTAGGGACAAAACCTTCTGAGTGTTTATAGTTATTATATCACTTGATAGCCTAAAACATCTAAAAAATATATTATTTAAGGCATAAAAGCAGGACAAGCAAAGAAATACACCCCTCTCCCGAAAAAAAAAAGAAAAAAAAAAGGCGATTTTTTTTCTGAGGACATAGGAAAATGGGAAATAATCTCATAGTAACCCCTAAAGTGGTTTTCCTTGATGAAACTAATATTATAAAACGACTTCGACCAATTTTTGAGAGGTACACTAAAATATTACACAATTACTAATGATATTTCTTATTTTTACGATGAACATATGGCACTTTGCCCAACATGTAATGATATATATTATACCTACTATAATTATTATTTACAGAAATATTATAATCATTGTGGGAAATAATTCCAGGAAAGGCCTCCCCGTTTCTGATTTCCAGACCCGGGCCTGAAGGATAGAGCGCCAACACTCTCACACTTGACAAACTAGAGAACCGCAACAAAGACGGTTTGTTTTCCCTACACACGTTTAAGTCCAAAGATTATTCTATACCAGGACTGTCAGCACCGATATCACCTTGATGTTCAGACGCTACTCCATGGCGCAGAATAGTAAATACCAATCAAGTGTGGTTGGACTGAATCAGTTACGTTAACGACAGTTTCACAAAGAGTTAGGGGGAGCAGTACTGTAAAAGTCAAAACATCCTAAGAACCACCGGGAGGTAATACCGTAGAACATTACAATAAAGGATTAACACCAATAGCTTTAGATTGACGTAAATATGAACTTACCCTAAAGTCATCTCACCTCATGTGATAACTCATTTAGTCATTTCAAAATTTAAAGGTTAAGTTAAAAAGTTAATAATTTTAACCTAAAAAAAGGCGTTTATTTCTATAAAGTACAGCAGAAACTTTCTCCTAACTGACACAGGAAAAAAAACAGCAAAACTACCAAATAGAAATTTGAATAAAGACCGCATGGCATATGAAAAATTAAAAAAGCCAAGAAATGGTCAAATCAATTAAATCGTAAATCTATAATCAAATGACTAATCAACCAATGAAAGTAAGAATGGTGACTGAGATAATACTAATAGTTCTACTCAATACTTTGAACACATTCCTCTCGGGAAATAATATTTCAAACTTGATAGAGGGGAACGGGAACACAACTTATGTTAATGGACACGCCACAAATGATTAAACCAGACAGTTTGAACATGACTTCCTAGCTAAATGTGCACATCGTCAAATAAAGGCTAGGAAAAAAGGAGGTACAGTTCCTTGGCCAAGGTTGAGCACCGTTACTTTGTACTCATGCTCTTGAAGGTTGATTGTAGACGTTGGAGCATCTTGTAAACTTGTTAACACGGTACATCTTCACTTATGCACTGACGTGTTTTGTCTTCTTAGGCCTATGGTTTGAATAATGGCACAAAATAAGGCTTACTGTTGGTTAGTAAATGGTTGACCAACAGGTAGTCGAACCGACGCCTATACCACAACGACGTCTCAGATGAAGAGGCTATATCTACGTCCGTCTTCCACGCATGCTGGTTTTTAAGTGGGCCACTCACACGCTTCTTCCTCCCGGCGCTGAGCAGGTTCAAACAGGTTCAAGCAGGTCGAGTCCTTCTTCTTCTTCTTCAAATTTTCATGAGTACGTGTTTCGCTGAAGGGTGCTTTTTATAAATACAAGGATCATTCTTGAAACTCCAGGGGAAAAGAATTATATAGAAATCCTACTGTCTGGCTTATAAAGATTAATATACATACAAAAAAATTAAGTGGCGTTTAGTGATGTTCAATAACACAGAAAATAATCATAGCTAAACAGACTTATAAATAGGTACTGAGATGTAAATTGCAATAAGCTAAGATCAATGAGTTACGTAAATTAAAGAGTTACTTAAATACAAATCAATTGTGGTTAAACATCCAAAGCTTCAAGAGCATTTGGAACAGAACGTAACCAAGTGCTGTTTTCTTAAAAATTGTCGACGGTCGGTTGCATCGTCAAGCAATGTACTGTGAGCTCAGGAAATGAGAGAAAATCATCTACAGAGGAATGAGGTGATGAAACGTAAAGCATTACAGGGGAATGATGGACATGTTAGCAGCAATGAATATTAAAGGGTATAATAATGAAGGTTACAAAGGAAACAAAAGAATAAAGAGATGCCTAAAACAGAGAAAATAACAAACAAAAGATAAAAAATGGAATAACGGGGTTGACTAAAATAAAGCGTGGAAAGAATTTCCACAATCATTTTTACTACTAAAGTTAAAATTTTTGAGAGGTAGACTATAAAATTTTTTACTATGAACATATGGCACTTTGCCCTACATGCAATGATATATATTATACAAGTAGGGGGGCCATGACGACCATGGGGGGCATTATAGAGGCTGGAGACGAATTGTACACATATCACGTTATTCTAATAGGCCAAAGGAAGACTTTTAGCAAAAAAAAAAAATAATGAAAAAATTTGGAAAAATCAGCTCTACAAAGTGGAGCCTACCCTTAAAGGCTGCAGTTATGCTACTATCATTCCAGATTCGGGGCTGCTGCAAAGGAATGTTTGAACAGTTGTCAGTGGCAAAAAAACGTATAAGTAAGCCTTCGCTAGCAGTGGCCTCCCTTATGAAAATACCCTTCTTTTTACAGGCAAGGGCATGCGATTTTTGGTAGACACGGGTGGTTGCTAAGGCCATATAGTCTGTCTGAATCTGCCAGAATCTGTCTATTAGCGACAAATGGATCTGCAATACCAACCAGGGTAAAGAGAACTTCATATTATCATTGGGAAGTGTTAAATATCACTGGAAGTTTCACGTTGCTGACGTCACTTTGCCAATCACTAACGCAGATTTCCTAAAATTTCCACTTCCTGGGTGATGTTGCTCACCAATGGCTAGTCACTGCAGACTCTTACTCATCCAGACCTCTTCCACTCGCACCCTTTGATCTCACTCTACACATCAGTACACCCATGGATGACAACACTAAAAGATCTCTAACCTAGATAATGGAAGACCATGGTACAGAGGCTATGGCACTACCTAAGACTAGGGATCAATAGTTTGCTTTAGGAGTGTCCTTCTAAAAAAGATGCTTACTTTTAAGTATGTCTTGATAGGAAGTTTATATTAACCATAATAATTACCTGGAACATAGATGAAGAATTGTCAGTAATTATTTTTCAGCTGATCCCATCTTTTGTCGTCAATTTTTCTTGGTGGGATTTAATGATACGTTGGTATTCTTAAAATACAAGTTTAATATCTTATGGCTACATTGCTCTGTGACAGCTGACTCCTAAGTGTGCGTGGAGCGTCATACACAATCTGACAAAACCAAAACATTTCTAAACAAAAGATCATTGCTCTGAGAAGACTTAAATGGTACTCCAGTACAAAACTATAAAGAATCACATCCTATCTTTTAGGTAATCAACAAATGTTTGAATCTTAATACCAAAACAAATCATTACACTTATGTAAAAAGCATAACATTTTTTATTCATGCAATATGATGCAATGTTGCGCAATACCTGCAACACTTGAAATAATATAGTACATTACTACAATAATACATAACAGTCTCTTCCCCCTTAACTTGACATTGTGAAAATCTTCATAAATCTAATCTCTCAGGGGGCTTTCCTCTGTTAATCCTATTAGGAAGCACTTTAACCTTATCCTGTACTGGTACATGAATTGGTTCTGAATCTACATTGGATGTTGGACCATCTTGGTTGATATTTGACTCATTTGATCTAACTACTTCTTTAGGTTCTCATCTCTAACATTCACATGCTCTACTGTATTTCTGTTTAACGGCTGTAATTGATCAACATGACGTTTTACAACATTATCACCAACACGAACATCATAATGTAAATTTCCTATCTCTCTTACAATCTCTCCTGGTACCCACTTCTCTGGAGTGTTGTACGATCTTACCATGACATCAGACAAAGGTAAAAAATTTCTTACATTAGGAAGCTTTATTACTTGTTTATACCCTTTATATTCTAAATCACTTTGCAAACTCGGATACAACAAATATAACGTACACCTAATCCTCCTCCCCATCAACAAATTTGAGGGTGTCATGCCTGTTGTGCTGTGTGGCGTTGTTCTATAAGACAATAAAAATTTTGATACATGCAAAAATATATTACCTGAATTTGCTTTTCTACACTTCATATTGTGTTTAAACGTTTGGACAAATCTTTCAGCCTCTCCATTAGTAGATGGATGATATGTAGCTGAAAATGTATGTTTTATACCATTGACATTACAAAATTCTTTAAACTCTTGTGAGGTAAATTGTGGACCATTATCTGTAACAATTCTTTCTGGAATACCGTGCGTTGAAAAAATTTGCATTAACTCTTTTATTGTGGCGTAAGACGTTGTTGTCTTCATTGGGATAATTTCTGGCCACTTACTGTAAGCATCTACTACTATCAAAAACAAGTAATTTAAAAAAGGACCTGCAAAATCTTTATGCACTCTTTGCCATGGATACCTGGGTAACTCCCAAGGGTGCATTCTAGCAAATTGAGGATTGTTCTGTTGCATAACACAATTCATACAATTCTTTATATAAGATTCCACATCTTTATCTACACCTGGCCACCATACAAAAGTTCTCGCAATTGACTTTGATCTTACAATACCTTGGTGATCAGCACGTATTTCAGACAAAACCTTATTTTTCAGTGAATTAGGAATAACTACCCTTGAACCTTTCATCACTATTCCTTGTGTTACACTCAGTTCATACCATATATCTTTATACGGTTTATAATTTTCCTCTTTTCCACATAAGTCCCTACCTGTCATTAAACTCTCCAAAACCTTACTAAGTACTGGGTCTCTCTTGGTACTGTGTGCTACATCTTTTGCCGTTATTGGTACATCATATACATAAATTAACAGAACACTGTCATCATACTCCTCTGGAGCTTTGTCTACGGCTAATCTGGATAAAGCATCTGCATTACCCATGTTTAATGTTGGACGGCATTCTATATCATAGTGGTACGCTGCTAACGTAATTGCCCAACGTTGTAGTCTTGCAGCTACCAACGTAAGTAAACTTGCTTTTGGACCCAATATTGCTAATAATGGTTTATGATCTGTAACATGTGTGAACTTTTTCCTACCATAAAGATACATATGGAATTTTTTAACTCCATAAACTAATGCTAAACCTTCCTTTTCTACTTGAGAGTAATTCCTTTCTGCCTTGTTCATTACTCTAGAAGTGAATGCAATTGATTTTTCTGTTCCATCTGGCATTACATGAGATAATACTGCACCTAAACCTATGTTTGATGCATCACATACTAATTTAACTGGTAAATCCATTTGATAATGTACTAAGAATGTAGGTGATGTTATTTCCTGCTTGATTCTTTCAAAAGATTCCTGACACTCTTTTATCCACTTCCATTCTACCCCCTTATTCAACAGATTATACAATGGATGTGCAATTGTAGACAAATTCTGAATGAAATTCTCATAAAATGTTACTAAACCTAGGAATGATTTTAATTCCTTAACATTTTCTGGCACTTTTGATGATTGTACCGCCTTAATCTTCTCTTTAGTTTTGTGAATACCCTTGCCATTTATTACAAAACCCAAGTATTCCACTGAATCAACTTTTAAAATACATTTGTCCTTATTTACTCTAATATTATGTTCCTTCAACTTCTTCAGAACTATTCGCAGTCTTTCTCTATGTTCTCTTGTGTCTTTACCAGCAATTAAAATATCATCTATAAAAATGAATACTCCTTGCATTCTTGGAAAAATCTTATCCATAGTTTGTTGCCATATATGTGGACTACTTGCAACTCCATAAGGTAATCTCTTTGGTCTAAACAAACCTAAGGATGTATTTACTGTACATAATTCATGTGAAGTTTCATCCATGGGAAGCTGTTGAAATGCTTGTCTTAAATCATATTTAGAAAAAACACTGCATCCTAACATTGTTGCAAATGTGTCTTTCGGATTTGGTAAGGGATGTTGAGCTACTTGCAGTTGTAATTTAACGTTACTTTGTAATCTCCACATAACCTAACCTGTCCACTTTCCTTCACAATAGGAACTAATGGCGTACCCCTATCTGAATGTGTAACCCTTTCCCAGGAACCTTAATTTTCTAATCTCCTGATTTCTGTTTCAACTGCACTTTTCAATGCATACGGTACTGGTCTGGGAGAACAAAATCTAGGAGAACTGTCAGGTTTCAAAACTAAAATTGCCTTTGCGTTCTTTACTGTACCTATTTTATCTTCAAATACGTCTTGAAACTCTGATATGATATTATCCATAGATATTTCATTTTTGTTTTCATCTTGTCTACCTGTAACCTTCAAAATACTAGGACAATCTAACTTCAAATACTGTAGCCAATCTAAACCTAGCAATGTTTGTCCATTACCTTTTACTACTGTTAATGGCATTCTCTCTCATTTTTGTTCTTTGTACTGTACTTCTACGTTCGAAGCACCTATTACCTGAATATCAAAACCATCATAACCCTTCAAAACTCTATTTCTACCTTCTAATAACAAATTAGGAATGCTTTTAGCCGTTTTCTCAGACATAATTGATACATCGGCTGCTGTGTCAACTTCCATCAAAATTGGTTTACCATTTATGATTACTTCTACCATATGTTTCTTTGCACCTTTGTTGACGGAAGTAATGCGAAACGCAAAATCAGTTTCTGACCTAACCTGATTATCATGAACATTTTCCGCATTATTCTCTTGACCAATAGTATCAACTGTAGCATTTATTTTCTTTGTGTACTGTTTAGGGAATCTACAAGCAGTTGCAAAATGACCCATCTTTCTGCAATTCTGGCATGTTTGTCCAGTAGCAGGGCATTTCTTTGTTTTGTATGCAAGATGATCAGTTTTACCACACCTATAACACTTGGGTTTTTCCTGTTGTTTCTGTGTATAAGCCTGATTCTGATATTTATGAACATTAGTGTTAGGCACTTTTCTATGACTAGGCTTTAACATATTCCTTCTCTGATTTTCATTGGTTTTCTACTTAGAACCTACTGTATTAATTTTTGAATTTTCCATTTTATTGCTTGTAGAACTACCTATTATGTTACTTTGCCTATTTGATGTTTCTAAAGCTCTGACTGTTATCAATACCTTTTCTAATGTTAAATCTTTATCTTGCAATAATTTCTTTCTTAGCTCTTGTGATGTGCAATGTGCAATCACTTGATCTATGATAACATTTTTTAACTCTAGAAATTCACATGAAACGGCTAAATTCTTTAGTCTAGTCACAAATGCATCTAAACTTCCATTTTCTTTCTGATAAGCCTGCGCTGAAAACTGGTATCTTTCAAAAAATGTATTGACCTGAGGAGCAAAATATGTGGTAAGAGCCTTAATTGCAGCTTCACTTGTGTCATCTGTAGGCTGCAAAGTCTTAAACGTATCCCGAACTTCCTTACCTGCTGCATGAAGTAATAATGCCTTCTTTTGGGCATCCTTCATGTTCCCTAATGCTTCTAAATAAATTTTAAATTCCTCACACCACTGTTGCCATCGTGTTGCAACAGAATTGGGCTCAGCAGTGATGCTGAAACGTTCAAGATGTTCTATATCAAAAGGCATTTTGAGTCTTACCTTCCTACCTACAGTAGGTTAAGCTACTGTTCTGCAGTCACAAGTATACTTCCTACCTGTTTTGTAGCTTACCCAATTTCAAATTTCACCCTTTCTTGTTTTGTTTGTTTGATGAAATTCCTGTTCTGTTGCTTGTACATTCTTCATTGGCCGAATTTCCTCTTGTCCATGTGCAAAAGGACCTTCTCTTGTGCTGGCCGTCCTTCTACATAAGGCCCAATGTTTCTTCTGCGTGTGTTCGTCCTCCTGGGCGTCGCCAATTTTTAAGTAAGACTTGATAGGAAGTTTCTATTAACCATAATAATTACTTGGAACATAGATGAAGAATTGTTAGTAATTATTTCTCAGCTGATCCCATCTTTTGTGGTCAATTTTTAAGTATGACTTGATAGGAAGTTTCTATTAACCATAATAATTACCTGGAATATAGATGAAGAATTGTCAGTACTTATTTCTCAGCTGATCCCATCTTTTGTCGTCAATTTTTCTTGGTGGGATTTAATGATACGTTGGTATTCTTAAAATAAAAGTCTAATATCTAATGGCTACATTGCTCTGTGACAGCTGACTCCTAAGTGTGTGTGGAGCATCATAAAACAATCCGACAAAACCAAAACATTTCTAAATAAAAGAGCTTCGCTCTGAGAAGACTTAAATCCTACTCCAGTACAAAACTATAAAGAATCACATCCTATCTTTGAAGTAATCAACAAATGTTTGAATCATAATACCAAAACAAATCATTACACTTATGTAAAAAGCATAACATTTTTTATTCATGCAATATGATGCAATGTTGCGCAATACCTGCAACACTTGAAATAATATAGTACATTATTACAATAATACATAACACTTACAAGAGCCAAAGAGTCTCTTCTACCCTTACCAAGAGAAAAGTAGCCACTGAACAATTACAGTGCAGCAGTTAACCTCTTGAGAAAAGAATTGTTTGGTAATTTTAGTGTTGTCAAGTGCATAATGAATGAGGAGATTGTGTTAAGAAGGTTTTTCCATTTACAATGAAACCTGTGAGTCGAATATCGCCAACCGTTGTCAAAAGGAAACTAATAAGAAGTTAATTTTAACTCAAATTACTTTAATAACGGTAAAAATCAGTCTCTTTATTTGATTATGATATTTAAAAGTAATTTCTTTTTTAAAATTTATTACATTAAATCTTATATAGGGGAAAAATATTTTGGAAATACAGTTGGCTGTAAAATTCAATAGAGGATATAAAGACACTCCTTCTATGAAAATCTTTCCTTCTTTGGGACATTTAACCCTTTTAAGGTACTGTAGACCCCATGCGGGGACCTGGCAAATGTGAATAACCCCATTTTTCGAGATATGCAGGGTTATTTCAGCTTTTATCGAGAGATAGAGGTGCATGCGCTCAGTTGGTGACGTTTATCGGTTGAGGTAGGATGTTTCCCTTAGTTCAATACATTACAGCCCCTCATGCTTTCGTTGATCACAAGGTGGGTAACATGTTACCGAACAAGGTACAAATCTTAATATTGTACATATAACTTTTTGATGTACATCTTAAAGTTATTTTTATAAAAAAGGTAATGAGATTTTCAGTGAACATTGGTGAATAATGTTGTTCTGTACTAATGTGTGTTTTTTTTGTTTTAGCCTCTGTGGCTACAATATATAATTTGGGTTTCTTATATTGATCTCTGAGTTAGCTATAGGGGAAATATCTTATGTCAAATGGCCCTTTCAGAAGAAATTTCCTTTTTTTTTGACAATTTTTAAGAAGCTTTTAGTTGCATATATTAATATTTCTCACCTGTTTTGTATTATTAGGGAGTAATTGCATTGAAGATTTTAATTGTGCTTCTTTTCTTTTTTACTAAATTAATTTCATTTTATTCTACCTGAGTCACAGATACGGTGTTTCTTCATTGAAAAAATCACCACATGAAGTCAGGACAAGTGTACACAATTTTATTGGCTTTTTGTTATTGTATGTATTTTTATCCTTTTTTTATAATTATATAAAGTAGTAAAAATCATTCTTTTTCCTTTACTCCCAACGTAGTATTAAGGAATGATTTGTGACCAATATCCAGGTTTCAGATTTTTGTATATCTTTCATAAAAATGGAGTTATTTGATGCGAAAGTTGAGGTCACCGTGTATGTACCCGGTTACCAACGGTGAACGAAAAATTTACGGTTACTAATGCAGGGTTCACTAGTACATTTTTTATTTTTTTTTAATAATCTTAGAAAGATTTTGTGCGTAAATACAATGTATAATATTGATCATAAATACTTGGTATCTATGAACATTATACTTATAAGGACCGTCGTATGTAGAGAGCATGGTAAATGCATTCATTATTTCGGCAAGTTGATTGCTTTCCTATCCAATATCTGAAGACGAGCTCATTCTAGTCCATAGTAACTTGTATATAGGCATTATGGAACTGAAGCACCATTATTTTTATCCACAGTTAGAAAGACTCAGCAGTCTTATAGCCTTCTTGTATTGTTAAATGTAGCAACATTACAGTGAACTCTGTGATTGTGCGCGACACCAACAAGGGACAATGCTAATCCCATAAACAATATCTGTCCCAAGTTACGGCTAGCATTTTTTTTCCGGTTATCTTGACAATTTCTATATAACAACAGAAGAAGAACATTGCTTTTCATTACCAGAAACAATAAAATAATGTAAAAAAACACTCTGTGAATTCGTAAAGACTAAATTCACTTTCAGTGTTTTCAGTGGAAAAAAAATTTCTTTAGTTGTCATACAGAGATCAAGGTTAAAATAATTGATTTTTTTACGCAAATTAAACAAAGGAGAACGGATTTTATTTTTTAGATGAATAGATCAAGCTTCAACTAAAGAAATTTAGGTTATATTAACTTAAAAATTATTGATTTGTTTTTTTTCCGATTAGAATTCTACTAAGTTTCTAAATGAATTTTACTATCCCCCTCCAAAAAAAACAACATTCAAAAGCAGAAGAGTTTAAATCTATTGCAAGTTTTCTGAAGGAAAATAGTCGTATTCTTTTTTATGACTTGAAATGGAGGGTTGTTTTTAATCTTAATCTCTTTTCTAATTGATTAATGGCAACAATGTTATCAGAGTAGTAGTAGTAATAATAATAATAATAATAATAATAATAATAATAATAATAATAATAATAATAATAATAATAATAATAATAATAATAATAATAATAATAATAATAATAATAATAATAATAATAATAATAATAATAAGCAAGTTTGAAGTTTGCGTGAACAGACCAAAGAATGAAGAAATTATAGTTTACTCAGATGATAATCCTTTAACTTTTGTTAATAAAATGAAGAAGTGGTCATTATGTTTGCAACTATAAAGTACTAATATATATCAGGTAAAGATAACGTGGTTGTAATTTCATTTGTGTATATAACAGATGTATGGCCAACTTGTGAGGGGGGTCTCACACATGTAAGTTTAAGTAAAGGTTTGTATATTTAATAAGATTTTCGTCATTCATTTAAATTTACTTCCATTCAAGTCAGTATTTTCAAATTTACCTTATTTTTAGGAATTAACTTTTAAATTCACGTATTTTGTTTCCACATGGTTAGCTTGCACATAAAATTATTCGAAATGTATTTACTCCTTTTTTAATGTTTCGAGGAGGAAGTGGGCAGGGATAGTTGAGAGAGTGGCCTCGCCATGTGCGTTTGAACGAGTCTGTTACTTAATTAGTTGGAAATTTTGGTGTCGTAAGCACTGCACCTCAAGCTTCCGGACTCCTTAACCTAGAATCATCTAGAAGTATAAAGTCATATATATATATATATATATATATATATATATATATATATATATATATATATATATATATATATATATATATATATATATATATATATATATATATATATACATACTGTATATGTATATATATATATACAGACACACATATGTATAAGTACATATATATATATATATATATATATATATATATATATACATATGTATATATATGTGTATATATATATATATATATATATATATATATATATACGTATATACATACATACATATATATATATATATATATATATATATATATATATATATATATATATATATATACAATACACACACACACACACACATATATATATATATATATATATATATATATATATATATGCGTATATACATATACATACATACATATATATATATATATATATATATATATATATATATATATATATATACTGTATATATATATATATATATATATATATATATATATATATATATATATATATATATATATACATATATATATATATATATATATATATATATATATATATATATATATATATATATATATATATATATATATATATATATACTGTATATATATATATATATATAGAGAGAGAGAGAGAGAGAGAGAGAGAGAGAGAGAGAGAGAGAGAGAGAGAGAGAGAGAGAGAGAGAGAGAGAGTATATTTAAATGCCCCTAAAATTAATAAGCTGCAGGAGAAATCCTGCCTGTCCCTTTGAAAGAGCCAAAGTTCGTCCAACCTCTCTCCTGTCAAGATAATTTTTTTCTGAAGAACGAGGAAGGATGAGCAGGCATACCATCAGGAAACTTGTTGTTCCTATTCTGCAAGCCAAATCCAAAGAACTATAGATAGAGTCTTGCGAGACAACAGGTGCCAGTGTGATTTTTTTTCAGATATATTGAAAGCTTTTTAGTTTATTGATATTGATGTTTTCTAACACCTAAAGTTTTAGGTGTTGTATCATTTTTATATAGTAAACAAAATCAAGGCGTAGAAAAGGTTTTTCCGGATATAGACTGCTTCATGTTTCAGTTCTATTAAAGGCACACAATACCAAATTCTAATTTCACCATAAAATGGGCTTTGTTTTTGGTAACAATGAGTATGAAATATTTCAGAACACTGAGCTTGCCTCTTCATGTCTTTTCACCTATTTTTTGTGATATCTCACCAGTAGAATGTTCTAGAATCCTGAACCGGAAGTACTATATCTCCATTTAATTGAATTAAGCTATGTAAATCGAGTTAAGGGAGTTCTATGTAATAATAATTAAGGAGATTTACATATTTTCATTTAGCTACTAAAACTATGAAAAGTGTAATAACGAATGTAACGTTTTATTCTTTATAGGTTTTCTTCAGATAAACATGAATCCTGAAGGCGGAAAATTTAAAATTATTGCTATATTGACTAGTTTCTTCCCAGACGAGATGTATCAAAAACCGCCATTTATGGAAGTGCCCAAATGTATTAATTTTGATTGACCATGGTCTGGTAATATTTGAAACGTACTATGTCATCGTGAAGCTTGAAACTAGTTTATTTGCAAGAACTTAAGCATTTTATTATGCTATAATTTATGTGTGTTATACTTGTCAGCTTACCTTAGGGTGCGATGTAAATAACAATTTATATTTTTAATTTTTTAGAATAGTTTGATTGAGCCATACTTTTTATGGAAAGATTTATTAGGTTTAAGTATATTTTATTGTCCTAATTTGCATATATTGAAGTACTTATATTAAAAACTTAAGCCTTTTCATTATGAATAGGTCAAGTTTTGTTTACTGCAAATATCATAAAGTTCTAAAACATTATTGCTGAAGAGTATTGATGAAATTTTATTATGTCCATACTAGGACTATAATTGTAATGTATCTATCTTATATGGTACCATAGTACATATTGAATACCATTTTTATATTAAAATCCTTATCATGTATAGTGCTGTTATGTAAAAGTCACTTATAGATTTTTTTCTTCATTTTATTTTGAATGTTTATGTAATGTTGTTGTGAAGATAGTTATAAGAGGCATTGTGGTACAAAACCTAGGGAAACGGCTTTGCATTATTAATTCACCATACCAAAGAGGTCATACCTGACAAGTTGCTTTTGGTGACCTAGAACCTATCACAAGGACATATTCAATTGAATGTTATTTTTTTGTACGAAATTTAGCCCCTGAAATACTTCATAAGAATATATTTTCATCTAAAAATTCTGCATAACAGTGCAAATGAATCTATGCTTATGCATCCTGGCTGAAATGCAATCTTATCTTTTGCATTTACTATTCTATAAAAGTTTACAAGTGCGATGTACTTGAGATAACAATCATACAAAAAAGGTATCAGAGAACATAAGACATTTTCCTTAATTCACAAAAACTTCCTAAAAGATATAATGTTATATGTATATAATATCAAATTCACCTACATTCATTACCAACTGGAATTGAAACTTAGCGGCATGGGATCGATTCGCCGTATTGGTGCACTTGATGATGTTGAAAACATAGCTAGAGCCCTTTGAAATAATAGCTATATATCTGCTACATACTACTTTAGTGTGGTGAACACCTGTAAAATAAAATTATCACTCAAAATACATAATTAGGAACAATTGTGTCCTCAACCTTCACCAAATTGGCACATGGGGGAAAGAACGAGACGGCTGTTATAAGTTAAAATGTCGTGAAAATGTTCAACATTTTTTTTTATTTTTTTTTTCAAACACCAGTCATAATCATTAGAGTAAATTGCATTTCAAAAATTCTATATGAAGTTTCCATGAAAATGCATAATGCCATATACTATATCTGGGTATTCAGTTTTCAGAGTGAGTTTTGCAGTTCGAATTCAGTATGAAAGATCAGTTCTGAAATCATTTAGTTATTTTTTACCATTCTACCTTATGTAACTGATCAGACCGCAATACTATTTTAAAATTATACAAGGCCTTGATTTTTTCCAAAATTAATTATGGTTGTGAAATATATTCTTCCGCCACCCCAAGCCGATTAAAAATATTAGACTCGATACATCATGCAGGTATTATATTGTGTACTGGAGCTTTTAAAACCTCACCTATCCCAAGTCTCCTTGTTGATGCTGGAGAGTTACCTCTAGGCCTTTACCGAATGTCTTCCATTATTTGGTATTGGTTTAGATTGCAAAGACTTCCTAAATCTCTAGCCTTTCATACTGCAAGCCTTGTAAGACACGCATCATACTTTGAGTTACACCCAAAATCTCCTCAACCTTATGGCTTTCTGGTGAAACGATTATTAAATAGTCTGGATATAATTAGAAATAAGGTACTTCCATTCAAGGTATCATCAACGCCTCCATGGAAGTTACCAGAGATATCTTTTTGTAAATATTTTATTGGAGATAAGAAGAATATGTCAGACCTAAAAGCCAGGTGTCTTTTTAATGAACATGTTAACCCTGGATAGGTACGCTCCTCGGACACCCCTTTAAGGGTATACTCGGACGCGAACGACCCCGACGCCAAAAAAAATTCTTGAAAAATCAGTTTTTGCAGTAACCTCCTTTTTTCTTTTGCCAAAAAAAACTTCAATGAATGCTTAAAACAACTGTAAAGATAAATACTACTCATCTGCAGAAAAACTATTTATTATAAATATTTTAAAAAATAAGTAGAAAAAAAAAGACCTGACATAAAAATTCATAAAAAAAAAGTTTATACATATATACACAAATCCTTTTAGGAATTGATTCTTGAATGTTTAGGACACATCTTGAAGTATTTTGGATGAAGTCAGACCCATGGATGTGAAGATCTGAAATGAGAAAAAAAGGGTAACTTTTTTTGGCCAAAAAAATTTGTCCAAATTTCATGAATTTTTTTTGGGTACCCAAATGAAATAGGAAGTGGCTAATTTTTTTAGGGAATAAACATATGTTATCCTAAAATAGAAATATGTAAAAAAATCTTCATTTTTTTGTAAATTACATTTATATCAGGGGCCATATCTAAAGGTAATTTTTTGAGTACTTAGAAATTTCGTAAAAAAATACATATATTTAATATATAATATGATATTTATGCAGGTAAAAATATACCAAAATATCACAAATTCTATAGGGAACAAGAATATATATAGATAGGGCAACTTACGCTTCGGATATGTCCACAAAATGGCCGCCAACCACACTGACTCGGACTCCCTAATCTGCCACTTGAAATGTAGGAAGGGTATGTCAATTTCAAGGTGTTATTTACTAATCTAATTATTATTGGATATGCATAAAAATTGTATGGTGGGTTGCTGGATATTTGTCGATTATTTTACGACTATAAAATTGAAATTCTGACCCAAAAAATTTTTTTTGAAGGTAAATAAAATCGAAAAAAAAAATGTAAAACAATATAATATTTTAGCTAAAAAAATTTGATGATATTCAATCAAAAAAGAAGTAAACAAAATTTTCCGACAAATAAACATCTAGAGGAATCATTACTCTGTGATAGTTCCTTAGTACGTAGTAATTTTGAAAGAATTGGGAAAAAACGAAAAAATGGCAATCTCCGGAAAATCGAACACATACCTATATATACGCCATATCTGGCTAAAAAAAAGATAGGCATGGGTAGCCAGATCATCTAGAAACACTTTCCAACACTATAAAAATATAAGTTTTGCGACACTACTTGCCAATTCCTTACGGTAACATGACTAAGCAAAAAAATGCAAAACAAATAAAAAGGGACACTCGCGGAAAATGGCTAACATTCTAATATACGGCATTTCAGAAAAAAAAAAATTCAGCCACGTGCTAGGCAAACCATCAAGGCACATTTTCCGACAAATAAACATCTAAATGAATCATTACTCTGTGATAGTTCCTTAGTACGTAGTAATTTTGAAAGAAATGGGAAAAAACGAAAAAATGGCAATCACAGGAAAATCGAACACATACCTATATATACGCCATATCTGGCTAAAAAAAAATGATAGGCATGGGTAGCCAGATCATCTAGAAACACTTTCCAACACTATAAAATTATAAGTTTTGCGACACTACTTGCCAATTCCTTACGGTAACATGACTAAGCAAAAAAATGCAAAACAAATAAAAAGGGGCACTCGTGGAAAAATGGCCATTCTAATATACGGCATTTAAAAAAAAAAAATTTCAGCCACGTGCTAGGCAAACCATCAAGGCACATTTTCCGACAAATAAACATATAAATGAATCATTACTCTGTGATAGTTCCTTAGTACGTAGTAATTTTGAAAGAAATGGGAAAAAACGAAAAAATGGCAATCACAAGAAAATCGAACACATACTTATATATACGCCATATCTGGCTAAAAAAAAATAGGCATGGGTAGCCAGATCATCTAGAAACACTTTCCAACACTATAAAAATATAAGTTTTGCGACACTACTTGCCAATTCCTTACGGTAACATGACTAAGCAAAAAAATGCAAAGCAAATAAAAAGGGGCACTCGCGGAAAAATGCCCAACATTCTAATATATGGCATCTCAGATAAAAAAAAAGACATGCACGTGTTAGCCCAACCATCAAGGCACACTTTCTAACACATAAACATGAAAAAAAAATCAATAATATACGGCAATTCCTTACTACGTAGTAAATTTTTACAAATATTGAAAAAAAACAGAAATTGGCAACCGCAGTTAAATACCCAATATACCAATAACTACGTCGTATCTGACAAAAACAAAATCACGCATGGGTAGCCAGATCATCTAGACACACTTTCCAACACTAAAAAAGCAAAAGTTTTACAACACTATTTGGCAATATCTTACGGAAAAATGACTTGGCAAAAAAATGAAAAAAAATGAAAAAGGGGCACTCGCGGTAAAATGCCCGACATTCTAATATACGGCATCTCAGATAAAAAAAAAAAGACATGCACGTGTTAGCCCAACCATCAAGGCACACTTTCTAACA
The DNA here is from genome assembly GCF_036898095.1 of Palaemon carinicauda. Taxonomy (NCBI): domain Eukaryota; kingdom Metazoa; phylum Arthropoda; class Malacostraca; order Decapoda; family Palaemonidae; genus Palaemon; species Palaemon carinicauda. The sequence continues at coordinate 16,536,082 of NC_090750.1, forward strand.
CATAAACATGAAAAAAAATGAATAATATACGGCAATTCCTTACTACGTAGTAATTTTTACAAATATTGAAAAAAAACAGAAATTGGTAACCGCAGTTAAATACCCAATATACCAATAACTACGTCGTATCTGACAAAAACAAAGTCACGCATGGGTAGCCAGATCATCTAGACACACTTTCCAACACTAAACAAGCAAAAGTTTTACGACACTATTTGGCAATATCTTACGGAAAAATGACTTGGCAAAAAAATTAAAAAAAATTAAAAAGGGGCACTCGCGGTAAAATGGTCCTCGTGGTGATGAACGACATTTTAACTAAAAAAAAAATCATGCACATGGTAGCCAAACAATCCACCAAAACTTTCCACAACTGATAACCTATACAAGTTGCACCATTCTACGACAATTTCATAATACGTAATAACTTTGATAATTATGCAAACTACCTTAGAAGGGTAAACTCGGTCGCGCTCGACCCCGACGCGTCTCAGAAATCGGGGAAGGAGTACAGCTACAGCAATGCACATCTGGACACTACTAGAGCGTGTAGGGGAGACACCTCCTGCAGGTCGATCACCCACAAATTCAGTCACGGGGGTGAGTCACGTGAGAAAAACCTGGTTTTTTTTTTACGCTCGGGGTCGCGAACGACCCACCGTACCTATCCAGGGTTAAAGAACATAGAGGATCAACTTTTATCTATACTGATGGCTCCAAATCTGATGCTGGCGTTGGATTTGGAGTACATAGTAATGGTTTTAATTGTAGAAGTGCACTTCCTTTGACCGCTTCCATATTTACTGCTGAACTGTATGGCATATTAACCGCTATTGAGAAAATAGCGTTGGAGAATGAGGGTAATTTCACAATTTTTATTGATGCAAGGAGTGTCCTTCAAGCTATAGAAGTTTTTAATTCTAATAACCCTCTAGTTTTAAAGATTTTAGAATGGCTTTTTATTATAGGACGGAGAGGTATAACAGTTCAACTTTGTTGGGTTCCAGCACATGTAGGTGTGTCTGGGAATGAGAAGGCAGATTCACTGGCTAAGAAGGCTGCATCCGAGTTGCTGCTAAGAAGGTATCCCATTCCCTGTAATGATTTCTTACCTGACATCAAGAAATTAGTTTCCAATAAATGGCAACAGCAATGGTATAGCCTAGATGGGAATAAAATGCGAGAGGTAACAATTGACATATCTCCTTGGAGGTATGATATGATGCCCCGAAAATGGGAGACGTCTCTTTGTCGTCTCCGTATTGGTCACACTCGGTTGACACACGAGTTTCTGCTGAAGGGCCAACACCAACCGTATTGTGACGACTGTTTAGTACCTCTAACAGTAAGGCATTTGTTGACCGAATGCCCCAATTATAAAAACTTAAGGAATAGATATTTGTTTGAGGCTCGAGGTGAGGGTGGCAGATTCATCTTTGCCAAGATTCTTGGAAATGATGTGTCCTACCATGCAAGTGGCATTTTAGATTTATTTCAGAAGCAGGTCTTCTGAAAAATATTTAACTCTTATGACATTCAACTTTTATGATTTTAATTGAATACTCTTTTATTTTTTATTTCATTTTTTATTTTTATATACATAAATTAAATGTTACCGGCGTCAATGACCTCAGATGTCAGGATGCCTGAAAACTTTAAATCAATCAATCAATCAATCGCAATATTTGTTTCATGCTTATATTCTTATATTCTTTCCCGATGGTTAATTTTATCCTTCCTTGCATCTTTCTACTGATCTTATTGCGGTTCTCATGCTGCATTTTGCGTTTTTCTAGAACAATATTTCGAGGTTGTGCGATCTTTTCCTCTATTTTTTTAGACTATCTAATTACCTAGTCCTTCACCCTGATGTATTCCTGTTGCCACATAGTAGGAAGAAAAAAGAAATATCGAAAGCAATAGATTCTTCCTTTCTTTATAACTACAGAAGTATATAGCTAAGTTCTGGGAACTGATTGGCTATTCAGCTCCTATGTGTAACTTAGAATAAAAAAAGCATCTGCACTATGGCGTGAAAGTTAGAAGAAAATAAAAAGAGGAGCATAATAAGAAACGTACAACCGACTGTTGAAGGATCGTTGCAAAGACTCCTGCAGTGTTATATATTGTATTATACAAGGGTATAGAATTAAATACTTTTTGAAAAACTTCAACCAATTGCAATATTGGAAGAAAAGACTATTTTTTTGATCAAATAAATCCAATGTAATAAAAATATGTAGCTAAAATGTAACCTCCATATCTTACTCTTAAATAAATTAGTTTAGTGAAATATGTTCACCTATTTTATGTTTAGTAGTTTTTGAAGCACCTCAACCAAGGGGGAAATACAAATGGAACCTAATGCGCCTTGTTTTTAGGTTGAGTTATCCAAGGCTGCGACAAGAAATATGCAGTGGGTGAATTGGAAGGGAACGGAAAGTGAACCTTGAAACTAAAGGACATAGGAGTGGAACTTCTTATTGAATAACTAAATATATTTTTTGATTGGAAATGAAAATCCCATGATATGGAAAGTAACCAGAAATTACGAATTATTTGAAATGTACTACATTAAAATTTTGTGAATAAAGTCGTGAAACATATTCTAGATTTATTTTTCATACAAAATTCCGGATTCTCTCTCTCTCTCTCTCTCTCTCTCTCTCTCTCTCTCTCTCTCTCTCTCTCTCTCTCTCCTCTCTCTCTCTCTCTCTCTCTCTCTCTCTCTCTCTCTCTCTCTCTCTCTCTAACAGGCACATTTCTTTAATAGAAAACAAAACTCATTTGATGAATATAAAACATTCCGACCTTAATTGGATTGCGTCACACACGGACGTATATTTCCCGAATACTGACTATAGAAAATGATTATAGGTTATGATCAAAACAAACTTTGTTTTTCTCTTTATTTCTAATAAAAAAAAAATCCTTATATGTAGTTTTATCAATATGCAAGTTATTGAAATTTCTTCTCTACTGTTTCTTCTTGTAAAATTTGCTATTCATGTTAACTGAAGTGATGCCGTAACCAAATATACATACAGAGTTTTGTTGGTTAATGAAGCACCAACATGTTTGTCTTCTGGGTCAACTACTGGAAGAGAGTAGAGCTAATGAGATGAATTAATAACTAATATATTTGAGGTAAACTTTAACTTGAAGATTTCTATCGCTAATTCATGTCGACAATAGTTTTTTTTCCGTTGCCAAAGGTTCTCATTGATATCTAACTGCGTTTTCTTATTCTTTTTAAAGCAGCTTGTTCTTTTCTTTGTCTGGTTTTCTATTGGTAGATTCTCTCTCTCTCTCTCTCTCTCTCTCTCTCTCTCTCTCTCTCTCTCTCTCTCTCTCTCTCTCTCTCTTCCAAGCAAACATTGAAATCCAACATGGTAAACTGCATGAAGAGGTATGAATAAATCCGTCCATGACTTTTTTGTATTGTTTTTGTGTCTGTTTCGTGGAATTAAGAGGGATTTGTGATTGTTTTACCCTCCGGATTGCTTTTGTACCAGAAGAATTTCGTTGCATTACTGTCATAGTCTTAAGAACTGAAGATATAAGAGTATGTAAAGATGAAAAGAAGAAAAGGGAAAAGAAGAAGAAAGAGAGAGAGAGAGAGAGAGAGAGAGAGAGAGAGAGAGAGAGAGAGAGAGAGAGAGAGAGAGAGAGAGAGAGAATTTAGGACATCAATGCGTTACATTTTGTTTTTAGTAATTTAAAGAAATAATATCATCCCGAGAGAGAGAGAGAGAGAGAGAGAGAGAGAGAGAGAGAGAGAGAGAGAGAGAGAGAAACTCTTAAGATGAGTAACTGGTAGATAATTTAGGACATAACTATGTTACATTTTGTCCTTACTGAGAGAGAGAGAGAGAGAGAGAGAGAGAGAGAGAGAGAGAGAGAGAGAGAGAGAGAGAGAGAGAATTACTACTCTGATAACATTGTTGCCATTAATCAATTAGAAAAGATATTAAGTTTAAATACAGCATATCAAGATATATCTTTATAATCAGAATATCTTTTGTAGGTAAAAACAACCCTCTATTTAAGTCATAAAAAAAGAATGCGACCATTTTCCTTCAGAAAACTTGCAACAGATTTAAACTTCTGCATTTGAATGTCTTTTTTTTAGTAAAATTCATTTAGAAACTCATTAGAATTCTAAGCGGGAAAAATCAAGCATTTTTTAGTTAATATAACCTAAATTGCTTTAGTTGAAGCTTGATCTATTCATCTACAAAAAAAAATCCGTTCTTCTTTGTTTAATTTGCGTAAAAAAAATCAATTATTTTAACCTTGATCTCTGTATGACAACTAAAGAAATTTTTTATCCACTGAAAACACTGAAAGTGAATTTAGTCTTTACGAATTCACAGAGTGTTTTTTTTTTTTTTTACATTATTTTATTGTTTCTGGTAATGAAAAGCAGAGTTCTTTTTCTGTTGTTATATAGGAATTGCCAAAATAACCGGAAAGGAAATGCTAGCTGTAACCTGGGACAGATATTATTTATGGGATTAGCATTGTCCCTTGTTGGTGTCGCTCACCATCACACAGTTCACAGTAATGTTGCTACATTTAACATTACAAGAAGGCTATACGATAGCCGAGTCTTTTTAACTGTAGATAAAAATAATGGTGCTTCAGTTCCATAATGCCCATTTACGAGTTACTATGGACTAGAATGAGCTCATCTTCAGATATTTGATAGGAAAGCAATCAAGTTGACAAAGATATTGAATGCATTTACCATGCTCTCGACATATTACGGTCCTTATAAGTATAATGTTCACAGATATCAAGTATTTATGATCAATATTATACATTGTATTTACATAAAAAATCTTTTTTAGATTATAAGAAAAAAAATATGTACTAGTTGGTAACCGGGTACATACACGGTGACCTTAACTTTCGGATCAAATAACTCCCTTATTATGAAAGATATACAAAAATCTGAAACCTTGATATTGGTACCAAATCATTCCTTAATACTACATTACGAGTATAGGGAAAAAGAAAGATTTTTACTACTTATATATATATATATATATATATATATATATATATATATATATATAAATTATAAAAATACATACAATAACAAAAGCCAATAAAATTGTGTACACAGGTCCTGATTTCTTGTGGTGATCTTGTCAATGAAGAAACACCATATCTGTGACTCAGGTAGAATAAAATGAAATTAATTTAGTAAAAAAGAAAAGAAGCACAATTAAAATCTTCAATGCAATAACTCCCTAATAATACAAAACAGGTGAGAAATATTAATATGAGCAACTAAAAGCTTCTTAAAAATTGTCAAAAAAAAGGAAATTTCTTCGGAAAGAGCCATTTGACATAAGATATTTCCCTATAGCTAACTCAGAGATCAATATAAGAAACCCAAATTATATATTGTAGCCACAGAGGGTGAAAAAAAAAAAAACATTACTACATAGCAACATTATTCACCAATGTTCACTGAAAATCTCATTAACTTTTTGATAAAAATAATTTTAACATATATATCAAAAAGTTATATGTACAATATTAAGATTTTTACCTTGTTCGGTAACATGGTACCCACCTTGTGATCAACGAAAGCATGAGGGGCTGTAATGTATTGAACTCAGGGAAACACATCCTACCTCAACCGATAAACATCACCAACTGAGCGCATGCACTTCTATCTCTTGGTAAAAGCTGAAATAACCCTGCATATCTCGAAAAATGGGGTTATTCACATTTGCCAGGTCCCCGCATGGGGTCTACAGTACCTTAAAAGGGTTAAATGTCCTAAAGCAGGAAAGAATTTCATAGAAGGACTGTCTTTATTTCCTTTATTGAATTTTACAGCCAACTGTATTTCCAAAATAATTTTTTCCCGTACATCAGATTTAATATAATACATTTTACAAAAGAAAATATTTTAAATATCATAATCATATATAGAGACTGATTTTTACCGTTATTAAAGCAATTTGAGTTAAAACTAACTTCTTATTAGTTTCCTTTTGACAATGGTTGGCGATATTCGACTCGCAGGTTTCATTGTAAATGACAAGACTTTCTTAACACATTCTCCTCATTCATTATTCACTTGACAACACCAAAATTACCAAACAATTCTTTTCTCAAGAGGTTAACTGCTGCACTGTAATTGTTCAGTGGCTACTTTCCTCTTGGTAAGGGTAGAAGAGACTCTTTAGCTATGGTAAGCATCTTTTTTAGGAGAGGGACACTTCTAAACCAAAATATCGATCCCTAGTATTAGGTAGTGCCATAGCCTCTGTACCATGGTCTTCCATTATCTTGGTTAGAGATCTTTTAGTGTTGTCATCCATGGGTGTACTGATGTGTAGAGTGAGATCAAAGGGTGCGGGTTGAAGAGGTCTGGATGAGTAAGAGTCTGCAGTGACTAGCCATCGGTGAGCAACATCACCCAGGAAGTGGAAATTTCAGAAAATCTGTGTTAGTGAGTGGCAAAGTGACATCAGCAACGTGAAACTTCCAGTGATATTTAACACTTCCAAATGATAATATGAAGTTCTCTTAACCCTGGTTGGTATTGCAGATCCATTTGTCGCTAATAGACAGATGCTGGCAGATTCAGACAGACTATATGGCCTTAGCAACCACCCGTGTCTAACAAAAATCGCATGCCCGTGCCTGTAAAAAGAAGGGATTTTTGACAAGGGAGGCCACTGCTAGCAAAGGGTTACTTATACGTTTTTTGCCAATGACAACTGTTCAAACATTCCTTTGTAGCAGCCTAAAATCTAGAATGATAGTAGCATAACTGCAGCCATTAAGTGGCAATAGAGATCGTTGGTTAGTTCATGAGAGAGTTGTGGTTGGTGGGCAGTTTCATTGCCGCTCCACCACGTCATAGAGTGGCCTTCTGTGTCCTACTGCATTCATGTTACCTTCAGTTGATGTTGAATAGTTTTCTTCTTCATCAGGAGGTAGGAAAGTTTTGCTGTTAAGGCGGCTATCAATGACGAGTACTGCTCCTGTAGGTATTTTCTGAGGTAGTTGTACAATACTGGCATGTTCCTTGGTCACAAAGAAAATCGCATATTTCCAGGTAAAGGTCCTCGGTGATCACTGCAAGAACCTAATCTGCTTTGGTGCTTGCCCTTGATGCGAAATAAGACTTCAGCACGCTAAAACCAGGCTAACACTTATCCGCTGTATAAGGACTGTACCTTCATTAAGGGAACCTGCGTTGAAGAGGCAGGGTTGTTAGGTGGTATCTTCAAACTGTTGGGCACAGCTTTGAGGACACAAGGGGATGGAGCGGATAGTCTGTTGGTCACTAATGTGCGAGTGGGCAGTTGTGTTGTAACTAGGAGGCGAGGTGAATGAAATTGAACTGTATTAGATAATCAGGAAGTTTAAATACAGCGACTTGTGAAGAAGAAAAGTCCCAAAAATTCAAACATGGTAAACCTTAGGCCATCATGATAACACAGGTTGGTCTATTAACCGTGCAAGGAATAGTGAGTGATACGATAAAAAATCAGAACTTTTACTGTGTACGAGCGTGTATGAAACTCATGCAGTACATTTCTATACTAGGGAACATCACTGCATTCACTTTCTGTGAAGTTGTAATGTGTGATTAATGACAAAATTTTACACACGTAACAATGGTGAATTATCATTAAAAACAAAATGACGGGCAAGGGATTACAAGGGAACCACAAAACACAAAAATCTAATGAAGAAAATATGGGAAATTACAGTAAAACCCAAGAGAGATGAAATAGAATTGGCAGAACTGTCCAAAGGAACAAATAAACTAGAAACCCAAGGTCTTCGTAAACGTAATCGGACCAAAATTAAGGAAACATTGAAGAAAGGACGAAGTAGCAAGTTGATGAAAAGAAGATTTTTAACTCGGTGCCAGCAGATGTTTGTTTTAAATGATGGAAATGGAAATATTGGCAGCAATAAAGATGGTGTGATAAAAATTGTAGTGGATTTCTTTACAGTGCTATACTTAAGTGATATAAGAAATAAGTTTCCCAATAGAAATAATGAAACATGTAGCCAGAACCAAATGTAACAGTAGGACAGGTAAAGAAAGATTTAAAAAGCAAAATAAGAGGCAAATCAGAAAGAGAAGATGACCTAACAATTAATTGAATAATAGATGGAGGAGATTTCATAGCAGTAAACCTATCCGAACTTTACACAATATGTCTGCAAAAAAAGCTCCATTCATACATATTGGTAAAACTTTTTCATTATACTAGTTCATAAAAATGGCGATACAAATAAACCTTAAAACATTACCACCCAATAAGTTTTAATCTCCGTAATATATAAAACATTAAGCCAAATAGAAAGACAGCTATAGTATAATTAACCAAGAGATCAGGCAGGCTTCGTAGGTTGGTATCCAATAACTGACCGTAACCTATTGCTTACAGCTAATGGACAAATTAACAGCGTATGACAAACCACTATGTACGGCATTAATAAACTAAAAAAAAAAAAAAATAACAATTAATCTTTTTCACTCTTTTCTGCCTTTCTGTCCAAGTGTCTTTCTTCAGTCTGCTTCCTGTTTTGGCCTCATAATTTTTCTGCTATAAAGTTTTACTGGACTATTTAAATGTATACTCACTGAACTAATCTTGTCGATTGTCCCTAGCTTGCCCTAGTCTCATCAGCTATTTTTTGTCTGGCCTAGTTTCCTCATAGGTCCTTCGTTTGTCCCAGTCTCCTCGTTCGCACATCTGCCTACCATTCCTCTCATTATATTTACCGTCTGAAATCTGTCCCAGTGGACTTTGTCTTTGCGTTGTATATCCAAATCTTTCTGTTTCTCTATAGTTTGTACAATATCTATTTTCCATTTAGGAAAAATGTCTCTGATCATTATGGTGAAGACAACAAAGGAGATTTCCTTCTAATGATTATATTTAACGGCTATGACAGATATTAGCGATTAAAAAGTGAATGTGAGTCTTTCCGGATACATTAAAAAGTCATTTGAAATCGAAGGTTTTCCATAGGATATATCCATCATTACTCTGTCTCTGGAGTCTATGGCATACATCATCCTAAATGATGCTTCAACTTATTTTTTTTTTAGGTATATTTTATTGAGGGACTCTATTATTTCTCTGAACGGTGTTCTTCATTTGCTCACTTACTAGGAAATTAATCACTGACAAGGATTGTATTTTATATTATACAAGCGTTCTATCTTTCAACAATCAGGTTTTTCATTGTTATCTAGTTTATCCTTAACGCAAACACACACACACGTTTTCACAGAAGTTCAATTTTCTTTTGGATTTCCAAGATGAAACATCTTTATTACTAAACTTCATCTATACTTTTCAAAAACTTCAAGGTCAGCCCTTTTCCTATTCAGCAGTGTCTTGACATTTACCTGACAGACAGAAATGCCTGTTTGTGGAATTTGACTCGGTTATAGAATCCCTTAATCTTTTTTATCATTCTAGTATTGACTGTTTCTTCACTTCCTTTTTCCTTCGGATGCCAAAAGGATATCTATGTCAGTATAGTTCCGACAAGAAGTTATTGAAATTAAAAATGTCGGTGTCCAGTGGAGACATGAAAATTATTGGGTGTAAAATAAAACTAATTCTGTACAACCATATTTGTAGTGGACAATATGGTAACGTCCCTGACTGGTGAACGCCAGACTTTGGTTCGAGTCCCACTTAAAGTCACTAGTGTCTTCGTTCATTACAATCTCGTTTTCCTTATAAGCTAAGGAGGGGGGTGGGGGTTGTTTGGGGGTGTCTCAAAGTCTATCTGCTGAGTCATCAGTAGCCATTGCATTGCATTCCTTGGCCCTAACTTAGATGGAGAGGGTGACTGGGCGTTGATCCCATGTATATATGGTTAGCCTCTAGGGCATTGTCCTACTTGATAGGGCCATGTTACTGTCCCTTGCCTCTGCCATTCACAAGTGACCTTTAAACCTTAGGTTCTCTTCCTGGAAGATACACTCGGGCACGCTGTTCTATTTCTTTTCTCTTCCTCAGTTTTCTTTTTTTTTTTTTTTTTTTTTTTTTGAAGTTTTTATAGTTTATCTATGAAAGATCTAACTTACTGTTATTATTGTTCTTAAAATATTTAAATTTTCTATGTTTCATTCTTCTCTTTTACTTCATTTCCTTGTTGTTTTTTTCGTACTTTTCCTTGTTAGGGCCCTTGGGCTTATATGATCTTGCTTTTCCAACTGGGGTTATATCTTAGCTTGTAATAATAATAATAATAATAATAATAATAATAATAATAATAATAATAATAATAATAATAATAATAAGAATAGTGAGATAAAATTTTATTGTAATGAACTAGAACTTTGATAAGCCATAATTGAAAGCTATTTGGGTTTCTAAAAAACCTAGATTTAGTATGGCATTTCAATGTATGTAACGATATTAGGGCGAAAGGGATACTCCAAGTCCAGTTTAGCTATACACAATATTGAAAGGTTTTTCAAAGTAAAATCATTCTATTCAACACACATATACACATGGATATTTTCTTTTTTTTTAATTCTTGATTTTTCTCATTCAACAAATCGGGTTTTATGTTAATTCTAAACTAAATATAATTCATATATTGATTGTTTTTTTTTTGTTTTTTTGAATGATTGATCAAAACGTAAAGGATCATTCAATTAAACTTTAATAGTATGAATAGCATCGGATTATTAATGTCCTTGTCCTCTTATGTGTAGCCTTTATCTTTTCCTAATTAAAATGATTGATGAGCTTTTTATTGAATTGTAACAACGAGGAAAGAAAAAATGTCTTAAAATAAGCCAATCATGAAACACACTACCTTGGGTGGTGGCCTTATTCTTAATTAACTTTTGACTTTGAAGTATGACCATGACCTTGGCCCTACTTTTACGCTGATTTCACTCTTTGAGAAAGCTTACCAATTATGGAGCGTCTTACGGCCATACTTTTCTAGATTTCAATAAGGAAAAGTCCCTAATCTCGACGGATAGATCGACAACTTGCAGACAGATATATAGACTGATAGACAGAAAGGTCAATTCCTAAATACAGTATGGAAAAGTACTAAAATAGACAGATACTAAAGAGCACCGAAACAGAAAGCTAATAAAATACGAATACTGTTTTTTCTCTTATCTAAATGTGGCCAAAAGGAAAAAGAAAGTTCCGGGAAGAGCAAGGGCCTCTCTTTTAAAACTGAAGTGATCGCATGAATTAGGCAAAGGATCTTCTTCTAGATGGTTGATGGACACTAGACATTGCGAGTGTGATGTTGGTTTTCTCGAAATCCATCAACAAAAATTAGAAGAGAATGTTATGTTATTCACTTTATTTTTATCCATAGACATCGGTCCATATTTGCTGAACGATAAATTCTGTACGCGTTTAGGCATGATATTATTCAAGCTCTTTCGTTCCCTTTATGGAAAGATGCACCAAGGAAGCATTGTTACATCTTTACTTTGGGGTAAAATCCAAACGCTTCAAGCTTGATATTGTTATTTCTCTCTCTCTCTCTCTCTCTCTCTCTCTCTCTCTCTCTCTCTCTCTCTCTCTCTCTCTCTCTCTCTCTCTCTCCAGTTTTTTAAGAGATTGTTTATTCATTTCAGATTTACATTGCTTAGTACGCTGCATGCTCTCTCTCTCTCTCTCTCTCTCTCTCTCTCTCTCTCTCTCTCTCTCTCTCTCTCTCTCTCTCTCTCTCTCTCTCTCAGTTTTTCTAAGAGATTGTCTATTGATTTTAGATTTACATTGCCTAATATGCTGCAACCACCCTCTCTCTCTCTCTCTCTCTCTCTCTCTCTCTCTCTCTCTCTCTCTCTCTCTCTCTGTTTTTTTCTAGGAGGATGTCTAATGATTTTATATTTACATTGCCTAATAAGATTCATCTATCATCCCACTCTCTCTCTCTCTCTCTCTCTCTCTCTCTCTCTCTCTCTCTCTCTCTCTCTCTCTCTCTCTCTTACGTGCAAGCACATCCTTACAGCTTGCCCTCTATGCCTTCCTTTTTTCTTTCGAATCTAAGTAAATCATTCTCTGCATAATATTTTTAGTCCAAATGAGATATGACCACTGTTCCTTACACAGAGTCCCCTGATATTTAGGTGTCTTGTTACGAAACAGCAGAATAAATACAGACTCTGCAGAATTGTATCTCATTTCTACGGCTTTCACGTCTTATTACCTGCAAGTGTCAATGACATTTAATGGTTCTCTGACATGTTCAGCGACATTTTAAAATCTAACACTAGACAGGATCCAGATCCTGACACTAGAAGAGTTACTTTTTTAGTGATTCATGATAATAAAAATAACAACCGTTATTCATTAAGGTACTTTATCACAATAAAGACCGATTATATTTCAAAGAATAGGTTTAGGAAAAGATGCTACTGATAACTTTTCAATGCCTACTCAATTTAATCCTCTTCCGAAACATCGAATTCCATTTTGTTTAGATCCTCTTTTGAAACATCTGGAATCCAAACCAATTTGATCCTATCTCAGGTCACCATATTCGTATTCATTGCTACTCTCTTTCAAGGTTTGGACTAGA
>NC_090750.1:16553657-16558657 GCF_036898095.1 Palaemon carinicauda
GTTCCCGTTAAAAGAAAAGTAATCACCCCGCTTCGTTTTGAGTGTAACAGAAAGAGACCTTTAGATATTCATTGTTCCTATATAATATTTGGGAGTCACATATCATTTTCAGAGCTTGAAGTTATTATAAGTCTTGAGGGTCAGATTATGTAAAATAAAGCTGGAGAGTTTGGAAGCTTGGGTGTTTACGCAATTCACTAGTCGTAATATATATTTTTTGGTTCCCAGACCCTGGGATAGAGTGATTATGTTTCAAATATTGGTGATAGCAGGACCATATTTTGATTAAAGGTTTGACCAGTTTAGTGTTGAAAGGATTCCTTGTATTGTTAGGAGATTTCATTTGGAAAAGTATAAAATTAAGGTAAAGTACAAGAGGGCTCAATTAAATGTTCATGAGTTTTTGGAAAACCAAAATGCTCAGTAATTGTTGGAAGCTAATGTAACTAATGCTTAGTGGCTTAATATTTTAATAGCATGTGGTGGCCATACAACTAGTGGAATGATCAAAGCCCAAATCAAGTGTCTAGCCTTAGAAGCCTTGATAAATTCAGGAAAATTGCCAGAAGATATTGCAGCCGCTCGTGACCTTTTGGAGAAGGCTGAAGCCGAATTCGTTCAGAAGCTAATACCAGTTGCCACCAAAATTTAAGGCATGGAAGCAAAAATGAATGTAGAGGCTGATATCAGGCGAATTGCATTGGGAGATGATTTTATTAGGTTCAAGATGATGGTAGAATGGGAAGAAAGAGAGAGAGAAGAGGCAAGAGAAATTGCAAGATGGGAAGAAAGAGAGAGAGAGAGAAGAGGCAAGATAAATTACAAGACATGCAAGGGAATTGGAACTGCTGAATGCTCGAGCAAGGTTGTCATTACCTCAGACATGTGTGAACCCATTTATGCATGATCCCGTGTTTGATGTCGCGAAAGCTCAGATGTTGATCCCGAATATCACAAAAAAAGCTCCCTGCGTGTTATTTGATCATTTCGAAACTGTCGTGTCGACAATGGAATGGCCCCATGATAAATGGCTTGTGTTATTGCAGAGTGACCTTATTGGAAAAAATGCTATGTGTATATTACCTTATCTCATGACCAGAAGTAGGAGTATCAAGAAATTAAGAGGAACGTGCTGCAAGTGTATCAGATGACCCCACATTACTATACGAAAGTTTCAGAAGTTTGCGGAAAGAGGAAAAAATTACTTTCCTGTATTACGCTTATCAGGTATGACGATGTTTTAATAGACGGATATAGGCTGTCAAAGTGAGAGATGGCTGATTTAGAAGAACTGATAGTGCTGGAACAACATTTACGAGGAATTCCTGAACGTATTCGAAAGTACTTGAGAGAAAGATAGGTGAAGAAACTTGATAGACCGACTTCGCTGAGTGAAGATTATAATATTACCGGTCGTAAACACCCCTCCTTTATCAGGTTTCGATCATCGTTAAGACCAAATGTGACATATTTACCGAAATATGGAAACCAGTTCGGTAGTAACTATGGGAACAAGTTCTATAGTTACAGTGGTAGTACTACTGGTACTATTCCAAAGCAGAATGTGGTACCACCACAACAACAATCGTTGAATATTCCCCCTTCATGTGTTGTGAAAGATGTGAAAAAGATTAATGTCATTTGTTGCAATTGCTGCAAAAAATGCCATATCAATATGGAATGTTGGTCGAACCAACCCAAGCAGTCACCCAAGTGGTTAAGGGTAATTCAACTCAACAGAATACGAAGACAAAGGATCAAACAGGAAAGGCTGATGAGTAAAATTAACCACTTAACTTTTAAACAAATAGGACATTCCCAAACAGCGTGGTTACCTTTAAACCATATATTTAAGAGGATATGTTAACTGCTCTGGATGGGAGCAAGCAGATCAAAGTAAAGATATTGCACGACACAGGATGTAATCATAGTGTGGTGATGCAAGGTATACACCTGATGGTGGAACAGCCTCTCACAGGAGATTCTGTCATTTTGAAGGTAATAGGAGGTAAGGCAGTTATACTTATTTGCCGTTTGAAACTGTCATGGTAGTTGGTGACAGGACAGTTTGATTTTGCAGTAATGGATTCGTTGGCTGTCGAAGGAGTAGTTGGTCCCACTGGGAAATGAGGTTGCTGGAGCACCTATCATGCATTGTCCCATTGTAATGGAAAAACCACTGAAGTATAGTACTACCTCTGAACTCAGGAAGGACTTCCCTTATCTGTCTCCTATTTGTGTGACAACTAGGAGTATGACGAAGAAAGTGGCTGCAGTAGAATATCGAGGAGCCAAAGAAACAATGAACTTGGAAGATTTATGTACAGAAGAAGAGTTTTCCCATGATAGTACGCAAGTGGTGAGCTCCCGAGAGAGCACGAGAGAAGAGGAATGACAGACGAATGAATGAGAAGACAAGGAAGCAATGGACTTGGAAGAAATAAAAAAACTAAGTATTAGAAGCAGGACAAGTGAGTTGGAAAAATGCTAATTGTATTGCAACGTAAGAATGTGACGTTAATGGAATTATTCTAGTGTTGTGGATGACATAGAGGAAGAGCAGTCTGCCACCTGTTATTACCTCAAACTCCCAATCCAAAAGGGCCGGAATCTAGGGTTGGTAAAGAACAGATTTTGAGTCTTTGCAACAAACTAAGGGATGAAACTGAGTTTGAATTATCACATGGATTGTTTATGAGGAGGCAAAGGCGCGCTGATACCGCTAGAGAATGTCGAATGGGGCATATGCCATCAGATATTAATTCCCGCAGCACTGAGAAGACAGGTGATCGACGTAGCACATGAGATGGTACATATGGGAATAAGAAAGATGACAGAGAAAATTTTGAGACACTTTTTCTGGCCTGACATGCACTGGGATATGAGCCAATTTTGCGGTGCATGTCATTTTTGACATATGGCATTAAAGCCTAAGGATTAGATCAAGAAGGGTCACTTCCACCCGATTTAAATGCAAAGAGAACCCTTCAGCAAGGTAATGATTGACATTGTGGGATCGTTAACGAGAACAAAGAAAGGCCACGAATAAAAGTTAACTATCATGCGTCAAGTGACTAGTTACGCAGAAGCCATACTCGTCAGGAAAATCAGTGCCCAAGAAATCGCCAAGAAGTTACTAGACCTTTTACTGTTTCAAAACGTGATCAAATTATTGGAAGTGAGACAACTGTCTACGGCCTATTACCCTGACACCCAAGGTGCATTAGAGATTTGATCAAACCCTTAATAGAGATTTAGTTAAAATTAGTGCATGGTACAGATTATGTGGTATGAAGTTGAATCCTGACAAAACTCAATGTATGATTGTAAGTAGGTCAAGGACGGTGGCTCCTCAACATCCGGATCTCAGTATTGATAATTTTTCTTTACATTTGTATGACTCTCTTAAAATTTTAGGTGTGATTCTCGACAGAAAATTTACTTTTGAGAAACATATTAGGTCTGTGTCTTCTTTAATTTCACAAAAAATTGGCTTATTCAGAAAATCTTTAAAGATTTTCAGTGATCTATCTATTCTGAAGAAGTGTTTTAATTCTTTCAATCTACCTTGTCTTGAGTATTGTTCTTCACTCTGGTATTCGGCTGCTGATTCTCATCTTAATTTGTTGGACAAAAACTTACGGTCTATTAAATTTCTTTTTTCCGATTTAGATATTAATATTTGGCGTCGTCGTTCATTAAGTTCAATATGCATGTTGTATAAGATTTTTCATAACTCTGACCATCCTTTACATTCAGATCTCCCCGGACATTTTTATCCTTTTCGTAATACTAGGCTGGCAGTTAGTTCTAATAGCCAGGCCTTCTCCATCATGAGTCTCAATACTACACGGTATTCTGGAAATTTTATTCCAGCTGTTACCATGTTGTGGAATGATTTTCCTAATCGGGTAGTTTAATCAGTAGAACTTCAAAAGTATAAAGTTGGAGCAAATGTTTTTATGCAGACCAGGCTGACATGAGTCTTTTTGTTTTTGACGTTGTTAATCGTTTATAAATGACATATCTATTTTGACTTTGTTACTGTTTTTAGAATGATTTATTGTTAATTTGTTCTCATCATTTATTTATTTCCTTTCTTCACTGGGCTATTTTTTGCTATTGGAGCCCTTGGGCTTATAGCATCTTGTTTCTCCAACTAGGCTTGTAGCTTGGCTGGTAAAAATAATAATCTAGTCTACATAATTGATAGGCTTATCCCATCTCGTGTGCTAAGGTACCGAGTGAAGGACAAACCAAGGTTCAGTGATGATTGTAGACGTGCTTATTTGGAGAAACAGAAGGCCTATCATCTTTGGAAGGGTAACAGATCAGATTTGACACGGAACAACTATACTCAGGTTCAACCTTTTGCTCAGAGAGTTTATGCCTCAACTGAAAAGGAGTACAATTTAACCATAAAAGAAACCCTTTCCGGTACAACTCAGGAACATAAATGGTGTTCTACCCTTAAATCTGCACTCTTTGGTGTAGATGCAACAGTTCCTTCTTTACTTAAACCAGATGGCTCAGTCATTCACTGTCCAAAGGAAAAGGCAACCATTTTGGCTGCTGTTTTTTTACAAACAGAGTAATGAAAAACTTGAACTTCCTCATTCCTGTTTTCCTGAGGCTGAACTAACTAGTTTAGCTTTTCAATCTCGTGAGATTAGAGCTCTGTTGATGGACCTTGATGCTTAAGGAGGTGTGGACCCAAATGGTATTTTTCTTTTGTTTTTTAGAAAGACAGCAGATTTCCTGGATCCAAAGTTATCTGTTATTTTGCGCAAGTTAGCAAGAAGAGGAGCTTTTAGCACTTGTTGGAGAATTGGTAATGTTACTCCTCTATGTAAATGTGTTTGTGGTAGATCAAGTCCCACTGATTACAGCCCAATTTTCATAACTCCCATATTATCTAAAAAATTTTAATGTCTTCTGGCACAAAGTCTTAATAGGTTTGCTGAAGGTAATCATCTATTCCCTAGTTTGCAATTTGGTTT
>NC_090750.1:16573657-16581157 GCF_036898095.1 Palaemon carinicauda
AATTTATTGATTCAAATTTATCGGAGTTAAATACCATCCTATTTATCTCCGCCCATTCATATATTTTGTTTAGATCTCTTTGTAGTGAGTTCCTATCTTCATCACAAGTAATTTCTCTACTTATTCTTGTGTCATCGGCGAAACTTCTCACTACGGAGTTTTCAACATCACAGTCTATGTCTGAGATCATAATAACAAATAGCAGTGCAGCTAATACCGTACCTTGGGGCACACCAGATATTACCTGGGCTTCATCTGATTTCTCGTCATTTGCAACCACTATCTGTTTTCTGTTTTGCAGGAATTCTTTTACCCATTTTCCTATCTTTCCCACAATATTATGCTTTCTCATTTTTTTCTCCAATATGTTATGGTCTACCTTGTCAAAGGCTTTTGCAAAATCTAGATAGATCACATCTGTGTCTTTTTCATATATCATATTATTGTATATGTTTTCATAGTGAGCTATCAGTTGGGTCTGTGTACTTTTTCCAGGTACGAAACCGTGTTGACCCATATTAAACAAATTATTTTTGACCAAATGGTTCATTATTTTCTTTTTTATTACCCTCTCATACACTTTCATAATATGTGATGTTAGACTAACAGGTCTATAATTGCTTGCCTCTAGTCTTGATCCACTTTTGAAGATAGGGGTTATATAAGCTAATTTATGTTTAACATATATCTCGCTCATATCTATACTCTGTCTTAGCAGTATTGCAAGTGGCTTCGCGATAGTGTTTGCAGTTTTTTTTAACAAAATCGCTGGAACTCCATCTGGTCCGGCTGCCGATCCATTTTTAATTTCGTTTATAGCCGTGACAATATCTGCTTCATTAATATCTATATCCGTTAGATATTCAACATTTTCTTCTCTCATTTCTGTTTCATTATTCTCATTCGCAATTCTTGGCGTGAACTCACTCTTATATTTTTCTGCTAATATGTTGCATATTTCCTTTTTTTTCATTCGTTAGCCGTCCTTCAATTCTTAGAGGGCCTATTTCTATTCTCCTTTTATTCATCTTTTTTGCATAGGAGTAAAGTACTTTGGGGTTTCTTTTTATATTTTGAAGTGTCCTTTCTTCTAAGTCCCTTTTTTCATTTTCTTTCGACTGTATAATCTTTTGTTCTGCATTTTCTATCTTACATTTTATTTCCCTCATTTTCCACACATTTTTTTCTTTTGCAAGATTTTTCTTCCACTTTTTAATTTTCTGAAATAAGATCCTTCTGTCTCTTGGTATGCACGTCTTTTGTTTATTGTTTTTTTTCGGTACATATTTTTCAACAATTTTCTCCAGTATTTTGTACAGTATATCCGTATTTACCTGTATATTATCACTTATAAATACATTTTTCCATTCTTTATCCAGTTCTTCATTTATTTCTGACCATTTTATATTCTTACTGTAAAAGTTATATTTTCCATATCCTTCCCAAAGTTTTGTGTTTTTATTAATTCTGTGATCACTTGCTTTGGAATGAACTATCAATTCTATGACATTGTGGTCTGAAATTCCCGTGTTATACACTATTATTTCTTTAACATAATTCACTTCATTCACAAATACTAGATCTAGGACATTTTCCTTTCTTGTTGGAATGTGGTTTATTTGTTGCATATTATGTTCTAATAGCATATCTTGAAGCTTTTCAAATTGCCTCTTATCTTCTGCGCTACTATTACTATCTTTTTTATATGTATACATACAACCACTTTCTTCTATCCGTTCTTTCCAATCCACGAAAGGAAAGTTAAAATCTCCGGATAGGAGTATATTCCAGTCTTTATGGTTTCTACATATACCATCTATTTTTTCTATTATTATGTCAAACTCCTTAGTGTTTGGGGGTCTGTAAACTACAATATTCATTAGTTTTTCAAATTCAAATTCTACCGCAATCAATTCACATTCTGTGTTGCTGTATTTTTCACATACTTTTCCTTGATTTATGTCTCTTCCATATATTGCGGTTCCCCCTTGATTCCTATTTTTTCTGTCTGATCTATAAGTTTGGAAACCCTTTATCTGGTCATCACTGCCAGTCTCTTGGGAATACCATGTTTCACTTATATTTAATATATCTATTTTTTCAATTTGGGTTAGTTCTTCTAAGAACTCTATTTTCCTTTTAGAGTTACTCGTGACTAAACCCTGTGCATTCATTACTATTATGGTTTGTGTTTCATCCCCATTATTTAATATTGGTAATAATATGGATTCTCCCATGCTTCCTTCCTGTTCTGATATGATGTTCTTTTCTTCATTTCCCGGAATTCTGCCATTAAAAAATCCAACTTTTCTATTATATTTGCTCTTTCGCCTTCATATTTATTTGTGTGTGTATACCTGCAACTGTCCCCATATCTGCACCAACCCCTGGCATTATAGATGCATTCTTTGTAGTTGGGTTCTACATGTGCCGGTTTAGGTTGAAAGGCCTCATATCTTGGGGCTCTTGGTTCAAAGCGCGGTATATACACGGCCTGCTTTTTTGTTACTTTTTTTGTTTCTTTTTTGCTTTCATTTTTCTTTTCAGTTTGCTGAGTTTTCTTACTTTCATTCATGGTTGCAGGATGCATATATCGACATTTTTTGTTGTAAATGCATCCTTTTCCTTCTTTTAGGTTTTTGCATATTTTTGGATGGAGATCTCTGCATTCGTCTCCATATCCGTCTAAATACGCACATTTACCATATATTTCATAATTATGGCATATCTTTGGATTCTTGTAGTAGCATCTTTCGCCAAATCTGCAATTCCCTCTTTTCAGCATATTGCAGACTATATCCTTCTTTTCTATTTTTTCTTGTTCTTGCTCTTCCCTAAAATTATGTAGGTCCGGGTAGAGTCTCTTGGGTCTATTATTTGTTTCCATCTGGTAATTTATTTCTTCATAAGTATGTTGTTGGATGGCATCATAGGTTATATCAATGATTTCTTCTGCATCCTTACACATATCCTGTTCATTGTTCTCTTCTTCTTCTTTTTCTTCTTCTTCTTCTGTTTCTTCTTCTTCCTCTTCTTTATCTTCAACTATTTGCAGATTTAGTCTCGACTTAATTATATTTTCTATCCAGACTAAGCATGTTGAGCAGAATACCTTTGTGTCTTTATTTTTTATTTTTTGCTGTATTTCAGCACATGTGGGATGTGTTGGGACATGACAGGCATCACATTTTCTAATCAATTGTTGAGGATTATTAATGGAATACCATATCTTACATGTATTACACCATTTTGGCATTCTTTTTCCCATTGCATCAATCAGCATATTCACCATATTGGACTTCTTATTGTTCTTTGATGGAATGTGTTGATTGATGTAGACTTTCTTTATAAGTTTCTTTAACACTTGGATTTTCTTTGGAATTTCTTCTATTATTTTGCTGATGTTTTCCGCAGATTTGCTCCAGTTTATTGGATCATATTGTTTCAATATGTCTGCGAATATTCTTCCGTCACATTGGTTGACGTTACTAGTGACCTCTGTTATCAGACGGTCGAGCTCCTGTTTCGCCAACTCATGGAATTTATTTTTGCTGAGTCCAGCGATGTCTCTCCAAGCCTTGCCCGTGTTGTACATAGCCATCTTGATTAGATTTTTAGTAATTCACAAGATAACTATTCTATGCCGACGTTTTATCCCACTTCTCCGACCTCAAACTAATCACTGACTATTCACGAAAACTTGTAGCTATATTGCACTCGATAGCCTTTTGTTATCCGCGTTAAATCATGATATTTATAGGGCCGCAAAAGTTTAATCACTCACCGGCACACAGATACAAAATGGATCTGGCAAATGAAAACTTTAACAAGATTCCGAAAGCATGTGCTAGACTTAGGCGTGCAGCACCACCAAAGCCCATCTCTTGGTCTTTGGACAAGATCTTACATTATGCCTCATCGGTGAACAATGAAGAATGTTCTCTTAAGGATCTAACCCAAAAGGTTATTTTGTCTGTTCGCAGTAGCCTGTGGGGTTAGAGTTAGTGAAATAGTGGCTCTATCGAGAGATGAGGGCCACATACAGTTGACAGATTTAGGAGAACTGAATCTCTTTCCTGATCCATCATTTCTCGCTAAAAATGAGCTACCCACTAAGAGGTGGGGTCCCTGGAGAATCTGTCCTCTGAAGGAAGATGTCTCTCTATGTCCTGTAGAGTGTCTAAAGGTCTATCTTCGAAGAACTTCAGACTTCAGGGGAGGACAGCTCTTTAACCCTGGATAGGTACGGTGGGTCGTTCGCGACCCCGAGCGTCAAAAAAAAACAGGTTTTTCTCACGTGACTCACCCCCGTGACTGAATTTGTGGGTGATCGACCTGCAGGAGGTGTTTCCCCTACACGCTCTAGTAGTGTCCAGATGTGCATTGCTGTAGCTGTACTCCTTCCCCGATTTATGAGACGCGTCGGGGTCGAGCGCGACCGAGTTTACCCTTCTAAGGTAGTTTGCATAATTATCAAAGTTATTACGTATTATGAAATTGTCGTAGAATGGTGCAACTTGTATAGGTTATCAGTTGTGGAAAGTCTTGGTGGATTGTTTGGCTACCATGTGCATGATTTTTTTTTTAGTTAAAATGTCGTTCATCACCACGAGGACCATTTTACCGCGAGTGCCCCTTTTTAATTTTTTTTCATTTTTTTGCCAAGTCATTTTTCCGTAAGATATTGCCAAATAGTGTCGTAAAACTTTTGCTTGTTTACTGTTGGAAAGTGTGTCTAGATGATCTGGCTACCCATGCATGACTTTGTTTTTGTCAGATACGACGTAGTTATTGGTATATTGGGTATTTAACTGCGGTTACCAATTTCTGTTTTTTTTCAATATTTGTAAAAATTACTACGTAGTAAGGAATTGCCGTATATTATTCATTTTTTTTTTCATGTTTATGTGTTAGAAAGTGTGCCTTGATGGTTGGGCTAACACGTGCATGTCTTTTTTTTTATCTGAGATGCCGTATATTAGAATGTCGGGCATTTTACCGCGAGTACCCCTTTTTCATTTTTTTTAATTTTTTTGCCAAGTCATTTTTCCGTAAGATATTGCGAAATAGTGTCGTAAAACTTTTGCTTTTTTAGTGTTGGAAAGTGTGTCTAGATGATCTGGCTACCCATGCGTGATTTTGTTTTTGTCAGATACGACGTAGTTATTGGTATATTGGGTATTTAACTGCGGTTGCCAATTTCTGTTTTTTTATCAATATTTGTAAAAATTTACTACGTAGTAAGGAATTGCCGTATATTATTGATTTTTTTTTCATGTTTATGTGTTAGAAAGTGTGCTTTGATGGTTGGGCTAACACGTGCATGTCTTTTTTTTTATCTGAGATGCCGTATATTAGAATGTTGGGCATTTTTCCGCGAGTGCCCCTTTTTATTTGTTTTGCATTTTTTTGCTTAGTCATGTTACCGTAAGGAATTGGCAAGTAGTGTCGCAAAACTTATATTTTTATTGTGTTGGAAAGTGTTTCTAGATGATCTGGCTACCCATGCCTATTTTTTTTTTAGCCAGATATGGCGTATATATAAGTAGGTGTTCGATTTTCCTGTGATTGCCATTTTTTCGTTTTTTCCCATTTCTTTCAAAATTACTACGTACTAAGGAACTATCATAGAGTAATGATTCATTTATATGTTTATTTGTCGGAAAATGTGCCTTGATGGTTTGCCTAGCACGTGGCTGAAATTTTTTTTTTCTGAAATGCCGTATATTAGAATGGCCATTTTTCCACGAGTGCCCCTTTTTATTTGTTTTGCATTTTTTTGCTTAGTCATGTTACCGTAAGGAATGGGCAAGTAGTGTCGCAAAACTTATAATTTTATAGTGTTGGAAAGTGTTTCTAGATGATCTGGCTACCCATGCCTATCTTTTTTTTTTTAGCCAGATATGGCGTATATATAGGTATGTGTTCGATTTTCCTGTGATTGCCATTTTTTCGTTTTTTCCCATTTCTTTCAAAATTACTACGTACTAAGGAACTATCACAGAGTAATGATTCATTTGGATGTTTATTTGTCGGAAAATGTTCCTTGATGGTTTGCCTAGCACGTGGCTGAAATTTTTTTTTCTGAAATGCGTATAATAAAATGTTGGCCATTTTTCCGCGAGTGCCCCTTTTTATTTGTTTTTCATTTTTTTTACTTAGTCATGTTACCGTAAGGAATTGGCAAGAAGTGTCGCAAAACTTATATTTTTATAGTGTTGGAAAGTGTTTCTACATGATCTGGCTACCCATGCCTATCTTTTTTTTAGCCAGATATGGCGTTTATATAGGTATGTGTTCGATTTTCCTGTGATTGCCATTTTTTCGTTTTTTCCCATTTCTTTCAAAATTACTACGTACTAAGGAACTATCACAGAGTAATGATTCATTTATATGTTTATTTGTCGGAAAATGTGCCTTGATGGTTTGCCTAGCACGTGGCTGAAATTTTTTTTTTCTGAAATGCCGTATATTAGAATGGCCATTTTTCCGCGAGTGCCCCTTTTTATTTGTTTTGCATTTTTTTGCTTAGTCATGTTACCGTAAGGAATTGGCAAGTAGTGTCGCAAAAATTATAATTTTATAGTGTTGGAAAGTGTTTCTAGATGATCTGGCTACCCATACCTATCTTTTTTTTTAGCCAGATATGGCGTATATATAGGTATGTGTTCGATTTTCCTGTGATTGCCACTTTTTCGTTTTTTCCCATTTCTTTCAAAATTACTACGTACTAAGGAACTATCACAGAGTAATGATTCATTTAGATGTTTATTTGTCGGAAAATGTGCCTTGATGGTTTGCCTAGCACGTGGCTGAATTTTTTTTTTTCTGAAATGCCGTATATTAGAATGTTAGCCATTTTTCCGCGAGTGCCCCATTTTATTTGTTTTGCATTTTTACGCTTAATCATGTTACCGTAAGGAATTGGCAAGTAGTGTCGCAAAACTTATATTTTTATAGTGTTGGAAAGTGTTTCAAGATGATCTGGCTACCCATTCCTATCTTTTTTTTAGCCAGATATGGCGTATATATAGGTATGTGTTCGATTTTCCGGTGATTGCCATTTTTTCGTTTTTTCCCAATTCTTTCAAAATTACTACGTACTAAGGAACTATCACAGAGTAATGATTCCTCTAGATGTTTATTTGTCGGAAAATTTTGTTTACTTTTTTTTTGATTGAATATCATCAAATTTTTTTAGCTAAAATATTATATTGTTTTACGTTTTTTTTTTCGATTTTATTTCCCTTCAAAAATTTTTTTTTGGGTCAGAATTTTAATTTTATAGTCGTAAAATAATCGACAATTATCCAGCAACCCACCATACAATTTTTATGCATTTCCAATAATAATTAGATTAGTAAATAACACCTTGAAATTGACATACCCTTCCTACATTTCAAGTGGCAGATTAGGGAGTCTGAGTCAGTGTGGTTGGCGGCCATTTTGTGGACATATCCGAAGCGTAAGCTGCCCTATCTATATATATTCTTGTTCCCT
>NC_090750.1:16591157-16617165 GCF_036898095.1 Palaemon carinicauda
CTGCCTCTGGAAAGTTAAGTATTATCTTTACTTGGTATAAATGTAAGCTCTTGTCGTTTTGAATTAAATCAAAAGTGATATTAGCGTAAACAAGAGCTGTTGCCTACCAGAGGCATTCTGGATGCTGTCGCTCGCTATGGGTTATTTAGTTAGCTAGAGCAACGTTACCGCTTTATCATGCTTAAATAATTTAGCTATTTAGCTCCTCTAGGAAGGCTTATATGATGCCGTTAGTTTGTAGTTTGGCGATTTAGGTAACCGATCTCGCCCTTCGCGAGGCTTAGTAGCCTAGGCGTTTGGCCCTAGTACTTTCTTGCATGATATAAGTTTTTCCGAGTGTTATGTTATTGAAGCTATAGGCAAATATTTTATATGCATGTAAGATATTGTTGAATTTTCTTTCCAAGTTTGTATACGAGAAATTTTCGGTGATTTATGTAATCGATTCTCACCGCACCTAGGCTAGTAGCCTATGGTACTGTAGTATACTTTCCCACATCCCTGATTGTTCTTTTCTCCTCCGGAGACTAAGTTCAATCCCTCTCTCACTCTGAGTAAGCCTTAGGCTTAATCCTAGCGGTTCTATCTGAATAATATTCAGGTATAACTATACTAGGATATGTCTGTCCTGACCTGATAACCAGAGTGACTGGTTTTTTGGGTTAGGGCAGAACATCAGAGTTTCTAGTCGTGGTCTGCTTCTTCCTAGCATAGAGAATGAGTTTTCTTTGCTAGGTTAGGTGCAGACACAGGAAGCTTCGCTTCCCTAGTCCACGTCTGAAGGATTCTGTACGATGATTCCTTCTTCTAGTGGTCCAGCAGACTGTCCTGTGTTGTTTTTCTCGGGCTGGAGAATGTGTTTTCTCTGTTGCCTGACGAAATAACTTCACCTAACTTTTTTCTTGCTGGGATAGCAAGTATTGCCAGTCTTCCTCCTTAATAGACAACTCTAGGTTACGATGAGCTTCCCTAACTGCTGAGTGTGTGTCTTGCTAGAACGAAGTTTATAGGACCCTTATCCCCCCCCCCCTTTTCTCTTTCTTAACGATGGCCTAGCCATTGCATCTTTGGCCGCAGTCCTACTTCTGTACCTAGTGTAGGTTAGGATAGAGGACTGGCTCAGTTTTCTGCGGGCCGGCAATTACGTGTCGGCCGGAAGAGACCCTTTCTTTGCAAAGTGAACCCCAGACCTCCCTTGGTCTCCCTTCCATGTCTGCCAGTAGAGTCCGGCAGGCCATGGAATCCTTGGAAGCCTGAATGCTACATTCTCCCCTTCCATATGTTCACTCTTTCTGGATGGAAGGTCGTATGGCAATGCCACCTTATAACCTTACATCCATTCTGTTTCTCTGACTAGTGTGTTGTACCCCTATGCACGGTGGAGGTTTTCTGGTTCTTAGCCACTGCCGGCAGGCATGGGTATTGCTACCTTTGACTGCCGGCAGTGGGAACACAACCCGAATCTGCTGGCCACTACGATTAGCGGCCGGCAGCCGGGTATTAGTGTTTTCAGCTGCCGCCCGGCAATGATTGCCGGCCGGCACACATTTGCAAACCAGTAACCTGCCGCCTATTAGTTTAAAGGTAGTATATCTTTGAACTATACAGGGGTAAATGCCGGCCGGCACAACAGCATGCGATGTACAGTAGTTACTATTTTTGTAGTGTAGTACAAACTGCATTGATAAAACTACCGTGCAGAGCTTGTGGTAACACTAAAGTTATTTCTTCATACTTAATGTTATCTTGTACAGCCTTTTGCTGAGACCGTACAATATATAGAAAGTGAGTTCTTTCTCTATTCATTCTATCCCGTATATTAAAACTTTATTTTAAGGTGTGAACTACACCTTAAATTTCCGTTTAGGAAATTTCATAAGGTATTCTAGAATAGAATTAACGTTAGTTTTAATATCTTGGGAGGTTACAGCAACTGGCTGGACAGGAAATACAAGTATGTGTCTTTCCTTCTTTCTTTACTGTGTAACCTACATGTTCTAATATAAGTGAAAAGCCTTCACTTGATACTCATGGATTTTTCTTCTCTTTACAGGAGGACCATCCGAACTGGGTGAGTGTGTTTTGTAATGTTCGCTGATAGAACTTCTGTGGACATCACTTTTGCAAGAGGCACACAGCATGCGCAGCCTCCAGAGGTGATCTCCGGTATTGGGACTCTCAGGTTTGTACAGTATGTTCTAACCTGATTACCGAGGCTTTTGACGACCCCAAGTCGACAGAGTCAAGGGATGCTGCCAGGGAAAAGTTACGATCCTGGGTGAGGGGTTTTCAGAAAAACACCTCAGGCCTCTACCTTCCAAATAAGAAGATGAGGGCCTTCCTTTTCCCTAAACCATCGGCTGATGCAGTCATTCCTCAGCCTCAGGTGGAGATACCAACTGCCCAGAATCCAATAGATTCTGAAGTCTCGGCTGCCCTTCAAGATATCCAATTGGACGATAAGATGTCGGAGGTATCAGATTCTACAGAGAAGTACTTTCTAGGAGAAGGTCAGGAGGAGGAGCTGTCCCAGGCTCCTCAAGTAGAAGAGGAAGATATTGACGAGGTGTCGGTTACATCGGTTCCGGACCCACAACCTGTTCCCTCTACATCGTCTGCTATCCCAGATGAACTGGGAAGGATTCTTTCTTTTATTGTTAAGATGATCCAACAAATTCAAAAGAAGAATGATGAGAAGGAAGCTGCAATGAAACTGGAGATACGTACAATTGCAGCATCACGTGGGCCACAGAAGCGACTCAACGTGAAGGATCTTCCTTTGTGCTCGGATACCAATCCTTGGAGGTATGCCGAACACATGCCAATGACAATCGGGAAGATCGTGATATCAGAAAAGTTGGGAGCATTCCCCTGGAAGAGGTGAAATTTTGGCCCAACAAAGATTCTTACCCGGACTGCTATGTCCGCCTTAGGAAGGAGCCAGCCTCAAAGGAGGAGACGAGCCGAAGGAGGTCATAGTTTTTTTACCATAGTAAAGCTCAGGCGTTACTAGCGAGCTTGATGAAAGAGAGGGGCTTCACGAACTCAAAGGTGCCAACCTTGAGTAAGAAGTTTCCCTCCTTTGTGGCCTCTCCAACCAGAGCCTTTCATGGGAAAGGGATATAAGGCAGCCTTAAAGGAGGTGGAGGCAGGAAAACCATGCCCCTCCTTGTAGGAGTGCACGCCATTATCTCTTACCTTACCCTTGGTCCAAGAAGACTAGAAGGACGTACACCTTACCTTCTCAGTCGGGAAGCTGGAAGCTGATATTGTTGAACATCAGTTTGGTGAGGAACTTCCAAAACTGTCGGAGGTTCTCTTGTGCAGAGAGCAAGAGACAAATGAAAGACTTGCGGCATCGATGTCGTTGCAAACAACATTAGAAACGAAGGCAAGTGACCCCATGATTCAGGACATGTTCATGGTAGTGGCCAAAACCCATCTGGCCACAGTTACGAGGAATCTCCATAGCTTTATTAAAGCTAGGAGAGCCTCTAGAGAGTTAGTGTTCACCTCGGCTGTGGTGAGGTACGAACCGAGGAAACTGATCTCCTCTCGTATCTGGGGTAAAGACCTCTTTCCCAACGAAGTGGTTAAAGAGGTAGTAGACAAGGCCGCCACAGAGAATAGGAACCTTCTCAAAAAGTGGGGCTTAGATCTTAAGAGAAAGTCTTCTCCGGATGAGGGTCCCCAACCCAAGAGAAAGACAAAAAGGCCTAGGCCATCCTCTCGGCCGGCTATAGCCTACCGACAGCAACAACAACAACAACTCACTGTTACCGCGGTGCCTTAGATAATGGCACAACCTCCAACCACGTACATGCTGGTACCTCAACAAGTGGCGACTCAGTCGCCAGTTTTTAACCCAGCCTTCGAAAGGGGGCTAAAGCCATGTCGTCCTGATGGAAGGTTTCTATAAGTAGCTTCCAAGGGATATGAGATCTACAGTGATATTTCCAGAGAATTTACCCTTAGGTCTCCAGAATCCTAACTCCTGGCGCGAATATCCTTAAAATTACTCCTAAGGATATTGCATAAATCAGGGGACGTATATCTTGATACAAAACATAGCTATCTTCACCCTGAATAGCGTTTTTGCCTCGAGGGGGAAGAGTGGCAAATTTGGAAGAAGAGCCGTTATCAAGGATACTTTATTTCCCATACTACTATTGAGTATCAAGATGGTGCCATGTTATAAGATGGTGGTTATTCCTATTTTTGTAGCAAATTCGCACGGTGGTGTTCCCTGTTGATCTAACCTTTTTTATCGATTATGTGAGGATTATTATGCAATATCCAGCTTCTTTTGCCTCTGGAGAGTTGAGTATTGATTCTTTATAATGTATATATTTTTAGCTCCCGTTTCACAGTGAAATTAGAGTAATTTATTGTGCTTAGGAGCTACGCCTGTCACCGGAGGCGCCATGGGCGCTGTCGTTCATTAGGCATGTTTTATTTAGTTAGCAGAGCGACTTTCCCAGTTGAAATAGCACTAATAAATCATGAAAGCTATTTAGGCATAATTATACTTGTGAAGATATTTATGGTGAACTTAATTTTCCTCTTTCTTTGTCGATCGTATACGTTAGAGTTTCGGTGATTTAAGTAACCAAGATCTCGTCTTGCCTAGGTTACTTAAGGTACGTGATGTAGTATAGTTTAGGACATTTCCTGTTTACCCTTGTGTATCGTTTTACTGATTCTAAGAGAGCTAGTATATCTCCTAGAATTTATAAATCGATACTTGTCTCCTGTGGAGACAATAGGTAATCCCTCTTTCCTTCTGAGTGTCGCTGCAGGCGGCAACCCTTTCTGGTCTTGCCATAGATTAGTTTACTCCGGCTTGACTAGGCAATGGTTTTTCTGCCTCCCACCTTTACAGGCGAGTGTCCGGCTTTGGTTTTTGACAGAATCTCAGAGTATTCACTCTTTTTTCCGGCGGCAGGGCGGCAGGGTGAGTAGTCACTCTCCTGCCATTTTATAGCCCCTGGCATAGGAGGTTAAGCCTCCTTAAACCCCACTTGGGGTGATGGTATGTTGCCGCTACCTTCTCCCTGCGGTTCAAAAGACTATTTCTGCACTGGCAGACCCTGGGCTGAAGAATAGACATTCTTCTGCAGCCTAGGATGGCACCGGCACTGAAATGATGTTTCTCCCTTGTAGAGAGGGGGTGGCAAACCTGCCGGCCCCTCCTAACACTATTTTTGCAGACCCTTGGTTGAAGAATAGATATTCTTATGCCGTCTAGGACGGCGCCGATATTGAAACAGAGTTTCTCCCTTGTGTAGTGGGGGCGGAAATATTGCCGCCACCCTCTACAATTTATATAGGACCCTTTTCCCTGCCCCTTTCTGTCCTTTTAGCTATGGCCGTTATCCCGCAATCTCACCGCTTGCCTGCGGGTTGCGGGGCTGGCCGGGCTCTTACATAGCAGCTGTTTAGTCACTCAGCTTTCTCTTATGGACAAGGATACCCGAAGGTTGTGCCCCCTATGACGGCTGCCGGTGGGAGACCCTTCTTTCACCTAGGTTCTTCAGTCCTCCCTTGGACTGCCGTCCACAAGTCCTGTAACTGGGGGACTACGGCCGGGCCGGCGCTGACAAGTACTTACTCAGTCGGCGGTATGCCAACTGTACCAGTGCCGCCGGGTACTAACCAGCCGGCCATATGCCGACCGGACTATGCAGGCAACAGTTCTTATGGTTGGATGGAAGCCTGAATGTTGCATTCTCCCCTTCCATTTGAATCTTCTTTCTGGGGGAAGGTAGTAAGTTATATGCTTACATTCTAATTTAGTTTAAACATACACAGTAATAAGGCAGTACTTCACTCCATGCTTTCTCTTACTCTATCAGCTAATATGCCGGCTGGACTGTGCCGTCAGGGACTAGCTATGCCGGCTATATGCCAGCTGAACTAAAGTGTATGATTATACAGTAGTCAGTATATTTGCAGTACAGTATATACTGCAGATAGAAAACTATTGTATATATTATACAGTAGTTATTTTGCAAAATATCTTGTTTATCCTTGCCCAGTCTTTAGCTGAGACCAATCCTATATTGAAAGAATAGAATTCCTTCAATACTCTGATTAGCAAACAGTTTACATTTTATCATACAATATTGAATAATTTAGAAGGGCCAGTGGTATTACACTTTCTATCCTTGAAAGTTAGAACCCTTGTCTTTGAGCTTCCCTGCTCAGGAAACTCTGTGGTTTCAATATTG
Organism: Palaemon carinicauda; assembly: GCF_036898095.1. NCBI lineage: Eukaryota > Metazoa > Arthropoda > Malacostraca > Decapoda > Palaemonidae > Palaemon > Palaemon carinicauda. The sequence goes on from NC_090750.1 coordinate 16,597,388, forward strand.
GAAGGGAAGGTCAGAGCAATTGGCTGAGTGTCTTTCTTTTTCTAGTCCAGTCGGCGACATGCCGTCTGGACCGGGCCGCTAGGTGCTAGGCATGTCAGCAACACACCGGCTGAACCACAGCATATGATTATACAATAACGAGTTCATTTACAATATAGTATATACTGCAAACAGAAAACTATATTATTATTATACAGTAGTTAATTTCTAACACATCTTGTGTACCCTTATAGAGACTTTTGCTGAGACCAAACCTATATTAAAAGGATAGAATTCCTTCAATACTCTGATTAGTATTCGGATAGTACTTACCCCACAATATTAAGTAATTAGAAGGGTCAGTGGCAATGTACACTTCTATACCTAAAGGTTAGAACCCTTCTCTTTGAGTTGTCCTGATAAAGGGAACTCTTTATTTTTAATATTGGGGGGAGGTTACAGCAATTGGCTGGGAGGGATACACAAGTATATCTTTCACTATCCCTTTCTAGCTTACTATCCTAAGCTATAATAATTAAAATATGATTAATTACATAATTGTTTATCATGTGAGATAAACAATCGTATACTCATTTTGTTTTCCTTCCTTTACAGGAGAAACCCCAGATGAAAAGCAATGCAGTCTTCTGCAATTTTAAGAGTAAGTACTTTTATGGTCATAAAGCATGCAGGTCTCATGCCCCCTGCAATATTATTACTGAATCCCTGCGATATTGGGACCCCTAAGTCTGCAATATCTGCCAGACCTTAGTGACCAAAGGTTTAATTGATCCCAAGTCAATGGAGTCTAGGATGCGGCACGTAAGAAACTACGCAAATGGGTAAGAGAGTTCCAGAAGAGCTCTCCAGGACCATACCTACCTAACGATAGGATGTGTAGCTTATTGTTCCCGAAAGCAAGTAGTGAAATGGTGGTGCCCCAAGCACGACTTGCACCTCCTTGCGTCCAGATTGCCATCGAGACGGAGGGCAGGAAGGCACCTCTGGAAGAAGATGACGATGTCGTTTTGGAATTCCTTCCGTCTTTGCCGGCCCTGGAGCCGTTAACCTCAACATCTTCACCTCCTACCCCTCTATTAGACAAAATGAGCCAGTCAGTGGCCCCTCTTGCGGGTCCAATGGAAAACTTTCGCAGACAAGGCAAAACAAAGGAATCGAAATTCAAGTGAGAGCTCCGTAAAGCTCCACTCATCGCCTCCCGAGGGTCATTCAAGCGACCCAGAGACCAAGACCTCACGACATGCTCCAAAACCAGTCCCTGGAGGTATGCGGAGCTTATGCCGATTTTGGATGGCAAACTCTACATCTCAGAGAAGATAGAAGCTGTCCCTTTAGACAAAATCCAGTATTGACCAAGCTTTAACGGTTTCCCTGATTGCTTCATTCGACTGAAGCATGAACCAACGTCAGAAAAAGAGACGGAACTGGAGGAAGTTATGGTTCTCGACCACGATAAGGCCCAGGATCTCTTGTCAAGTAGCCTGAGAAAGGCGGGTTACTCGGTGTCGAAAGTGTCTGCCTTGTGTAAGAGACACCCTACCTTTCTTATTCCTGCTTCAATAGCATTCCCCTTTACGTGGAAAACATTTAAATATCTGGCCAAGGCAGTGGAGGCAAGCAAACCATGTCCTGCACTTGAGGAGTGCAGGCGACTGTCACTAACCTTGCTAATGAAGGAGAAGGATTGGAAGGTAGTCCACTTAACCTTCTTAGTCGTGAAACTGGATGGGGACATCGCTGGACGACAGTTTAGCGAGAATCTCCCGAAACTTTCTGAGTTTCTCTTGTGTAAGGAACAAGAGACAAAGGAGAGACTTGCGGCCTCCTTATCCCTACAAAACTGCATAAATATGTGTGCAGACCAACGAAGTACCCCAGACATGATCATGGTCTTGGCCAAAATGCATATTACCACCTTCGTAAAAGACCTATATGCCTTTATGAAGGCTAGAAGAGACTGTAGAGAGTTTGTGTTCGCTGCTGCAACAGTGAAACATGAAACCAGGAAGCTGTTATCTTCCAACATATGGGGTAAAGACCTCTTTCCAAATGAAGTAGTCGAAGAAATAGTCGAGAAAGCCTCCACGGAGAATAGGAACCTTCTCCAGGAGTGGGGCATCTCTTCAAAGAGGAAGTCTTCTCCGGATGTGGGTCCCCAACCTAAAAGGAAGAGGAAGAAGTCTAAACTTTTTCCTCGGTCGGCTCAACAATATCCCACAGTTTCTATGACCGCGGTGCCCAAGGTAGGCGGACGAGGAGGTAATCCTTCTGATTAATTGAAGCAGAGACGCTTCTGGTAGGAGGGAGACTCCAATAGGATTGTTGGACCTCCAATCCTTGGGCCAAAGGCTTAATCCAGAGTGGACTAGGATGGAAACTAGACATATCTCCACCATCAATTTCCTGAACTCTTCCAACACTCCAACCCCGTATTAAAAGAGTATACCCTATAGCTCTGGAGCATACAGGTTATAAGGAAAGCAACCTCCATCAAATTCCAAGAAAGGCTGTTTTGTGTTCCCAAGAAGGACTCAAGAAAACTCAGAGTCATCTTGGACTTGTCGCCACTCAACAAGTTCAAAAGAAACAGCAAGTTCAGGATGTGAATCCTTCTTCACATAGGGACCCTATTACAAAAAAGGGGCTTTCACCGTCTCGATAGACTTGACAGATGCCTATTGGTAGCTTATAGTCCGTCTCCCCCTCACCTCCTACCTAGGATTCAAGTTACAGAAGATAAAGTATGTTCTAAGAGCCATACTCTTCGGACTAAACACAGTCCCAAGTGTCTTCACGAAATTGGCGGACACAGTCGTGCGATAACCATGCCTATAAACTGTTCAGGTAACAAAACACCTGGACGACTAGCTAGTGCAGGCAGCACCCGAAGCAGCTGGTCTGCAAGCATCCAAGGAAGTAACCCAGTTCCTGGAACATCTGGGATGCAAAATTACCTTCAAGAAGTCTCGACTCTCTCCAGATCAAAGGTTTCAATGGCTGGATAACCATTGGAACCTGAGGTCACATTGTCTCTCCTTTCCCTTAGGGAAGAAGAAGGAGATGGCAGGGTCGGTCAAGAGACTACTGTAATCCGACAGGATTTCAAGACGCTAACAGGAAAGAGTACTGAACTTTCTCCAGTTTGCAGCAGTGACAGAGCCAGTGCTAACAGCACAGCTGAAAGATGCGTCTTGATTCAGGAGAAGATACGCATCTAACGCTCGAAGAGATCTAAAATGAGCGTTATCGGTCTTACCTTGATCGCTTCTCAACCCATGGTCGAAGGCCAAAAGCCTAATGAGCACCGTGCTCTTGCAACCACCTCGACCATCGAAGATCATCCGCATGAATAATTCGACAGAAGAATGGGGATTTCATTCCCATCAGAGGAAAGCCCAATGGACTTGGTCATCTCGGCTCAAGGCCCTTCTTATCTACATTTTGGAAGCCATGGCAGTCCTGTTGACGTTGTAGAAACTCTCTCCATGCAGATCAGCCCTCATCAGGCTAATCTTGGACAGCGAAGTGATAGTGAGATGTCTATTAGCAGTACACTTACCAATGATCGGCAATGTGACAGCGGATGCTCTACTCAGGTTCAAGCCGATAGAGTTAGAATGGTTCACAGACACAGACTCATTCTCTTCCAGATTGGAGCAAGTCCTGGAACTGCACATCGACCTCTTCGGGACGAGCATCATCAAGAAACTACCTCGATATGTAGCCCAATATGAGGACCCTCTAGAGGAGATAGCGGACGCCATGTCCCTAGTTTGGAACAGATGGGCCCGGAAATTCCTGTTCCTTCCATCGAATCTCCCTCTGAAGGTCCTCAACACGCTGAGATCATTCCAAGGAAAGGTAGCTCTAGTGGCTCCTAAATAGCCCAAGAGTAACTGGTTCCCTTTAGTGAGAGAACTGAGGCTGAGCCTGGCCGTTGTACTGAACCCATCACTATCTCAAAGTGTTCAGAAGTTAATTGTTTTCGATTCATCTCAGAATCCACAACCTTCATTTCATGATTTTCTCGCCTTAGCGGTTAAGAAAAGATTTGGTATCTCAGAAGGCAATATAGACTTCCTAGAACAGGGGTCGGCAACCTAGGGCACGCATGCCACACTTGCCACACGGAGTGCTTGTCTAAGGCACTGCATTTGATTCGAAGGAGCAAAGAAAAAATCCTAAAAAATGCAGAGAGAGAGAGAGAGAGAGAGAGAGAGAGAGAGAGAGAGAGAGAGAGAGAGAGAGAGAGAGAGAGAGAGAGGGAGAGAGAGAGAGAATGTGTATTGTGCATAGTTTCTTTTAATTTTTTATGATTTAAATTATCATACTGTATATCTATCTACCTATCTCTCTATCCATCTATCCATCTATCTATCTATCTATATATCTATCTCACTACGTTTCCTTTCCTATGATATGTGGCGATCCGCACAAATACGATTTTGCATGCCATATCTCACGATCAAGTAATTCCCCTCATCAGGTCAGATTGGCTACCCGAGTATGGTCCCGTTTATAATTCCTAGGGATTTCGATTACGCTACCTGAGTATGGTCCCTCTTGTTCCAGTGAGTCTTTTAGTCACCGTACGTAATATTCTTCCTAATTAATTGTCACGATAACTATTGTACTATGAAAAAAAAATTCAAGTATCATGTCCGATTATTTCAGTCATCAAGGAGAAATGACAGAATTTATACAGCAGATTGATCGTGCTGTTTGTTCTCTCTGCTGGGAGAATGTTGTGTCTCTAACATCGAGAGTTGAACCACACTTTGAAAGAAAACACTAGCAAACAAGGCTAAGGCAATTTAGAAAGTAGTATCCAGCTATGAAAAAACAAAGTAATGTGTTCAAAACAGTGAATGTTTGCGAAAACAAGGAACTGTGTATTGCTAAGCATTGAAAGACTTTTACTAATGGAAAATATGCTATATCATGGCATATCAAACAAACACTATCATCTCAAGGATAAAAGTCGTATTTCTCAAATGGCTGATAATATAAGTCAGCAGAAAACGGTTGCTTTAATAAGTACACCTGTGTTCAGTGTGGCCCTAAATGAAAGCATGGATATCAATGGCATTCTCTGCTTGGCTGATTTTGGCAGGTATATTGATACAGAGGTACTGTACAAGAGAAGCTATGTATGGCACCACCAACTGAGAAGAAATACGGTAGGCATTCTCTAAACATTTTGAGAACAGATAGGAAGAAATTAAAGATTTTTGCAATTACAACAGCTGGTGCTCCTGTTATAGTAGTAGAAAATAAGGGCTTTAAAAAAAGAAGATTAAGGATAAAATTGAGTACATCATTCTGAAATTGCTCTGTATAGTTCATCCAGAAAATGTTATGTCCCAAGATTTCGAGCCCTGGTCTCAACAAGGCGATGACTACGGTTGAAAAAAAGTTGTAAATTTTCTTGTTACACACTCTTCTCATAAGTACAGGCAGTTTTCAGCTTTCCTGGAAGAGGTGGACAGTGTATACAAAGATTTACCATTGCACAGTAATGTTAGGTGGTTAAGCTGTCCGTAGGTATTGGAGAGATTTGTATGATGCTTTGAGGAAATCAAAATTTTCATATTAGAAAAATGGCCAAGACTATCATGATCGGGAGGACAAAAACTGGATAATGAAACTTGTTTCAGACATCCCCAACATCTAAATGATCACAATTTTCTATTGCAAATTGCAGGAAAATGTAATGGTGTATGAAACTTGGAAGGCATTTGTGGCAAAGCTTGCAGTTTGCGCAACAGATATCAAAACTTGTTCCTTCTGTTATTTAAAAAATTTAAAGAACTGTCAACAATACTGATATTCAGTTGTATATACAAGAACTTTAATCTGACCAGACACCTTTAAATACAGTGACTTGGGTACGACTCTCTTAGACTGGATGGAAACTGAGTAGTTGGAAATGCATCTAATTAACTTTCAGGTCTCCTCATTGTGGTCAGCCAAATTTAAAGATCTTCGCGAAATACTGGAAACTAGTAAAATATGATCAAGCAGCTTTCCTTTTAAGTTCCTGGTTATCACTGCCTGATAAATTCAAATGCATGGAGAAAGTAGCTTTTGTACTGCAATCAGCATAAGGATCCACATATCAATGTGAACAGATATTTTCACACATAAATCACAACCTCAGCAGGCTTACAACTCAAGGTGTCCAAATTTCACCTGAAATTACATCTTTAGCCTTTGGGAAGCAAGGGAAGGATTACATTGATATGATGAAGTATAAACTTAAAATATAAGATTTCTTTTAATTACAAAGAGTACTAAATGCAACACAATTATTACATTTATGTCATGCATGTTCAGGAAAATAGATTATAATTGAAATGGTCACTACATACTATACAATTATAATTTTAATTTTCCTATATGGTGCTAAAAATAACAACTGACACGCAAGGTAGTAAAATATTTTTTTATCAATTATCATGTGGAACATTGTGCTCAAAAGGTGGCCGATCCCTGTCAAAGATGAATACAAGTCTAAGTCAACTAGAAGACAATATGAATCGTCTTGAAAAAGTGGGTTGCTGTTTGGTGGTAACAAACTGACATGTCTGTAAGGACAGTGAGACAAGCATCACCAAGATCAACTGATGATTTATTTGAATGCGCACGGAAATACATAACAAGGTGCGGACGGAAACGTAGGATTACATTGGCGCCAAGCCAGATTGAAGTGCCCGCCAAAATATATGTGTTTTTTTACACTTACAAATATATGAATTATGGGTTAACAAAAACATGTCATGAAACGATACATATATCAAAATGTAGCTCTGGTAGAGCAGAATATATATACATATGACACCACAGTGTGGCGAAGAGAGAATTTAAATAAATAAGTAGTTTGTCGATTTTCTGGACGACGAAGGGATTGGTGTCCTTACAAGTACTCCCCCCCCCAAGACATCGGGCGGCGTAGAGGGCTGATGATCAATCTGCGTATCTCTTCGGGCGTCGGAGGGTTCCTCTTGTTTTTGAACGGAGGGGCGCGCTGGCGGTCGGTGTAAGGATCTCTTCCTCTTGACGTCGTTTGATGATTTTTCCTTCGTTGGGCGGCTTGTTTTGTGGCGGAACTCTGGGTCTGCCAGGTCCAGCGGAGGCGGTGTCGCTTCCTTCGAGAAACGCTGGTTTCACGCGGTCTATTGAGACCCAGTTCTCTTGGCCATGGACGTCGAGAAGGAAGGCTTTAGTTGTCTTTTTAATAACCCGGTAGGGACCTCGATAAGGTCTAGTCAGTGGTTGTCGATGAGCGTCGACACGGACGAAAACGTACTCGCAGTCATCCAGGCTTTTTGGCTTGAAGTGCTTGGTTCTGTCCTGGTAAGTTTTGAGACACGGCCTGAACTTCCTGGCGATATCCCTTAGGTGATCCAGCTGCGTGTCGTCGGTTGATGAGGGAAAGAATTCTCCAGGAACTGCGAGCGCTTCCCCGTAAACTTTTTCGGAGGGCGAAGGTTCGCCGTCTGCGCGAGGGGCGGTGCGAAGGCCGAGGAGTACCCAAGGAAGTCGTGATTTCCAGTCCCCGTCGGTGCAGCTCGCCATCAGGGACGCCTTGAGGGCACGGTGCGTTCGTTCGACCATGCCGTTTACCGCGGGGTTGTATGCCGTGGTGCTGTGGAGCGTCGTCCCCATCAGGTTCGCCAAAGCCAGCCATATTTCTGAGAGGAAAGCGGGGCCTCTGTCAGTCGTGATGTCGTCAGGAACGCCAAACCTGCTCACCCAGCTTGACAGGAGGGCTTCGGCACATGCTTGAGTCGTAGCTTCGGTCATCAGCGATGCCTCCAACCACCTCGTGGAGCGATCGATGATCGTAAGTAGGTAGCGAGCGGATCCAGAACGGGGCAATGGTCCCACGACGTCGATGTGTATATGTCCGAAACGTCTTTTTGGCTGGGGAAAATCGCCCACCGCCGATTCGGTGTGACGGCTGACCTTGCTTGACTGGCAGTTGATGCATGACCTCGCCCATTCCCGGGCGTCCTTTTTTATCCCTGGCCAGACAAACTTTTCAGACAGAAGGCGAGCGGTGGTGCGTCCTGAGGGGTACGAAAGTCCGTGGATGATATCGAATATTTTCCTTCTGCAGGAGGCTGGTACCCAGGGACGAGGGCGGCCCGTGCTGGTGTCGCAAAGAATAGTTACTCATGCTGGTCCGAGGGGAACCGCACTTATCTTGAGCGCGGATGGCTCCGTCAGGTGAACCTGTGCTTCTCGGTCGGTGCGTTGTTTGGTTGCGAGATTGGCGTAGTCGATTCCCAGGTGGATCGCGTCAATTTTGATTCTTGAAAGGGTGTCCGCGACTGGGTTTTTCTTTCCTGGGACGTAACGTATGGTGCACCCGAATTCGGCGATTGATGCGAGATGACGTTGTTGTCGGGATGACCATGCGTCCGTTGATTTCGTGAAGGCGTGAACGAGGGGTTGATGATCCGTTGCAATCGTGAAGGGGGTACCCTCCAAGATGTGCCTGAAGTGGCGGACGGCGAGGTAGACGGCGAGGAGTTCCCTATCGAAGGTGCTGTATCTTGTTTCGGCGGGTTTCAATTTCTTGCTGAAGAATGCCAGCGGTCGAGGAGAACCATCGACGAGTTGCTCAAGTACAGCCCCGCAGGCGACGTTGCTGGCGTCGGTCGTTAGTCGCAGGGGCGCGTTGTCGTCGAAATGAGCCAGGGTGGTGGCATTCGCAAGGGCATTCTTCGTCCGAGCGAATGCCTGTTGCTGGGGCAAGCCCCACTCGAGTTTTTTTGCTTTTCCTTTCAGGACGTCGTCGAGGGGTGACAGGGTTTGTGCGATGTTTGGGATGAAGCGCCTGTAGTAATTGACCATTCCCAAGAACTCCTGAAGTTGGCGAATGGTCGTAGGTATTGGGAACTTCCTGATGGCGTCGACTTTGGTTGTCATGGGTTTTACCCCGCGCAAGGATACACGGTGACCAAGGAAATCCACTCCCTCCGCACCGAACGTACATTTGTCGAAGCGTACGACTAGGCCGTTCTCCTGTAGGCGCTTTAGGACGGTGCGGACGTGTCCCCGGTGTTCCTCCTTGGTTTTCGAGAATATCAGGATGTTGTCGACGTAGCAGACGTAGAAAGGTAGGTCACCCAGAATGCTATCCATAAGTCGTTGGAAGGTTGCCCCGGCGTTGCGTAGACCGAAGGTTGAGTATGCGAAGGTGTAGGATCCGAACGGCGTTACAATGGCAGTTTTCGGGATATCTTCCGGGAATACGGGGACCTGGAAGTAAGACTTGAGAAGGTCCATCTTGGTAAAAAACCTTGCTCTGTGCAACGCGTTCGTTAGGTCCTGCATGTTGGGCAGTGGGTAGTGATCGGGCGTTGTGATGAGGTTGAGGCGCCTGTAGTCGCCGCAAGGTCTCCAGGACCCGTCCGGCTTTTTAACCATGTGCAGGGGTGATGCCCAGGGGCTCGATGCTTTCTTACAGATACCCATGCGTTCCATGTCCTCGAAGGCGCGTTTGGCATCCTTCAGTTTCTGAGGTGAGAGGCCGCGGAATTTGGCGTGAGTGGGAGGTCCTGTCGTTGTGATGTGGTGGTAGATGCCATGCTTGGACGGGGAACCTGGCGAGTGTCGGAGCTCGGGCTTGAAAACCTCGGGAAACTCTCGTAGGAGGTCGGCGTAGGGGTGCGTTGTTACGGCGGATACGGACATTGTTGCAGGGCCATGTTCTAGGGCGCGAGACTGGCAGGTCCCCGTGTCGATGAGACGTCTGTTAGCGACATCGACGAGGAGTCCATGGTGGGCGAGGAAATCCGCACCGAGGAGGGGGCGATTGACGTCCGCGATAGCGAAGGGCCAAGAATACGAACGGCCCATGATAGATATCTTGAGGGTCTTGATTCCATAGCACCGTATGGGAGATCCGTTGGCGGCGATGAGGGAGGGAGCGTTTTTGTCGGGACCACGGTCTAGGTCGGACTTCGAAGGAGGAAACGTTGACTGCATTGCGCCGGTGTCCACCATGAGTCTACGGTTGGAAATGGTATCGAGGATACAGAAACCAATCTTGTTATGGTTAACTGCGGCCGCGATGGTGGCCGGTGGATGCTTCTGGCGTCGTCTTCTAGGGAAACTGCATGGTGCTCTACATTTCTTGGCGTCACTGCCGAACTGTTGGTGGTAGAAGCACCATGCTGGGTTAGGCCTGGGGTTTGGTCGCGTCGGTTGCGGTGGTTTCTTTCTTGATAGAATGTTGATCTCGTCGTCCTCGAGGGCCATTGCCGAGGAGTCTATGGAAGAGCAGCTGCTGAAGGGGGAGAACGGAGGCGGTGTTGACGATGATGCTCCGAGGCGAGATGCTTTGGAGGCCTCGTGGAGCTTCTGAGCCTTCGACAGTAGTTCGTTCATCGGGAGCGTGTCGGCGTCTGTCAATTGGGCCCGTACGTCCTGTGGTAGGCGTCGAGGAAAGATCTCGCGAGATAAGCTAATCTCACGTCGTCGGCCGTTGCTGTCTGTTTTGGGGAGCATGAGCAGGCCGGTTAGCTCGTCCCACGCCTCGACAGGAGAGGTGTCACCCATGGGCTTGCCGGCGAGGTCCAGTACTTTCTGTGCCCTTGCTGAGACGGAGAGGGAGTAGATACCGATGAGTTTCGTTCTCAGGTCGTCGTATGAAACTTGGCCGGCCTGGGCGTCGAGCCATGGGGAAATCTTGTCGAATACTTCTTCAGGTATGGAGGTGAGAACGATGTCAGCCTTGGCGCAGGAGTCGCTGAGTCTAGCAACGCGGAAGATTACGTCCACTCTCAGGAACCAGGAAGCGGTGTTGTGTTGAGAAAAGGGCGGCAGTTTGACTTTGGGCATGGAGGCGAGGCCGTTGGGTGCGATGGGCGTGTTGCTTCCTACATCGTGGCCAGACGACGAGACGGCGAAGAGGTGAGAGGTTGATATGTTGGTTAAGCTCATCCTACTGTCTTACGTTCACCGAAGTGTGGGAGAACCAAAGGCAGGTTCTTTCCTAAGGTAACGGAGTATGTAGAAGGTAGCACGGCCGTAATAAGTCCGTTAATGGCAAAGCCAAAACCGCTGATGCTACTTTCAACTCCGGGGTCATCAGTTGTAAGGACAGTGAGACAAGCGTCACCAAGATCAACTGATGATTTATTTGAATGCGCACGGAAATACATAACAAGGTGCGGACGGAAACGTAGGATTACATTGGCGCCAAGTCAGATTGAAGTGCCCGCCAAAATATATGTGTTTTCTTACACTTACAAATATATGAATTATAGGTTAACAAAAACATGTCATGAAACGATACATATATCAAAATGTAGCTCTGGTAGAGCGGAATATATATACATAGGACACCACAGTGTGGTGAAGAGAGAATTTAAATAAATAAGTAGTTTGTCGATTTTCTGGACGACGAAGGGATCGGTGTCCTTACATGTCCATTGTTGCAGTAGTAAGGTTAAACTTACGCATAAATAGAGCTAGAAAGAGACTGTCAAAGATTTTTTAAAAGCAAGACTGTAATAATCATGCCATACAGGCGGTGAAAGTCTTTGTCATAAAAATGTATACTAGTAGTTTATTATTACATGTAAACATTATAATCATTGTATAGCATGTTATCTTTTACTGATCGTTTGTAAATATAAAAAATTAAAGGAAATAAAAGACGTTATGAAATGTTATCGGTATATACGCTGATTTAATATCATTAGTCCTACACAGTCTTGATACACAAATTACAACGATTATTAATACATGTACACTTTCGAAAGAGAAATTAAAAAAATAATAAAGAAACAATACTAATTAAGTAAATAAAAGTATTATCAAAAGTGAAGGCCAATAAAGTTGACTGTTCACTTAAAACATAATAAGTAAGATGCAAAAATTATACGCTAATATTTTAGAAAGTTACTTCAAAAATGGCGCGGACTTAAATTCGTACAGAGTATCTTCTACAAAATAGTTGATAATTTTTCATGTCTGAACAAAACTGATTTCACTATATATATATATATATATATATATATATATATATATATATATATATATATATATATATATATATATATATATATATATATATATATATATATATACTATATATATATATATATATATATATATATATATATATATATATATATATATACTATATATATATATATATATATATATATATATATATATATATATATATATATATATATATATATATAGTATATATATATATATATATATATATATATATATATATATAAATATATATATATATATATATATATATATATATACTGTATATGTATATATATATATATATATATATATATATATATATATATATATATATATATATATATATATATATATATATATATATATATATTTATATATATATATATATATATATATATATATATATATATATATATATATATATATATATATATATATATATATATTTATATATATACTATATATATATATATATATATATATATATATATATATATATATATATATATATATATATATATATATATATATATATATATATATATATATATATATAGTATATATATATATATATATATATATATATATATATATATATATATATATATATATATATATATATATATATATATATATATACTGTATATGTATATATATAAATATATATATATATATATATATATATATATATATATATATATATATATATTTATATATATATATATATATATATATATATATATATATATATATATATATATATATATAAAAATATATATATATATATATATATATATATATATATATATTTAAATATATATATATATATATATATATATATATATATATATATATATATATATATATATATATATATATATATATATATATATATATATATATATATATATGTATATGTACTCTTTCCTGTTAGCGTCTTGAAATCCTGTCGGATTACAGTAGTCTCTTGACCGACCCTGCCATCTCCTTCCCTAAGGGAAAGGAGAGACAATGTGACCTCAGGTTCCAATGGTTATCCAGCCATTGAAACCTTTGATCTGAAGAGAGTCGAGACTTCTTGAAGTTAATTTTGCATCCCAGATGTTCCAGGAACTGGGTTACTTCTTTGGATGCTTGCAGACCAGCCGCTTCGGGTGCTGCCTGCACTAGCCAGTCGTCCAGGTGTTTTGTTACCTGAACAGTTTCTAGGCATGGTTATCGCACGACTGTGTCCGCCAATTTCGTGAAGACACTTGGGACTGTGTTTAGTCCGAAGAGTATGGCTCTTAGAACATACTTTATCTTCTGTAACTTGATTCCTAGGTAGGAGGAGAGGGGGAGACTGACTATAAGCTACCACTAGGCATCTGTCAAGTCTATCGAGACGGTGAAAGCCCCTTTTTTGTAATAGGGTCCCTATGTATAGAAAGATTCACATCCTGAACTTGCTGTTTCTTTTGAACTTGTTGAGTGGCGACAAGTCCAGAATGACTGAGTTTTCTAGAGTCCTTCTTGGGAACACAAAACAGCCTTCCTTGGAATTTGATGAAGGTTGCTTTCCTTATAACCTGTATGCTCCAGAGCTATAGGGTATATCTTTTAATACGGGGTTGGAGTGTTGGAAGAGTTGAGGAAATTGATGGTGGAGATATGTCTAGTTTCCATCCTAGTCCACTCTGGATTAGGCCTTTGGCCCAAGGATTGTAGGTCCAACGATCCTATTGGAGTCTCTATCCTACAGGAAGCGTCTCTTTGCTTCAATTAATCAGAAGGATTACCTCCTCGACCGCCTACCTGGGGCACAGCGGTCATAGAAACTGTGGGATATTGTTGAGCCGACCGAGGAAAAAGTTTAGGCTTCTTCCTCTTCCTTTTAGGTTTGGGACCCACATCCGGAGAAGACTTCCTCTTTGAAGAGATGCCCAACTCCTGGAGAAGGTTCCTATTCTCCGTGGTGGCTTTCTTGACTACCTCTTCGACTACTTCATTTGGAAAGAGGTCTTTACCCCATATGTTGGAAGATATCAGCTTCCTGGTTTCATGTTTCACTGTTGCAGCAGCGAACACAAACTCTCTACAGTCTCTCCTAGCCTTCATAAAGGCATATAGGTCTTTTACTAAGGTGGTCATATGCATTTTGGCCAAGACCATGATCATGTCTGGGGTACGTCGTTGGGCTACACACATCTTTAAGCAGTTTTTTAGGGATAAGGAGTCCGCAAGTCTCTCCTTTGTCTCTTGTTCCTTACACAAGAGAAACTCAGAAAGTTTCGGGAGATTCTCGCTAAACTGTCGTCCAGCGATGTCCCCTTCCAGTTTCACGACTAAGAAGGTTAAGTGGACTTCCTTCCAATCCTTCTCCTTCATTAGCAAGGCTATTGACAGTCGCCTGCACTCCTCAAGTGCAGGACATGGTTTGCTTGCCTTCACTGCCTTGGCCAGATATTCAAATGTTTTCCACGTAAAGGGGAATGCTATTGAAGCAGGAATAAGAAAGGTAGGGTGTCTCTTACACAAGGCGGACACTTTCGACACCGAATAACCCGCCTTTGTCTGGCTACTTGACAAGAGATCCTGGGCCTTATCGTGGTCGAGAACCATAACTTCCTTCGGTTCCGTCTCTTTTTCTGATGTTGGTTCATGCTTCAGTCGAATGAAGCAATCAGGGAAACCGTTAAAGCTTGGTCAAAACTGGATTTTGTCTAAAGGGACAGCTTCCCTCTTCTCTGAGATGTAGAGTTTGCCATCCAAAATCGGCATAAGCTCCGCATACCTCCAGGGACTGGTTTTGGAGCATGTCGGGAGGTCTTGGTCTCTGGGTCGCTTGAATGACCCCAGGGAGGCGATGAGTGGAGCTTTACGGAGCTCTTACTTGAATTTCGATTCCTTTGTTTTGCCTTGTTTGCGAAAGTTTTCCATTGGACCCGCAAGATGGGCCAGTGACTGGCTCATTTTGTCTAATAGAGGGGTAGGAGGTGAAGATGTTGAGGTTAACGGCTCCAGGGCCGGCACAGACGGAAGGAATTCCAAAACGACATCGTCATCTTCTTCCAGAGGTGCCTTCCTGCCCTCTGTCTCGATGGCAATCTGGACGCAAGGAGGTGCGAGTCGTGCTTGGGGCACCAACATTTCACTACTTGCTTTCGGGAACAATAAGCTACACATCCTATCATTAGGTAGGTATGGTCCTGGAGAGTTCTTCTGAAACCCTCTTACCCATTTGCGTAGTTTCTTACGTGCCGCATCCCTAGCCTCCATTGACTTGGGATCATCTAAACCTTTGGTCACTAAGGTCCGGCAGATATTGCAGACTTGGGGGTCCCAATATTGCAGGGATTCAGTAATAATATTGCAGGGGGCATGAGACCTGCATGCTTTATGACCATAAAAGTACTTACTCTTAAAATTGCAGAAGACTGCATTGCTTTTCATTTGGGGTTTCTCCTGTAAAGAAAGGAAAACAAAATGATTATACGGTTGTTTATCTCACATGATAAACAATTATGTAATTAATCATATTTTAATTATTATAGCTTAGGATAGTAAGCTAGAAAGGGATAGTGAAAGACACATACTTGTGTATCCCTCCCAGCTAATTACTGTAACCTCCCCGAAATATTAAAAATAAAGAGTTCCCTTTATCAGGACAACCCAAAGAGAAGGGTTCTAACCTTTAGGGATAGAAGTGTACATTACCACTGACCCTTCTAATTACTTAATATTGTGGGGTAAGTACTATCCGAATACTAATCAGAGTATTGAAGGAATTCTATCCTTTCAATATAGGTTTGGTCTCAGCAAAAGTCTCTATAAGGGTACACAAGATGTGTTAGAAATTAACTACTGTATAATAATAATATAGTTTTCTGTTTGCAGTATATACTATATTGTAAATGAACTCGTTATTGTATAATCATATGCTGTGGTTCAGCCGGTGTGTTGCTGACATGCCTAGCACCTAGCGGCCCGGTCCAGACGGCATGTCGCCGACTGGACTAGAAAAAGAAAGACACTCAGCCAATTGCTCTGACCTTCCCTTCCAATATTAAAACCACAGAGTTTCCTGAGCAGGGAAGCTCAAAGACAAGGGTTCTAACCTTTAAGGATAGAAAGTGTAATACCACTGGCCCTTCTAAATTATTCAATATTGTATGATAAAATGTAAACTGTTTGCTAATCAGAGTATTGAAGGAATTCTATTCTTTCAATATAGGATTGGTCTCAGCTAAAGACTGGGCAATGATAAACAAGATATTTTGCAAAATAACTACTGTATAATATATACAATAGTTTATTATCTGCAGTATATACTGTACTGCAAATATACTGACTACTGTATAATCATATACTTTAGTTCAGCTGGCATATAGCCGGCATAGCTAGTCCCTGACGGCACATTCCAGCCGGCATATTAGCTGATAGAGTAAGAGAAAGCATGGAGTGAAGGACTGCTTTATTACTGTGTATCTTTAAACTAAATAAGAATGTAAGCATATAACTTACTACCTTCCCCCAGAAAGAAGGTTCAAATGGAAGGGGTGAATGCAACATTCAGGCTTCCATCCAACCACAAGTACCGTTCCCGGCATAGTCCGGTCGGCATATGGCCAGCTGGTTAGTACCCGGCAGCACTGGTACAGTTGGCATACCGCCGACTGAGTTAGTACTTGTCAACGCAGGCCCGGCCGTAGTCCCCCAGTTACAGGACTTGTGGATGGTAGTCCAAGGGAGGACTGAAGAACCTTGGTGAAAGAAGGGTCTCCCACCGGCAGCCGTCATAGCGGGCACAACCTTCGGGGATCCTTGTCCATAAGAGAAAGCTGAGTGACTAAAAAGCTGCTATGTAAGAGCCCGGCCGGCCCCGCAACCCGCAGGCAAGCGGTGAGATTGCGGGATAACGGCCATAGCTAAAAGGACAGAAAGGGGCAGGGAAAAGGGTCCTATATGAATTGTAGAGGGTGACGGCAATATTTCCGCCCCCACTACACAAGGGAGAAACTCTGTTTCAATATCGGCGCCGTCCTAGGCGGCAGAAGAATATCTATTCTTCAACCAAGGGTCTGCAAAAATAGTGTTAGAAGGGGCCGGCAGGTTTGCCACCCCCTCTCTACAAGGGAGAAACATCATTTCAGTGCCGGTGCCATCCTAGGCTGCAGAAGAATGTCTATTCTTCAGCCCAGGGTCTGCCAGTGCAGCAATAGTCTTCTGAACCGCAGGGAGAAGGTAGCGGCAACATACCATCACCCCAGGTGGGGTTTAAGGAGGCTTAACCTCCTATGCCGGGGGCTATAGGATGGCAAGGGAGTGACTACTCACACTGCCGGCCTCCCGCCGGAAAAAAGAGTGAATACTCTGAGATTCTGTCAAAAACCAAAGCCGGACACTCGCCTGTAAAGGTGGGAGGCAGAAAAACCATAGCCTAGTCAAGCCAGAGTAAAGTAATCTATGGCAAGACCAGAAAGGGTTGCCGCCTGCAGCGACACTCAGAAGGAAAGAGGGATTACCCATTGTCTCCACAGGAGACAAGTATCGATTTATAAATTCTAGGAGATATACTAGCTCTCTTAGAATCAGTAAAACGATACACAAGGGTAAACAGGAAATGTCTTAAACTATACTATATCACCTACGTTAAGTAACCTAGGTAAGACGAGATCTCGGTTACTTAAATCACCGAAACTCTAACGTATACGATCGACAAAGAAAGAGGAAAATTAAGTTCACCATAAATATCTTCACAAGTATAATTATGCCTAAATAGCTTTCATGATTTATTAGTGCTATTTCAACTGGGAAAGTCGCTCTGCTAACTAAATAAAACATGCCTAACGAACGACAGCGCCCATGGTGCCTCCGGTAACAAGCGTAGCTCCTAAGCACAATAAATTACTCTAATTTCACTGTGAAACGGGAGCTAAAAATATATACATTATAAAGTATCAATACTCAACTCTCCAGAGGCAAAAGAAGCTGGATATTGCATAATAATCCTCACAAAATCGATAAAAAAGGTTAGATCAACAGGGAACACCACCGTGCGAATTTGCTACAAAGATAGGAATAACCACCATCTTAGAACATGGCACCATCTTGATACTCAATAGTAGTATGGGAAATAGAGTAACCTTGATAAAAGCTCTTCTTCCAAATTTGCCACTCTTTCCCCCTCGAGGCAAAAACGCTATTCAGGGTGAAGATAGCTATGTTTTGTATCAAGATATACGTCCCCTGATTTATGCAATATCCTTAAGAGTAATTTCAAGGATATTCGCGCCAGGAGTTAGGATTCTGGAGACCTAAGGGTAAATTCTCTGGAAATATCACTGTAGATCACATATCCCTTGGAAGCTACTTATAGAAACCTTCCATCAGGACGACATGGCTTTAGCCCCCTTTCGAAAGCTGGGTTAAAAACTGGCGACTGAGTTGCCACTTGTTGAGGTACCAGCTGGTACGTGGTTGGAGGTTGTGCCATTATCTGAGGCACTGCAGTCACAGTGAGTTGTTGTTGTTGTTGCTGTCGGTAGGGTATAGCCGGCCGAGAGGATGGCCTAGGCCTTTTTGTCTTTCTCTTGGGTTGGGGACCCTCATCCGGAGAAGACTTTCTCTTAAGATCTAAGCCCCACTTTTTGAGAAGGTTCCTATTCTCTGTGGCGGCCTTGTCTACTACCTCTTTAACCACTTCGTTGGGAAAGAGGTCTTTACCCCAGATACGAGAGGAGATCAGTTTCCTCGGTTCGTGCCTCACCACAGCCGAGGTGAACACGAACTCTCTTGAGGCTCTCTTAGCTTTAATAAAGCTTTAGAGATCCTTCGTAACGGTGGCCAGATGGGTTCTGGCCACTACCATGAACATGTCCTAGACCTTGGGGTCACTTGACATCGTTTCTAATGTCGTTTGCAACGACATCGATGCTGCAAGTCTTTCCTTTGTCTCTTGCTCTCTGCACAAGAGAACCTCCGACAGTTTTGGAAGTTCCTCACCAAACTGACGTTCAGCAATATCAGCTTCCAGCTTCCCGACTGAGAAGGTAAGGTGTACGTCCTTCTAGCCTTCTTGGACCAGGGCAAGGTAAGAGATAATGGCTTGCACTCCTACAAGGAGGGGCATGGTTTCCCTGCCTCCACCTCCTTTAAGGCTGCCTTATATCCCTTTTCCATGAAGGGAAAGGCTCTGGTTGGAGAGGCCACAAAGGAGGGAAACTTCTTACTCAAGGCTGGCACCTTTGAGTTCGTGAAACCCCTCTCTTTCATCGAGCTCGCTAGTAACGCCAGAGCTTTACTATGGTAAAAAACTATGACCTCCTCCGCTCGGTCTCCTCCTTTGAGGATTGCTCCTTCCTACGGCGGACATAGTAGTCCGGGTAAGAATCTTTGTTGGGCCAAAATTTCACCTCTTCCAGGGGAATGCTCCCAACTTCTCTGATATCACGATCTTCCCGATTGTCATTGGCATGTGTTCGGCATACATCCAAGGATTGGTATCTGAGCACAAAGGAAGATCCTTCACGTTGAGTCGCTTCTGGGGCTCACGTGATGCTGCAATTTTACGTATCTCCAGTTTCATTGCAGCTTCCTTCTCATCATTCTTCTTTTGAATCTGTTGGATCATCTCAACAATAGAAGAAAGAGTCCTTCCCAGTCCATCTGGGATAGCAGACGATGTAGAGGGAACAGGTTGTGGGTCCGGAACCGATGTAACCGACACCTCGTCAATTTCTTCCTCTTCTACTTGAGGAGCCTGGGACAGCTCC
>NC_090750.1:16625165-16640165 GCF_036898095.1 Palaemon carinicauda
TAATCAGAAACTGCTTCTATTAATTAAAGTTATTCGCTGTTTTAACCGTTGCTTCGTTTTCTGTAGTTCTTAAAGATTAATATTCCTCGTTTTCTTAATTAATCCTCTCCCCCCTTTTCCCCCAAAGACGAGTTAGATTAATAAATAAAGGCAGACACTCACGATATCCATTTATTTCTTTTTACGGGCCAACC
Source organism: Palaemon carinicauda (assembly GCF_036898095.1). Lineage (NCBI taxonomy): Eukaryota > Metazoa > Arthropoda > Malacostraca > Decapoda > Palaemonidae > Palaemon > Palaemon carinicauda. Next base: position 16,625,360 of record NC_090750.1, read on the forward strand.
AAGGGAAAGGCCCGTGCCAACAACAAGTGTTGGCTTTAATACCCCAACAACAACAACAATATCCATTTCTCAGTGCGTTTGGCCTCGTTCAGCAGCAAGTACCGATTGTGATCGACTCCCGTCTCACCAGATAATTTCCGAGATCATCGCTTTTCAAACACTTATCCTATATAATGGCTTCCTCAAAAAAGTTTTTGCGAACTACGTCGGAAATTTTAGAATGTCTTGATATGTGTTCTTCAGAAGATGATTTTGTAGGCATCGACGACAATGAGGAAAATTGTGTTGTTAGTTATAACGGGGTTTTACATGGACATGGAAAATAATGCTTCATCCGATTCCGATTCTGAGCACGCTGGCAGTGACTTTGACGAGAGGCTCTACGACCCTCCACGAGAATTGCTAGAAGTGAACGATGATGAAGGTAGTGACAGTGACGATGAAGAAAATGAATGGGAAGAATATAATGAAGGCGTGTATAAACTAAAAGAATATTCTCATACGGGGAAACAGCAGTTTTTTCCCCCTAGAGCTGGGATGCGTACCCCGCTAGATTTTTTCCATTTATTTTTTTCCTTGGAGTTATTTCAATTGATTGCCGATGAAACAAATAATTATGCAAGGCAAAAAATCAACGTAAAACGTCCTCTTCAGCAATATTCTGTTTGGCAAGACTGGAAGGACGTAACAGCAAAAGAAGTAATGGCCTTTCATGGATTGCTCATTCAAATTGGGTTGCTTCGGAAGATCTCTATCAGTGATATTTTTAGTGCCAGAAAAGTTGATTCCAGGGAACTCACAAAATCTGTGTTTAGCAGAAAACGATTCTTACAAATTTTCTGGGCCCTACATGTGTCTCCTCCGAGTGAATCTAATGACATTTTTGAAGGTCGGCGAGCAAAGGTTCGTCAAGTGATAGATTACGTAATGCCTCGATTTCTTCAGTATTATCACCCAGGAGCTAATTTGTCCGCCGATGAGTCCACTGTCCCATTCAAAGGTCGCATTGGATTCAAAATGTATAATCCAATGAAACCTACAAAATGGGGTCTAAAAGTGTTTGATATAGCCTGCTCAATGACTGGATATGTTTTAGCGCTAATACCGTATTATGGCAAAGCAACGACAGACATTCTTGGCAATGCTAACCATAAATTCAATACTAGAATCATACTGGAATTAGTTGATATGGTTACAAAATCAACGAAATCCAGTGGATACCACGTGTTTACTGATAGACTATATACCAATCTTCAGTTAGCTAAAGAGCTATTGCTGCGAAAAATTCATCTGACCGGGACTATTCAAACAAATCGGGCAGGACTTCCAAATAATATAAAAAAGGCAAGATAAAACTCTCTCCTGGTAAACACGTGTCATTTTGCAAGAGTAACCGCTATCACGTTCTTAGTTGGCGTGATAAACGATATGTGACGATGCTTACAACGTTCCATTCATCATCAACTAAAACTGTCCGTCGTTTTGCAAAAAGAAATGTGCTGGAAGAAATAACAAAGCCAAAAGTAATCAGCGAATATACTGCAAATATGGGTGGTATTGATAGGGCTGATCACTACTGTTCTTCTTATGCCTTTATACAGAAGTCCATAAAATGGTGGAGAAAGCTATATTTTTTTGTTTTTGAAATATCTATTGTCAACAGTTTTCTCCTGTACAAAATACATATGGACACCCAAAAAGAGAAAACACTAAACCATCGTAATTATAGAAAAGAGCTATGTGAACAACTTGTTGGTGATTTCAGAGTAAAATTGGGAGGAAAAAGATCTCTTGTCAACAGACATGAAGTACCTGAAAGACTAAGGAATGATAAATGCCATATAATGAACTGTATACCAGATAATCTTCTAAGAGATTGTGCTGTTTGCAGCGATCGTTACGGGCCCGGTGGTCGTAAAAAAGCTGCGTATTGCTGTCTTACTTGTCCTGGTAACCCAGCGTTGCATCCAAAAAATTGTTTTATGTTATATCACACAAAAGTTGATTGTAAAGTTAAATATTAGATTTTTTTTTTTTCAGAAAAAAAAGCATTCCAAATAAATATGTTTCAATTCTTCACTTTTCTAACAAGATGATTTTTTTTTTGTCTAAATCTTGTATTGTAAATTGTTAATTTATTTTTCATGATTTTTTTTGTAATTCTTATATTTAAATTGCATTTTTGTATATTTTATTGGAACGATTTCTCATACAGAACACTTTTATTTAATGTTAAAACAGAAAACTAAAATATGATGTCAAAAATATTTTAGATTCCTTGTAAAAAATAATATCATAATTATATATAATGCCATGATTATTTGATATTTATAAGAGTATCAATCTATTCATTTCTATATCTTATTTGATAAATTGTTCAAATGATTTTATCAAGATTATTTTCAATCATATGTATATTTTATTTTGTATCAAACTCTAAATAGTTTGTTCTTGTCAGGACTGATTAATAATTATATGTTCATATTATACTGGACTTTTTTTCCACAAAATCCATGTACATTTCTTAAATAACATCATTAAATGAGTTGGTTGATATAAATTACAGTAAAATATATACAATAACTTGATGAAAATTTTCACATCACTCTGAAGAATATAGTGAGAATGAATGCATAAACAAGGTCAGAGATTTGGTTTATTAATATATATTTATATGCTATATACTATATATATATATATATGTATATATATATATATATATATATATATATATATATATATATAATCAACTGACGAAACAAATAAGGGATAAACATAAAATCCTGTACTTTGTAATAAACTTTTTTTTTCTCATCACCATCAAAATAAAAAGCATGAAAATACAAATAAGGCAGTTAGTTGTCTACTGCCGTAAGCTGTTCATTTCCTGGGAGAGAGAAGAGAGTAATCTCTACTGGATATTTGGCCAAACAAGAAGTAGGTCTCTACCGTAGGCCTATTAATCTATTTCCACAAAAATTAGTATTATCTGTAAAAACCTACTGTTGTCCTTGTAAGAATATTATGAGTATGTCTGATTTTATTTCTCGATAGAAAACAATTTCAACAACAATTATAGCAATGTCAGATTTGACTAATATTGAAATAGTAAAATAGAATAATTACCGATAAATTTTGTGGAATATAAAAGGCGAAAGGGAGCAGGAGAGGGAAAGGATAAGTCACCCACGGGAATGGTGGCTGGGATGATGGAATTGGTTGCCCTTCAAGGTCAAAAGTAATAATCCCCATTGGAATGTGTGTGCAAATCCTATAAATGCCGATTCTTCCTACGGCGTTTAGTTTTACAAGTAAAGGCATTTCTATTTGATGACGATGTCGTTTGTTTATCCGAAGTTTCATAGTCTCAACTCTAAGCTGTGTACTACGTTAACGATTTAGAAAATATTATAAGGTACACATTCCTAGAATGAACTGCCATACTATCATTTACTGAAACACACACACACACCCTTATATATATATATATATATATATGTATATATATATATATATATATGAATGTATGTATATATATATATATATATATATATATTTATATATATATATATTTATATATATATATATATATATATATATAAATCAATAGTTAGAAAAGACCAATAAGACTGCCAGTAATCTAATGCCGTAGCCTGTTCATTACCACGCACAAAGAGAGAGAGAGAGAGAGAGAGAGAGAGAGAGAGAGAGAGAGAGAGAGAGAATAATCTTTACTGTCAATACCTTGTGTATAAAAAAAGTGTGTACAAACCTACAATTTTTATTTTGAGAATATTATCAATAACTGGTTTTAATTTTATGATGGAAAGTGTGTTACAAAACAATCTCACCCAATGTTTGATTTGACTAATATTTAAACAGTAAAATAAAATATTTGCCGATAATTCAGTAGAATGGAAACAACGAAAGGAACCCTATGAAGAAAATGATAAGTCAGCTAGGTGATTAGTGGCCTGGACTAGGAATAGTGAACCGTTCCAAGGACATCTCGGGCTGGACCTTTCTTGGTCGAAAGTGACCAATATAATCCACAGTGGAATTTATGTGGGATTATCCCATAATTGCTGCATTTTCCTTCAAGTGTTTTGGTCTACAAGTAAAGACATGTCTATTTGATGGCAATGTCGTTTGTTTATCTGACATTCTACAGTTACAAAACTTTGTTGTATAAGGAGCAAATTGGGAAATATCACACGGTATACACATTCATATAAGCACCCGTATACAACTGTTATATGATCTATCAGATATACAGACGTGTATATATATATATATATATATAGGCCTACATATGTACATACATACATAGAGTATGTATATATTATGCATACATACAGTATATATATATATATATATATACACGGTATGTATATTTACTTATATATAAATGTCTGTATATATTATGCATACATACAGTAGGATATATATATATATATATATATATGTCTGTATATATTATGCATATATACAGTAGACTATATATATGTGTGTGTGTGTGTGTGTGTCTGTCTGTCTGTCTGTCTGTGTGTGGGTATGTGTGTTTGTGTCGCCATAAACCACAAACAACACAATGTACTGTGCTCTACGCACATTCCTACTCGATATGTAAACACTATTTTTTTCTATATGGGTAGAAATCTGTCATCCTGTATGAAGGTCTCATACGATTATGAAAACTGATAAAGGGTAGATGACATAAGTCTTTTTAGTAATTGCTTATATGTATATAAAAATACAATAAAAATCAGTAATTCTAATGCACGAGTATCATCGGCTTGACCCTCTCTCTCTCTCTCTCTCTCTCTCTCTCTCTCTCTCTCATGTCGAAGAGATAGGTGGCTGGATTTGCTATAGGTGTGTTTTGCGTGGATGGTATGGATTCGGACACCGATTGTAAAATACCTCTGAATGTTCTAAAGTTGCCATATCGTTAGAAATACTCATAAAATCCTTATTAGCTTCATTTAATCTTCCTATAATGGTTAATTCTTTATTTATTTCTATATCATTTTTACCTGATATACCATAATCTAATTAAACCTTCAACTATATCATGTGTTTTAACAATTTTAAGTAATTTGTTTCTATTTTGGTAACTGGCAACCCATCCATTGGTATTTCTGAGAAGTGCGCAAGCGACCTCGATAGGAAATGAACGTCGCCAAATTACGCTTAGATATTTGGATTTCTTAACAAAATTGTTTGAAACGTGAGAAAATAAACTCGAAATCAGTTTACTAAATCATCGAGATGGGCACTGATGCATAAGCTTTTTGCGTGAAAACTTTGTACGATGAAAAAATAAAAGGTAACTGTATTATTGGGAATTAATGACCGGGAAAATTCCTATTTCCGAATGTTTTTCTGAATTATAACACAAAGTTTCATCTTCCTGTGTGATAAGTATTTGTAGTACGTCTATTAAAAAAGTAAAGTGAAAAAGAAGAATGATTTACCTTCCCAATGATACCATAAAAATTAATTGAATCGTACTAAATTGTTAATAATAAGACATTTTCAAGGAGTCCATGCAGGGTTCATAGTCATTGTGATTCATTGAGCAGTACCACTTGGAGTAGCAGGTACTGTCTTTTCACCGGAGTAGAGATCTCCGGGTGATCGGAAAGGGTTAAATTCAGGACTATTAAGCAAGTTTGCAAATAAGTGTGCCATCATTTCCATTGGTGAAATGATTAAAGAAGGCTAGGATCACTTTAGAAATAGACACCCATCATTTCGTTGTGACGTACCTTAAAGCCTTATCGGCACCTCGGAAGTTCGGCAATAAATGAAGTATATCCTGTGTCTAAGATGGTAAGAGACATGTCTTCGTTGCTGGCAAGACTTGAGCAGGAGCGGTGATTTGGGCACAGTTCGTTGTAATTAGCCGTCCATTATTAATATAACCGTCGAGCTTGAAAGAAAAGCAACCGGCTCTATGTTGATTCCACCAACCAAACCAACCAACTGACTGGTACGAATTTTCCAAACGGACTCCACTACGACTGTCTCAGCTGCTCAGCGTTTCCTTTCCTCGGAAAACAAAAACAAACAGTAGTAACTACTCGTTAACAGTTGTTATACCTTCGAGACTTAAAAGGTGTTTACCGTCACAACGAAAATATAATTACATATTCCCTTTATAAGCTCGAAGTAAACATAGAAAAACTCAATTAAATTTACTAAATTATACTAATGATTACATTATTCAAATTAACAATAATTAAACCAAATATTAAACCTTTAAGAACGCATTATATAAGAACAATGATAAATAGAAGAAAAACATAAGTGATGTAATAATTTTACATCATTTTCAACACTCCAGGGAAGGGATTCAGTCTTTTTACAAAACATGTAAAAAGTTGAATTTAAAATGAAAACATGCATATTTACAATTACATATTTACAAAGTTATCAAACCATCTCAGTCTTGGAGCACATGCCTAGTCCTTTTCTCTGACTCGACTGCTGCCCTTCTCCTTGACCTTCCTCTAAATTTAGGTTTGGCATCTAATTCCTCATTAACTGAAGGATTGATCTCTTCAACAATATCGGGTTTTAAAAGAGGGATGAGACTGGTTATATGCCTTTTCACCAGCTCATTTGTTTTACCTCTCAAAACGATAGCATTAGTCACCTGAACACTTGAATTCTTAATTACCTCTGTAATTTTTCCCATAGGATAGTTAAGGGGTTTTACACGAGTCTCTTTGATTAAAACAATATCACCTACATTAAGATGCTGATGATGACAAGGACGATATCGGTCCTTCTTATCAACTGCCTGTTTTATTAGGGTAGCTAAAAACTCCGAATGATAATTGTCTATGAGATTTTTTCTGATTGCATTTAGTTTTTGATAATTATTCTTTATCCTTTCTGACGGGGTGGTACCAAGAATGTATTCAAGATCAATCTCAGGATCAGGCTGTAGATCAGGAATGACATTGATGGATAAGAGATCATAGCCATGAATAAGACTTTCCGGAGTGATAGGGTGAGGAACAGGCTCGTTGCTCGAATCCCTTAATGCCTCTTTAAAAGCAATTGGTCGCTTATTCACCAAGTGACAAGTTTGACTAACAACAAATTCAAAATCTCTAAATTCTAGAACATTTGTACCAATGGACTTATTTATCAAATGTTTGACCATCTTTATACATATCTCTACCAAAGAACCCATCTGACTGCAGCCTTTAAAATACCGATCAAATTTTATCGATTGTACACCAGCCTCATCAAAATGCATCTGGGTTTCAGGATCTTTAAGAAAATCCATTATGATGTTACCTCCTGCTACTATCTGTGTGCCTAAGTCACTTACACAAAACTGTGGCAATCCATAATCAAACGTGTGAAGCATAAAAGAACGAAGGAATTCTTTAACAGACATATCCACGCAAATCTTCAAATTGACTGCTCGAGTAAACATACAGGTAAGGCAAAGAACCCACACTTTTAGCTTTCTATGTTCCTGTTTAACAGTATAAGGACCAAAGTAATCTATGTACACATACCCAAAAGGAATCTCAGAAGGATGCAATCTAACATCACGATATGGGGACTGATTCAGTTTCACAGAACGACCATTATACCTTTTGCACGTAACACAATCCTTAAGGACATTTTTAACAACTGAGAAATAGTGAGGTATCCAAAACTCTTTCCGCAGCTCTGCTAAAAGTTTATAACATCCAGCATGTTTCAGCCTTACATGCAAATCAAGAATTATCAACTTTGTTAACTCACTATGCTTGTGCAAAAGAATAGGGAAATAGCATCTTTCACCCTCTTTCCACCGATCACATTTGCTTCTCACCCTCAGAATTCCCACCTGATCAGGATAAACATTAAGCTGACTGACAAGATTGGGTATGTTCTTGACCCTTTTCAAATCAGACCCAAAATAATCAAAGACTTCAGGGAAATAGACAAGCTGATCTTTCAAAATTATGTGCATAACAGCCTCTTTGTAATACCCAGATTCAATAACCATCAAATCCTTACAAGTTGGTCTGTTCAACTTTGTGCGAGCCTTCCACCTATTCCAACATCTCAGAACCCTAGCAATTACAGCCACTAAATGGCGAAAGTCAGAATATCTGTTTGGAGAAACTAGATATTCAGATGATATGGAAAGTTTATTGCACTGTATATTATAACTACCAACGTCTTTGCTTTCAACATTATCATCATTGATCTTGAATAAAGGATTCGGGATGGTGAAATTCAGTACATTTTGACTTATTGCTACATCACTTGACTGAATTTGTGGTCCTGAGAAATAGTTAGTTTTCTTGAGTTGTTTGTATGATAAACATCTAGTTATGCAATCCCCAGGATTATTCTGCCCACTTGTGAAGGTAAAGTTCACAGGGAAGATTTCACAAAGCTGATTTATACGATGTAACCTATTCAATATAAAATTGGATTTTCCCTGCATTTTATCAAGTTTACTAGCATAGTAATTTACCCAAGTTAACGCTACCAAACTATCAGAATACAAAGTCAGTGCTTTAATATTAATGGGAATGACACATGCAGGACCAGACAGTTCTTTATAAAGTTCCATAAGCATCTCTGTACCTAAATTAATAGCCTGCAACTCCAAGGAAGGGATTGATTTAGTCTTCAAATTTGTGTTCACAATTCTGTTTTTGGCCAATACAAAACTAACCTTACCTGTATCTATATTCTCAATATAAAGTACGGCTCCATACATGAGACTACTTGCATCAACACAAGCTAGTATCCTATAAGATGCATCTCTTTCCCCTACAAACCGTTCTACCATAATTTCTGGAGTTGCATTAGCTTGTCTTGAAATACAGTTCCACTCTTTCATTCGCTCTTGTGACAATGGATCATCCCATCCAAGTGATTTGTCACACTGTAAGCCATGCATAAAAACTCTAGATCTGTTAAAAACTGGTCCATTGAAATTATATAAATCAAAATTAGAGGCTATCGACCTGAGAATTAAACGTTTTGTATTGGCTGATCCCTCAAGAGCAATAGTTGACAATATATCATCTTGCCTATGCCACTGCAAGCCTAAAAGTTTAACTTTACTGTCAGTTTTGTTTTCAAGACAAGCATCAATATCCTCCTGAAGTGAACTATCATTAGTAACAATTTGTTGTAATTCCATCTTATAGGGCTCAAAAATAGATGGCAATAACTGATAAGCCCATTTCAAAGTTGATGAATCACTACAAGTGAAAGCACCATTATCCATATAAAATAATTGATAAATCAACCTTTTCAAACATACAACCTCCTCAGAATTCCCTTCAGTATCCAGGACCAAAATCTTGTATAAACTCAACATCAAAATTGTTGGTAAACATCGTAATCCAAAACTCAATCGCACATTCTTATACCCCACAAGAGAAAAATCTCCTTTCTTTACATTACGATACCAAAGAAATAGTAATTTATTCTGATCAGAGGGATTCAGCTCTATTTGGTTAAAAGCTTTCCGGATGTCAAAGCATAGAAGCTTAGACCCAAATCTCAGGTGTAAAAGAGCTGAAGCAATCTTTTGGTTTAAACAAGGTCCAGAATGTATACTCTGATTATGACTAACAGTAGCTGGCTTAGACAAATCTTTTTCACAAATATTTGAGAGAAAAACTACTCTACACTTAGTGGTCTCCCTGTTTAGTTTAAACACACCCATGTGCGGTAAGAAACTATGCTCAGGATGTTCCTCCATATACTGATCCAAATTTGGAATCCTCTGTATTATACCAAGTTGTTCTTGTTCTTTAATGGCATCATCCATCAAATGTAAATGAAGCTCATTCTTTCTTAACTTTTTTAAGTTAGATTTTAGCACAGCTTTAGCAAGATTGTAATTCCTACCAAGAAGATGAGATACTTTACTGTTCCATAAAAGAGGCATGGATATCCTGCCCTTTTCAGTACGAACAGAATGATTCAAAGCAAATCTAACAAGTTGATCATTGACCTCTGAAGAGCAGTTTTCGAATTCTAATTGGTCATAGTATAATACCTTCTTCTCATCATATTTCATGAGAACTTCGTTTGCAGCTTTATTCAATTCAGTCTTCGAAATACTTCCATCATCTTTCAACACTGCAAAATTTGATTCAACATCAAGAGTTACCTCCTCTTCCATAAAGTTTGAATCATCACACAAGATGCTTGAACCAAAGCCTACATAGACAACAGAAGACTCTACAGACAAATAAGTAGAAATGTCCGAATTATTACCATTGTATGAGGCATAATCTAAATCAGGTAAGTATTTCAAATTAGAAATAGTGTTTTGCAGATTACCCAATAGCATAACCCCTAGAGCACATTGACTATAGACAGAGGGAATCGGCTGACCAAAATTTACCATTGAGCTCAAAAGACAATACATAGAATTTGTACCTAATATGAAATCAATGTTATTGATCTCCTCCTGATGGTTTAACAATTGATTGTCTGCCAAGACATAGCCTTTCTCAATAAACGCAGTTGTAATCCTAGAAAGCTGTGGAAGTTTCAAATTTATATCAATAGATGGTACACAAAGTGCTTCAATCTTGAACCTTTCCTTGCCTATCTCTACCTCTACTTCCACAAGCTTAGTTACATACTGCTTACTCGAGTTAAAACCGTTAACAGTCAAATGTACCCTTTCTTTTAACACCTTGAGATTACTAGTATTGGCTACAGCTTCCGTAATAAAATTAGTCTGGCAACCACTGTCTACAAGACACCTAATCTCGACCCGGTTACTTAGGTAACAAGTAAAAGTAGGCAAAATTGACTCTGTACTGGTAGTCCGTAAAGCACCTACTGATAGAATCATACCACTAGAAACCTCCTCTTTGGGAGCAGATTTACAGTTTTTCCCTTTTTGGACACTTTTTGACTCTGAGAGGTAACAGGGGTTGCTTCGATTTTATTGGTGGCACCCAGTAAACTCCTTTCTTCATTTCCATTTATACACAGATAGGTAAAATGCCATTTTCCACAATGAAAACATTTCTTTCGAAAAACAAAATTACAAGATTCGGTGGAATGATTGGCTTTAGCGCACTTTAAACATCCTCCAATTTCCTTCAATTTGTCAACTTTGGCCTTTGGTCTATCATAATACTTACACTTATAGATAGGATGAGAAGAGTCTCTTTCCTTGTCTAAAGCACATAAAGTACACTTAACTGAAGGCCCGTTAGTCTTGCTAAAATTGACATTAGTAGCCAAATTTGTTGTTGAAGATTTGATATTAAAACCTTTAGAATGATTCTTTGAATGGAAATTCTGGGTAGCTAATGAATATCGTTCTGCTGCCTCAAAAAATTTATCCTTTATTTCATCCAATGAAGGTCTGGTCTTATTTGTTATGATAGTCAACTGATTTTTGAAAGTATCATTCAAACCTTGCCAAAAGAAATAATTCAAAAAGTCATTAGTTTCAATTTTTTGCAACTTAACAGATTCAATACAGTTTTTCATCTGACTAATATAGGAAAATGGATCTGTGCTGTACGTTAATCTCATCTCTGCTATTTGTTTAATAGTATTGAATTTCTGCAGCGAACCAGAAGCCAAAGCTGCTAACAAAAGTTCCTTGGCATCATTATAAGTCTGTTTATCCACTTCAAGTGAACTCAACAAAACGGAAGCACGCCCCGAAACTTGTTGCTTTAACAACAACAACTTATCCCTATCCTTAAGCTGAAAGGAGCCTGTGGTATCCTCAAATTCTGTTAAGAATTTGTTTATATTTTCCCCTTCAGTGCTACTGAAAGTAGGAAGGGGAGCAGTAGGACTCTTAAGCAAACTCCTTGCAGCATCTAAGGTACTAGAAGTGAAAGAGACAGTATCTTCAAGGAAGGCTAACATTTCATTGAGTTTATCAATATAAGATTCACAATTCGCCAATTCCACTGTAAGTTTATCACTACTTTCTTCCTCTTGCCATATCAAGGCTTGAATTTTGCTATCATGGTCCCTCAAGTCATCAAGATAAGATTTAAACTTAGCTTTGAGGACATGTTTCTCAGAGGTGGTTTTAGTTTGGAGTGAAATCTTATTGTTATAATACTTTGTCACTTGTCCTCGGATATATTTCCGACTATTGATTAAAAGAGACAAATTAGACATGATTACAAACTTTTATTTTTTCTGTAACAAAACCTCAAACAATCTTTCATCAATTTAAATAGATGATTTAAACCTACTGTATTTAAATGTACCGAATCTCTATACAACATCTGGTTATCTAATCTCCCCTGGCTTTCCACCCTGAACAGAAAATCTTTACACTTTAAACTAGTACAAACTTATTGAAATAGCGTCTAAGTAATTTATAGTGTTCTGTAAGAGGGGCATCAAACCTATTCCTGTTTACATGAAACCTCAGCTCTACTTGCGAGGCAATAAGGCAAGTATTTGGTAGTTTTTCACGAACTAAGATATAAAATGCTCTGCAATTTTCTTTGACTAAGGATAAGTCTATGTCAGCTTTTAAGTCATTACCACCCAGATATACAATTAAATAGTCAGGATTATAAGATACCAAAGGATCTAAAAGACTAGTATTGTTAAGAAAGATGGAAAATATGGCACCTCTCCAACCAAAAAATGACACTTCAAATTTCACATTATCAATTTTTATTTCTGATCCCTCAAATCTCCTTTCGAGATCAGAAACATATGAATGTCCAAAGACTGCCAATTTCATAACAACCACAGATCAGTCAATGTCATCCAAGAAAATGTTGACGACAAAAATGAACAGTACAAAATAGAATAAGAAAATTTCAAATACAGAACAAGCCCAAAAACCACTCCTACTCTCATCCAAACCAAGCAACCAAACCGAACTCCTTATTTGCAATCCTGTCACGGTCGCCATCTTGAAAAAAGTTATCTATACAGGAAATTTTAGTAATAAAACTCAAACAAAATAAAACTCTTAAATTTAATTAAAGGTTTCAAATAGTTTTTTTTTTTTTTTTTTTTTTTAATTTAGGTTAAATATTTCTAAATTTCTTGAAAGGATGTTCGGTTTGGGTAACTATAAAAATCGTTTGAGAGTATCCTTAGGAGGACCGACCTTGTGTCAAAGGGTAACGACAAGGGGGTGAAAGTTTCGGTCCTTCCCAATTTCCCGCAACTTCAAGAGAGCCCTGAAGAAAAACAAACAAACATTCTATTACCCCCTAATAATAAACTTAAATAGTAACGACAAGGGGGTAACAACTGCAAAAACCTAAATTAGCATAAACACATCTCGAAAAATAAAATAAAGAATTAGAGTTAAAGGATCCTTCAAAAACTTATATTTATATATAGGAACATTACTTCCAGGAAGCTGATCCTAAAAATTAGATTTTCGAGATGTTAAAATAAACGAATAGTATCCGAAGAAAAAACAAATTACTTACAAATTATTATGTAGTTTTTTATGCTTCAATAGGTATATATTTAGTTTAATAAGATATGTTAATATGAATCAGTAAATATAACGATTAAATTCAGGACTATTAAGCAAGTTTGCAAATAAGTGTGCCATCATTTCCATTGGTGAAATGATTAAAGAAGGCTAGGATCACTTTAGAAATAGACACCCATCATTTCGTTGTGACGTACCTTAAAGCCTTATCGGCACCTCGGAAGTTCGGCAATAAATGAAGTATATCCTGTGTCTAAGATGGTAAGAGACATGTCTTCGTTGCTGGCAAGACTTGAGCAGGAGCGGTGATTTGGGCACAGTTCGTTGTAATTAGCCGTCCATTATTAATATAACCGTCGAGCTTGAAAGAAAAGCAACCGGCTCTATGTTGATTCCACCAACCAAACCAACCAACTGACTGGTACGAATTTTCCAAACGGACTCCACTACGACTGTCTCAGCTGCTCAGCGTTTCCTTTCCTCGGAAAACAAAAACAAACAGTAGTAACTACTCGTTAACAGTTGTTATACCTTCGAGACTTAAAAGGTGTTTACCGTCACAACGAAAATATAATTACATATTCCCTTTATAAGCTCGAAGTAAACATAGAAAAACTCAATTAAATTTACTAAATTATACTAATGATTACATTATTCAAATTAACAATAATTAAACCAAATATTAAACCTTTAAGAACGCATTATATAAGAACAATGATAAATAGAAGAAAAACATAAGTGATGTAATAATTTTACATCATTTTCAACAACCGCCGTGAGAGCACCATCAACTTTCTTCACTCTTAAGACTTAAGGGAGGCATGACCTGTGACACGCTCTCCACAAGCGAGAAAAAAAAAAAAAAAAAGAGTCCTTTTAATCAAGGTGAGGTGTCTGTATTTTGAGATCCTCATCATCCTTATTCAACATACCATCTCCTTCCCTTATCACATCCTTTCCTTTATCCTAGCGAAAGATCGTACCTACCGAACCTTTTTTATCCTATTCCTTACATCCCAACTACGGGTGCTATTTGCTCCAAACCTTAAATAATTCACCCTGTGATAGTGTTGATTACCACATGTAGTGTTTAAATTCCTAAGTTTTTTACTTTTATCTAAATTTCTTAAAGGTTTTAACCACACGACTTTATTGTGTTCCCAGCCTGTCGGTAAAAGTAATCGGGTAATAATTTAATTCATTTCCCTTTCCAGGGAATGAGAGTGCAGTGCTGAAATTGTCCACGGTCCAACCAACTCTACGTGAGCCCTTGTGAAAATCCAACTCCCCGTGAAGTATCTCGAGGCTTACTTGAAATATACAGTAGTTACCTATTGTGCTCTTCTTTATATTAATTTT
>NC_090750.1:16652665-16655165 GCF_036898095.1 Palaemon carinicauda
GCCCAGGTAACCTTACCTAGACATTTTACTATAAGTTCAGAATTTCCCCGATTACCCTCGTGTATTGTTTTCATTTAGTGGAGACTGATACCTCCTAGAATGTTATGAAATATTACAAGTCTCTTCGGAGACTTAAGGGTAATATCTTTACCTCTGAGTGTAGCCTCAGTCTACAATACTAATAGCCGTGCATTGAAAGTTATTCAGACATGGCTAACTTAGGGTTTTTCCTGCCTCTTCCCTTAACCGTTGGGTGTGGTATACCATCGGGTTTTGGGATTCAGTCAGAATCTCAGAGTATTTAGTCTTATGTTGGTGACCTGCCGGCAGGACGAATGGGTTGTATGATACCATCATTCCCCTGCCGGCCAGGTGGCCGGCAATGGAGATTAGCCCTCATTAGCCGCATTTGAAGTTATGGTAGGATACCATCTTCTCCTTGCGACTAAAAGACTAGTCCTATGCCACAGTTCTCTTGGCTGAAGAGTAATTTTCTTTAGCCTGGGATACGTGGCACTGGAACTCTGTTTCTTCTTTGTTGAGAGGAGGCGGCAGTGCCGCCATCCCCTTAAATGTGTCGGCAATCTCTGGGATGGAAAACTGAGTCTCTCCTGTTCCCTGGTATTCTGCCGATACCGAAATAGAGTTTCTTTTACAGGTGGTAGGACTGACAATTTTGGCCAGATCCTTTCACACTCGTTACAGGACCATGTTCCCTACCGCTCTGTCCAATTTTGATGGCTGAGCCATTGTTTTTTTTTTATGCCGGCATCTTGCAACCTTACCTTTGCTGGTAGGTTGCCGGAGCCAGCCAGACTCCCTCTCTAGTCATGTCTTTGACTGACGGCAGAGCATACTGCTGCTAACCACATCATCTGTCGGCAATTGCCAGCCTACCCGGCAACTGCCGGCCCAGCCGGCAGCCAAGATGGCTGCCGGCAACCATGATCGCCGTGAGAGGGAAGTCCCTCCTGTTCCCAAGGTTATTAAGTCCTCCCTTGGACTGCTGCTACAGGTCCTGTTGCTGGGGTACTGCCGGCCATGCCGGCACAGAGAGTGCTGACTCAGTTGGCAGCACGCCGACTGTACTGGTACTGCTGGACTTGCCGGCCGGCAGTGTATCGTCGGTACCATCTAGTACTGTAGCTGCACGGAAGCCTGAATGGTACATTCTCCCCTTCTATTAGAACCTTCTTTCTGGAAAAAAGCAGTAACAGCAAAATAAGTAATGGCCTTTCATTGACTGCTCATTCAAATTGGGTTGCTTCGGAAGATCTCTATCAGTGATATTTTTAGTGCCAGAAAAGTTGATTCCAGGGAATTCACAAAATCTGTGTTTAGCAGAAAACGATTCTTACAAATTTTCTGGGTCCTACATGTGTCTCCTCCGAGTGAATCTAATGACATTATTGAAGGTCGGTGATCAAAGGTTTGTCAAGTGATAGATTACGTAATGCCTCGATTTCTTCAATATTATCACCCAGGTGCTAATTTGTCAGCCGATGAGTCCACTGTCCCATTCAAAGGTCTCATTCGATTCAAAATGTATAATCCAATGAAACCTACAAAATGGGATCTAAAAGTGTTTGATATAGCCTGCTCAATGACTGGATATGTTTTAGCACTAATACTCTATTATGGTAAAGCAACGACAGACATTCTTGGCAATGCTAACCATAAATTCAATACTAGAATCATACTGGAATTAGTACATATGGTTACAAAATCAACGAAATCCAGTGGATACCACGTGTTCATTGATAGACTATATACCAATCTTCAGTTAGCTAAAGAGCTATTGCTGCGAAAAATTCATCTGACCGGGACTCTTCAAACAAATCGGGAAGGACTTCCAAATAATATAAAAAAAAGGGGCAAGATACAACGCTCTCCTGGTAAACATGTGTTATCTTGCAAGTGTAAGCGCTATCACGTTCTTAGTTGGCGTGATAAACGATATGTGACGATGCTTACAACGTTCCATTCATCATCAACTAAAACTGTCCGTCGTTTTGCAAAAAGAAATGTGCTGGAAGAAATAACAAAGCCAAAAGTAATCATCGAATATGCTGCAAATATGGGTGGTATTGATAGGGCTGATCACTACTGTTCTTTTTATGCCTTTATACAGAAGTCAATAAAATGGTGGAGAAAGCTATATTTTTGTTTTTTTTTTTTGAAATATCTATTGTCAACAGTTTTCTCCTGTACAAAAGACATATGGACACCCAAAAAGAGAAAAAAACTAAACCATCGTAATTATAGAAAAGAGCTATGTGAACAACTTGTTGGTGATTTCCGAGTAAGATTAGGAGGAAAAAGATCTCTTGTCAACAGACATGAAGTACCAGAAAGACTAAGGAATGATAAATGCCATATAATAAACTGTATACCAGATAATCTTCTAAGAGACTGTGCTGTTTGCAGCGATCGTTACGGGCCCGGTGGTCGTGAGAAAGCTGCGTATTGCTGTCTTACTTGTCCTGGTAACCAAGCGTTG
>NC_090750.1:16657665-16665165 GCF_036898095.1 Palaemon carinicauda
TATATATATATATATATATATATATATATATATATATATATATATTTTGTATGTTTGTGTATGTTTTGCTTATGTATCTATATAGATAAGGCTACCGCATTGACATATAAACTGTATTGAAAGTAAAAAAAGAAGAAAACAAGAATATACCCGCCACTAGAAATGACCCTTTTTAGCAGGTGTCTAACGAGCTTGGGGACTCCTCCTACTCAACACCTGACTCAAGCCCAGGTAGGGGGTAAGGGAGTGTCATTGTTCTCTAAATCTCTATATGTATGTTCGTACTTTTGCTTTCCCTATAAATTGTAAGAAACCTCTCTCAATAAATCAGTCTTCTGAGGAAGTATCACGAAACTAGTCAGGACTTAAGTGTATATTCCGTATTTTCATTTCCCCTGGGGTTCTTCTGCATATATATATATATATATATATATATATATATATATATATATATATATATATATATATATATATATATATATATATATATATATATATATATAGTCCTACATATGTACATACATAAAGAATGTATATATTATACATACATACAGTATATATATATATATATATATATATATATATATATATATATATTTATATATATATATATATATATGTATATATATATATTTATATATATATATATATATATATATATATATATATATACGGTATGTATATTTTCTTATATATAAATGTCTGTATATATATATATATATATATATATATATATATATATATATATATAAATGTCTGTATATATATATATATATATATATATATATATATATATATATATATATATATATATATATATATATATATATATATATATATATATGACTGTATTATGCATACATGCATACAGTAGGCTATATATATATATATATATATATATATATATAATATATATATATATATATATATATATTGATATATATTGATATATATATGTATATATATATATATATATATATATATATATATATATATATATATATATATGAATATATAAATATATACTTATATAGATATGAATATATATATATATATATATATATATATATATATATATATATATATATATATATTTATATATATATATATATATATATATATATATATATATATATATATATAAATCTGTATATATATATATATATATATATATATATATATATATATATATATATATATATATATATATATATATATATATATATATATATACATACATATATATGTATGTGTGTGTCTCTGTGTGGGTATGTGTGTTTGTGTCGCCATAAACCACAAACAACACAATGTACGTAAATTCCTACTCGATAGGTAAACTCTATTTTTTCTATATTGGTAGAAATCTACCAACCTGTATGAAGGTCTCATACGATTATGAATACTGATAAATGGTAGATGATATAGGTCTTTTTAGTAATTGCTTATATGTACATAAAAATATAATAAAAATCAGTAAATCTAATGCACGAGTATCACCTCTCTCTCTCTCTCTCTCTCTCTCTCTCTCTCTCTCTCTCTCTCTCTCTCTCTCTCTCTCTCTCTCTCTCTCTCTCTCTATGTAACAGAATAACCATTTTATAATGGAATAAAGGTTTTTGACTTTTGACTTTGACTCTCTCTCTCATGTCGAAGAGATAGGTGGCTGGATTTGCTATAGGTATGTTATGCATGGATGGTATGGATTCGGACACCGATTGTAAACTACCTCTGAATGTTCAAAAGTTGCCATATCGTTAGAAATATTCATGAAATCCTTCTTAGCTTCATTTGATCTTCCTTTAATGGATAATTTTTTTTATTTATTTCTATATTACTTTTACCTGATATACCCTAATTTAATTAAACCTTCAACTATATCATAAGTTTTAACAATTTTCAGTAATTTGTTTCCATTTTTGTAACTGGCAACCCATCCATTGATATTTCTGAGAAGTGCGTTAGCAACCTTGCTAGGAAATGAACGTCGCCAATTCACGCTTAGATAGTTGGATTTCTTAACAAAATTGATTGAAACGTGAAAAAATAAACTCAAAATCAATTTACTTAATCATCGAGATGGGCACTGATGCATAAGCTTCTTGCGTGAAAACTTTGTACGATAAAAAAAAATAAAAGGTAACCGTTTTATTGAGGATTAATGACACAAAGTTTCATCTTCCTGTGTGATAATTATTTGTAGTACGTCTACTATAAATGTAAAGTGAAAAAGAAGAATGATTTATCTTCCAAATGATACCATAAAAAATAATTGAATCGTACTAAATTGGTGATAATATGACATTTTCAAGGAGTCCATGCTGGGTTCATAGTCATTGTGATTCATTGAGAAGCACCACTTGGAGTAGCCGGTACTGTCTTTTCACCGGAGTAGAGATCTTCGGATGAACGGTAAGGGTTAATTACTGTATACATTCACAGTGAGGAGTAGCCTTTTTTTCCATGCTATCTCGCTCTCTCTCCCTAGCTAGTATGCCGGGTATGCCGGGAACACCTAGCTATGCCGGCTGAACTACTGTATATTTTACACAGGTAGCTAGTATATCTGCATTATAGAATATACTGCAGATAGAAAACTACTATATAGTTTATACTAGTAGTTATTACCAATATATTTTGGATATCGAACACAGGCATTTGCTGAGGCCAATCCTATATTGAATGAATATGATTTTTTCAATATCCTGATTAGAAATCAGTATTAGGATTACCCTACAATATTAAACACTTCAAGGCAGGAGTAATATACTCCTAACCCTTAAAGGGTGGAGCCTTTTTCCTTGAGTCTCCCTGATCAGGAAACTATATTTTAATATAGTTTGAAGACTATAGCAAATAAGCTGAGTGGGATATATAAATATATGTGTTTATTTTCCTAGTCCAGCTGGCTTCATGCTAAATGGACCATACTGTCACATGCTACTATGAAGGCAGCATAATGACTAGACTACAATACATGATGTACAGTAGCCAGTAAATTGCAATATAGACTTACCGCAATTAGAAAACTACAATACTATGATACAGTAGTATTTTCTGACATACCTTTGGTACCCTTGCTCGAGCATTCAGCTGATACCGTTCATATATAGAATGAATAGTTTTCTTCAATATTCTGACCGAGAATCAGTCATCCTGACCCAACTGTATTAATTAACATTATTTTGGGACAGTGATTGTATACTTCTCTACCCCTAAGGGTATGAGTCCTTCTACTTGGAGTTACTCTATAGAGAAATCTCCATGTAGTTAATACTGAGGGGAGGCAACAGCATTTGCCCACAGGGGTACACAAGTATGTATCTCCTACTATCCCTTTATAGCTTACTATCCTAAGCTACTCTATTGTAAAGGACATTTGCATGTTGATTGTCGAGGAGATAATACATTGTATACTCATTTGGTTTTCCTTTCTTTACAGAAGGAACACCAGATACCTTGTGCTGCAGTTCTCTGCTAGGCCAAGAGTAATTATTTTTACAGTCATAATAATTGCAGGTTTCATGCCCCGGAAATATTATTTCCGGATCCCTACATTATTGGAACCCAGAGGTTTGCAATATATGTCGGACATTAATGTCCGAAGGTTTTGAAAATCCCAAGTCTACAGAGACTAAGGATACAGCTCAATATAAATTACTCAACTGGGTGAGAGGCTTTCAAAAGATCTCTCCGGGACCTTTCCTACCTAATGATGGGATGCGTAAGCTGCTAGTTCCGGAAGCAAGTGAGGAAACAGTAGTGCCTCAGGAGCTAACTACATCCCCTGACGGCCAGAAAACCATTAGGATTAAGGGCAAGAAATGCCCCAAGGTAGAAGAGGAAAATGTTGCGTCAGAATTTCCTCCGCCTATGCCGGCTCTAGAGCCATCGATATCGACATCTTCGTCTTCTACCCCTAATTTTGATAATATGGTACAATTATGTATCCAACTGAAGAATCAAATACAAAGCTTTTGTAGACAAAACGAAAAGCAGGAAGTAAAACGCAAGATAGATCCTCGTAAAGTTTCTCTTGTCGCTTCCCAAGGGTCAGTCAAACGATCCATGAATCAAGACCTACCAACATGCTACATAACCAATCCCTGGAGGTTCGCGGAGCAGATGCCAATTTCAAATGGCAATCTCTGCATCTCAGAGAAAATAGGTGCTGTTCCTTTTGACAAAATTCAATATTGGCAAAGCTTTGATTCTTTCCCTAGTTGTTGGGTTCGACTGAAGTACGAACCAAAGTCAAGAAAAGGAATGGAACCAAAGGAGGTCTTGATTCTCGACCATGATAAGGCAAAGACTATCCTTTCAGGTAGTCTAAGAAAGGCGGGTTATTCAGAGTCGAAGGTATTCTCACTGAATAACGGACACCCTTCCTTTCTTGCCCCTACTTCACTCTCATTCCCCTTTATGGGGAAGGCATTTACTTCTGTTGCCAAAGCGGTAGAAGCGGGAAAGCCATGTCTCACACTCGATGAGTGCAAGCCTTTGTCACCAGCTTTTCCCGGATAGGAAAAGGATTGGAAGGAAGTCTATTTGACTTTTTCAGTAGGAAAATTAGACAAGGACGTCACAAGTCAACAATTCAAGGTTTGTGTCCCTAAACCGTTTGAGTTGTTCTTGTGTAATGAACAGGAGTCAAAGGAGAGACTTGCGACATCCCTTTCCTTACAAAACTAAATAGAGTTGTGTTCAACCTACGACAGTATCCCAGACATGCTCATGGTCATAGCCAAAATGTATATGGCTATCTTGGTGAAGGACCTTTACGCCTTTATGAAGGCTAGGAGAGCATGTAGAGAGTTTGTGTTCACTGATGCAACTGTAAAACACGAAACAAGGAAGCTAATATCTTCCAACATCTGGGGTAAAGACCTCTCCCCACATGAGGTCACTAAGGAAGTAATTAAGAACACCACCCTGGAGAACAGAGGTCTTCTCCAAAAATGGGGCATTCCTTCAAAGAGAAAATCTTCTGTGGTTGTGGGTCCCCAACCTAAAAAGAAGATTGGAAATGCTAGAAATATCCGGGCTGCTCAACAACATGCCCCTATTCCAGTGACCACGATGCTACAGGCAGACGGTCAAAAGTCTAAGCCTACTGACTACTCGAAGCAGGACCTTTGATCCTTCGGTCCAAAGCCTATTCAAGATGAGCCATTGATGGGAAACAAAAATGTCCCTTCCATCATTTCCTTACCTTCTCCTACAGTTCAAAACCCTCCCGGAGGAGTATACCTGATAGCTATAGAGCATACAGGTAATAAGAAAACTTTAGCTCATCGAGTTCCAGGGAAGGCTGCTTT
This sequence comes from Palaemon carinicauda, assembly GCF_036898095.1. Classification (NCBI taxonomy): domain Eukaryota; kingdom Metazoa; phylum Arthropoda; class Malacostraca; order Decapoda; family Palaemonidae; genus Palaemon; species Palaemon carinicauda. Next base: position 16,662,981 of record NC_090750.1, read on the forward strand.
GTGTTCAGGAGAGGGACTCAAGATATCAATGAGCCATTCTGAACTTGTCGCCACTGAACAAGTTCATAAAAAACAGAACGTTCTGAATGTTAATCCTTTTGAACATATGGACCTTGTTCCAATTAAGGGTGTTCATAGTCTTGTCAGACCTGAAAGGTGTCTTTTGGAACCTTCCAGTCAACCCCCCCCCCTTCCTCCTATCTAGAATTCATGTTAAAGAGAGTAACATTCATCCTAACGAAGATACGTGTCGGACTCACAGTTCTAAGTATCTTCAAAGGATTGACGAACTTAGTCACGTCAAATTCAAGCCTAGAAATAGTTCAGGTATTAATATACCTGATCAAGAGGCTGGAGTGGGCAACACCCGAAGTGCCCGGCCAATGTGCATTCAAGAGATGACCCGGTTTTTGGGAGATCACGGATGCAAGATAGGCCTCTAGAAGGCTCGACTTTCTCCAGCTCAGGGGATTCAATGTTTAAAAAACCATCGAAGCCCTCAGTCACATCATCTCTCCTCTCCTTTGGAAATATAAAAAATTTCCACAGTTCCCTATAGTGACAGACCTGGTGCTTAGGGCACACTGGAAAGATGCGTTAAAAGCTTGGAGAAAACACGCATCAAACACTTGAAGAGATAAAAGAAGACTGAGATCGGTCCCTCGCTAATCGTTTCTCAAACAGAAATTACAGCACAGAAGTCCCAGTACTCTGCTGGTCCTTTCATGGGTGGGGATGCCCCCTCCACACAGATCAGACTCCCTACGACTGATCTGGGACACCGAAGCGATAATAAGACGTCACATTCGAACGTCTCATTCAGTCTTAGTGAAGTTACACATCCCTTTCTTAAAGGGACGGCACCTAACAGCAGTTCATTTACAACTGATCCACGATGTGCGGTGGATACTCTATTTTGATACAAACCGATAGAGTTGGAATGATCCATGGGCGCAGACACATTCCCTCCCAGATGGGAACAAGTCCCAGAACTGCAATTCGACCTCTTCATCACGAGCGTCTTCAAGAAACTACCTCGCTATATAGCCTCATACGAGGATCTTCTAGTGGGGCTGATAGACTAGATGAGGCTGGTCCTAGCTCTGACCCTAGGTATATTTCCGAAGATTCAGAAATTAACTTCCTTTGTTTTATCACAGAGAACCCAAACCCTTCATTTCATGATTTTCTCGCTCTAGCAGTTAGAAAAAGGTTTGGGATCTCAAAAGGCAATATAGAATTCTTAGAAGAATACAAGGCCAAGTCAACTAGAAGACAATATGAGTCTTCCTGGAAAAAGTGGGTTGCGTCTGTCAAAACAAAAGGACCGAAAGAAATATCAATGAACTTCTGTCTGTACTTCTTTGTTCACCTTCATAGCCAATGTCTGGCAGCCAATACGATAAATACGTACAAGTCAGCCTTGTCTAGGTCTCTCCTATATGCCTTTCAAGTGGATCTGGCGAATGAAATCTTTAATAAGATTCCGAAGGCATGCGCTATTCATAAGCCCGCGGTACCACCAAAGCCCATCTCTTGGTCTTTGGATAAGGTCTTACATTATGCCTCATCTGTGAATAATGAAGATTGTTCCTTAAGGATCTAACCCAAAAGGTTATATTTCTGTTTGCTATCCCCTCCAGGGCTAGAGTTAGTGAAATAGTGACCCTATCCAGAGATGAGGGTCATATTCAGTTCCCGGAAGTGGGAGAACTGAATCTATTTCCTGATCCATCCTTTCTCGCTGAAAACAAGCTACCCACTAAGAGGTGGGGTCCCTGGAGAATCTGCCCTCTGAAGGAAGATGTCTCTATGTCCTGTAGAGTGTCTAAAGGTCTATCTTCCTAGAACTTCAGACTTCAGGGGAGGACAGCTCTTTAAAGGAGAAACTTCTGGATCAAATTTATCCATAAAACAGTTAAGGGCGAAGCTCACCTACTTTATTCGTAGAGCGGATATGGACAGTGTTCCCGCAGGTCATGATCCGAGAAAGATTGCCTCATCACTGAACTTCTTTCAGCATATGGACTTCGAGCCCCTTCGTTCATACACTGGATGGAAATAATCCAGAGTGTTTTACAAACACTATGCAAAACAAGTGCATGAACTGAAACACTTCGTAGTAGTGGCAGATAGTGTATTAAAACTTGCCCCCTAATTACTGTAGTAAACAGTTTTTGGTTTG
>NC_090750.1:16670165-16677665 GCF_036898095.1 Palaemon carinicauda
TTTATATAATGTGGATGACATGCGTCAAAGCATAAAGATAAACAGTCAACAGAAAATATTGTTTCATCTACTAGGAAACAGATTTGCCACTTCAATAGAATTGTTAGTAATAATCATATAGTGTGTATACTGCTAACATACACTAGCGTAAAAAACGCTTGGCACAAGTGTCCGTATTATGCTATAGTTTACCGACGTCAATGGAACAGTTCGTAAGGACACTTTCGTGGCCTATCACTCAGCTTGTAGTAACATACACTGACTACACGAGCAGCCTCTCAATTAATCATCCCAAATTAAATACACTGTTCCTCGAGACTTAAAACAGAAGGTTAAAGAATTTCACCTGCTGCTACCATACATCTCATAAGTTGCTCCACTTGCTTCTCATAGTGCATAAAGAACGCTTTGGATGACTACCAGCCGGTGTGCAAACAAGGATGGTCAAAGTCCATATAATTAAATAAATTTTATGGAGGAGGCAACTTTCCTCGGATCATGACTAACAGGTGTACTGTCTGGATCCGTTCTGCGAATAACATGGATGAATTTCACCCTTAGTTTTAGATAACTTTGAACCTAGGGTTTCTCTTCTGAACAGCTGTCCTTCCATAAAGTCTGAAGTTCTATGATGATAGACCTTTAGGCACTCCAATGGACATAGAGATGCATTTTCCTCCAGAGGGCAGATTCTCTAGGGACCCCACCTGTTGGTGGGTAGCTTGTTCCTGGTAAGAAACGTTGGGTCTGGAAATAGATTCAGTTCTCCCTCCAAGAACTGGACGTGGCCTTTTCTGTAGAGAGAGCCACTATTCACTAACTCTGGCCCTAAAGGCGATTACAAACAGAAATATGACTTAAATTCAAAACCTTAAAAGCACATTCATCATTGTTCATTATTTATACAAAATGAGGAATCATATCTAATGACCAAGCAAATGGTCTTTGGAAGCGCTGAAGGGCTAGTTCATTAAGAACGTCGTTAGGAAAGTCGACCTGTAAGGCATATGGTATCTTACTTGTCAAGGGGGGCTTGAACAATAGAATTGTGTAGGCTGCTAAACCTTGCTCATGAAGGTGAATGAAGAATGATAAATAGGAATCTGTCGGGATTTCTTTCAGTTTCTTCGCCTTGACAAAGGATAGCTATTTCTTCCCTGAAGCCTCATAATGTTTTCTGGTTTCCTCCAAAAGTCTAAACCGACTTTTAAACACCGAATCTTTTTCTCATCATTAAGGAGAGAAAATCATGAGATGTAGGTTACGCGTTTTCTGTGATGGAGCGAAGACAGTTGACTTCTGTACTCGCTGAGACAAGGATGGATCTGGTAGCGGTACGAATTTTAATCGTAGTTCCAATGCCAGAGGGAACCACACGCTATTTGGCCACTTGTGGGCCAATATTGCAACTTTCCCTTTGAAGGATCTCAGCATATCGAGGACCTTCAAAAGGAGGTGTGCAGAGGGAACAGATAGATATAGGATCATCTGATCCAATCCAGGGACATAGCGTCCACTGCCTCCATTACCAGATACTCGTAAGGGGACACGTAACAAACTATTTTCTTGTTGTCTTTCGTCGCAAAGAAGTCTATCTGCAGCTCTGGGACTTGACTCGAGATGAAGGAGAACGATTCTGCGTCAAGGGACCATTCTGACTATACAGGTGTAAACCTAGATAGAGCGTCCGCTGTCACATTGCGGAACTTTTGAATGTGACCTGCTGACAGGTGCCATTTCTTTGCACGTTTGATGCATATTTTCTCCAGACTCCTGTTGCATCCTTAAGCTGTGCTCTTAGCACTAGATCTGTTATCGAAGCAAATTGTAGAGAGCCCAGAACTCTCTCCTGTTTGCGTCTTGATATCCGTTTGAATTTCAATAGTCTCTTGACAGATCCTGCTATTTCTTCCCTCTTCTTACTAGGAATGGAAAGCCGATGTGACCCATAATTCCAGTGGATTCCCAACCACCGAAATTTTTGAGCTGGAGAAACACGAGACTTTTTGATGTTGATCTTGAATCCCAGATGTTCCAGGAACTGGATCACTATCTTAGAAGCTTGCATGCATTCTGTCCTGGTTGCTGCCCACACCAGCCAGTCGTCCGTGTAGGCTACTACTTGGACCCCTATTAGGCGTCATTGATGGACGGCTGCGTTCGCGAGCTTCGTGAAAAACCTTGGGACTATGTTTAGCCCAAAAGGCATGGTTCTGAAGGCGTAAAGTTATCAAAGTAACTTGAAGCCTAGGTAGGGGGAGAGGTGACGAGTGCTTGGAACGTGCTAATAAGCGTCAAACAAGTCCATGGACACAGCATATGCCCAGAGTCCTCCTTTGGAACACAAAACAGCCTTCCTTGGAATTTGATGGATTTAAACTTCCGGATTACTCTTTTGACTAAGACCTCTCGGACATATTCTTCCAGAGCGGGGGTTGAGCGTTGGAAGAATTGAGGAAATTGAGGTGGAGGACTGCTCCAGCTCCAACCTAGTCCATTCTTATTTAGGCTGTGGGCCCAGGGATCCCTAAAAAGCTGTAATCTCCCTCCTACTGGAAGTATCGACTTCTGCTGTTGTGGACCTGAAGCCTTGCCTCCTTGACCGCGTCCTCCCCTGGATCACCTTCCTCTTGAAGGGCGTCTAGAAGAACCTCTGGCTGTTACTCTGGCTCTCGAATGAAAGGAAGAAGTCTGCCTTTCGGAGTCTGGGTTAAGAACTGGCGACAGTGTCGCCGTTTGTTGAGATACCAGCTGGTACTTGGTTGGAGGTTGTGCCACTGTCGGAGGCACCGCGGTCACAGGAAGTCGTTGTTGATGTTGCTGTCGGTAGGGCTTAGCCAGCTGGGAGGATGGCCTAGTCCTTTTGTCTACTACCTCTTTAACCACTTCATTGGGAAAGAGGTCTTTACCCCATATACAAGAGGAGATCAGTTTCCTTGGTTTATGCCTCACCGCAATCGAGGCGAACACGAACTCTCTACAGGCTCCTCTGGCTTTAATAAAGCTATAGAAATCCTTCATAACTGTGGCCAGATGGGTTTTGGCCACAACCATGAACATATCCTGGTTCTTGGGGTCACTTGCCATCGGTTCTAGTGTCGCTTGCAACGACATCGATGCCGCAAGACTCTCCTTTGTCTCTACTCTCTACGCAAGAGAACCTTCGGCAGTTTTGGAAGCGCCTCACCGAACTGGTGTTCAGCAATATCAGCTTACAGTTTCCCGACTGAGAAGGTAAGGTGTACGTCCTTCCAGTCTTCTTGGTCCAAGGGCAAGGTCAGAGATAACCGCTTGCACTCCTCCAAGAAGGGGCATGGTTTCCCCGCCTCCATCGCTTTTAAGGCAGCCTTACATCCCTTTTCCAAGAAGGGAAAGGTTCTGCTAGGAGAGGCCACAAAGGAGGGAAGCTTCTTACTCAAGGCGGGCATCTTTGAGTTAGTGAAGCCCCTCTCTTTCATCGAGCTCATTAGTAACGTCTGAGCTTTCCTATGGTCAAAAACTATGACCTCCTTTTCCGTCTCCTCCTTTAAGGCTGGCTCCTGCCTAAGACAGGCATAGCAGTCCGGATAAAAATCTTTGTTGGGCCAAAATTCCACTTCTTCCAGGGGAATTGCTCCCAACTTCTCTGAGATCACGATCTCCCCAGTTGGCATTGGCATGTGTTCGGCATATCTCCAAGGATTGGTATTTGAGCACAAGGGAAGATCCTTCACGGTGAGCCTCTTCTGGGGCCCACGTGATGCTGCAAGTCTACGTAACTCGAGTTTCATTGCAGCTTCCTTCTCATCATTCTTCCTTTGAATTTGTTGGATCATCTCAACAATGGAAGAAAGAGTTCTTCCCAGTATATCTGGGATAGCAGACGATGTAGAAGGAACCGGTTCTGGGTCCGGAACCGACGTAACCGACACTTCATCAATTTCTTGCTCTTCTACTTGAAGAGTCTGAAACTGGTACTCCTGGCCTTCTCCTAGAAGGTCCTTCTCAGAAGAATCCGACACCTCTGACATCATATCGTCCAATTGGATGTCTTGAAGAGCGGCTGAGACTTCAGAATCTACCGGATTCAGGGCAATTGGTATCTCCACCTGAGGCTGGGGGATAATTACATCAGCCGATGCTTTAAGAAAAAAGGTAGGCCCTCATCTTCTCATTTGGAAGGTAAGGACCTGAGGTGTTTTTCTGAAAACCCCTCACCCATGATCGTAATGTTTCCCTGGTAGCATCCCTTGACTCCGTTGAATTAGGGTCGTCAAAAGCCTCGGTAATAAGGTTAGAACAAACTTTACAAACCTGAGGATCCCAATAGTGGAGAACACCTCTGGAGACTGCGGATGCTGCGTGCCATCTGCAATATTGATGTCCACAGACGTTCTTACTGTGGGCATTACAGAACACACTCCCGCACTTCGGATAGTCCTCCTGTAAAGAGAAGAAAAATCCATGAGTATCAAGTGAAGGCTTTTCACTTATATGGAAACATTTAGCTTATATAGAAAAGCTATAAAAGAAAGAAGGAAAGACACATACTTGTATTTCCTGTTTAGGCAATTGCTGTAACCTCCCAAAATATTGAAACTAAGGTTAATTCTATACTAGAATACCTTATGTAATTTCCTAACCGGAAATTTAATGTGTAGTTTTAATATACGGGATTGAAAGAATACAGAAAGAACTCACTTTCTATATAAAGTACGGTCTCAACAAAAGGCTGTACAAGATAACATTAAGTATGATGAAGAACTTTAGTGTTATCACAAACTCTGTACAGCAGTTTCTACTAATGCAGTGTGTACTACACTACGAATATAGCAACTACTGTACATCGCATGTTATTGTGCCGGCCGGCAACTACCCCTTTATAGATCAAAGATATACTATCTTTAATTAATAGGCGGCAGCCCACTGATTCGCGACTGTGTGCCGGCCGGCAATCATTGTCAGCTGACGGCTGAAAACACTAAAACCCGGCTGCCGGCCGCTATCGTAGTAGCCAGAAGATTTGGGCTATGTTTCCCCTGCCGGCAGGCAAAGGTAATGAAACCCGTGCCCGCCGACAGTAGCCAAGAACCAGAGAACCTCCACCTGCCCGGCTGTCGGCTGTTAAGCCGGCAGCCGGGTTAGGGGTGCAACACAATAGACAGAGAAACAATGTGGATGTAAGGTTATAAGGCGGCATTGCCATACGACCTTCCACCCAGAAAGAGTGAACTTATGGAAGGGGAGAATGTAACATTCAGGCTTCCAAAGAAGCCATAGTCTGCCGGGCTCTACCGACGGACATAGAAGGGAGACCAAGGGAGTTCTGGGGTTCACTCTGCAAAGAATAAAGGATCTCTGCCGGCCAACACATAGTGCCAGCCGGCAGAGAGCCGAGCCTGTCCTCCATCCTAACCTATACTAGGTACGGAGGTAGGACTGCAGCCAAAAGAAAATAAAAGAAAGAGAGGTGGGGAAGGGATAAGATTCCTATAGACTTCGTTCTAGCAGGAGAAACACTCAGCTTTTAGGGAAGCTCATCCTAACCAAGAGTTGTCTATTAGGGAGGAAGACTGGCAATACTTGCTAACCTCCTCCCAACCAGAACAAAGTAGGTGAAGTTATTTCGTCGGGCAACAGAGAAAACTCATTCTCCAGCCCGAGAAAAAACAACACAGGACAGTCTGCTAGGCCACTAGAGGAAGGAATCATCCGTCCAACATGGACTAGGGAAGCAAAGTTTCCTGTGTCCGCCCCTAACCTAGCAAAGGAGACTCTTGCTCTATGCTAGGAAGAAGCAGACACAGAGACTAGAAACTCTGATGTTCTGCCCTAACCCAAAAAACCAGTCACTCTGGTTATCGGGTCAGGACAGACATATCCTAGAATAGTTATACCTGAATTATTATACCGATAGAACCACTAAGATTAAGCCGAAGGCTTACAGAGGGAGAGAGGGATTGAACTTAGCCTCCGAAGGAGAAAAAGAAGCTGAGCTACACGAAAAAGGAATAAAGAGGGCGCTACAGCCTTCATCAGATACACACTGGAAACGAAATAAGAGAGATGCCTTATGAGCGGCTCTCTTTTCATTCTCGTTTCAGATACTTGTCACTATTCCCCCTCGAAGCGTTAATACTGTTCGGGGCAAAGATAGCCATGTGACGTGTCAAGAATACGTCTTCTGATATTATGCGATATCCCTGTGAGATTATTTAGTGATATTTGCTCCAGGAGTTAGAATTCTGAATACCTTACGGTAAAATTTTCATGGGAATATCACTGTCGTCAAATATACCCTAGAAAGCTACCTTATAGCAACTTCTATCAGGACGAGATGGCCTGAGCCCAAATATATATATATATATATATATATATATATATATATATATATATATGTATATATATATATATATATATATATATATATATATATATATATATATATATATATATATATATATATATATATATATATATATATATATATATGTATATATATATATATATATATATATATATATATATATATATATATATATATATATATATATATATATATATATATATATATATATATATATATATATATATATATATATAGCCGTATACGACGGATATCTTCTACCTGCTTTAGGAGTTGTTACATAACCCTGCTCTATCGATTTCAAGGGCCTTTTAAAGCTTTTGATTAGGAGTGTGTATTCATAACACGTACACACACAAACACACACACACATGTTTATATATATATATATATATATATATATATATATATATATATATATATATATATATATATATATATATATATATATATATACAGTATATATGTATGTATATATATATATATATATATATATATATATATATATATATATATATATATATATATATATATATATATATATATATATATTTTATTTTTATTGTTAAAGTCTCGATTATTTGTGCGTGTGTTTGCGCAGAGAAACCTCTTGTTTTTAAAAACAACGTGGTAGGCTTAAGTCTCATTGTTAAGCAGGATAGCCCACCATCTGTGGTGAGTTTGCTTTTGTTTATCATCGCAGTGATTAACAGTTATCATATACATTGTGCATTGAATGAATGTTTTATTTTATGTTAAAGCATAAGTGAAGTCAACTTTAAGAAATTCTCCGAAAACGCAATAGACTAAGCACGTGGTAATCTCGAGCCGGGCCAGCCTGAGCTAACTCTGCCCACAGCTGTTTTCCGAATGAAGCCAAGATTTATTATATTCTGTTATTGTTAGTTTTGTTTAGAAGCACAGACAAGATTTTAGCCATTGCACATTGGTAAGTGGTTCACGCACATGTCAATCATTCATTTTTTTTGCATGAAATATTTGATCATTTATTTTTAGTGCTAGGATACAGGCTAGTCTCATATCGAAACTCTTGCTTACGATTTGCGTAAACGTTTTACGTCAGTAAGACATATTTCTGTTGGGTAAGGGCAAGAACACGTTGCATTCCTTGTTATTCCTAGTTTCTTTAAAAG
>NC_090750.1:16687665-16707665 GCF_036898095.1 Palaemon carinicauda
CTATCTGCAGTTCTGGGACTTGATTCAGAATGAAGGAGAATGATCCTGCGTCTAAGGACCATTCCAACTCTATCGGTGTGAACCTGGATAGAGAGTCCGCTGTCACGTTGCGGACTCCTTGAAGGTGAACTTCCGACAGGTACCACTTCTTCTTTTCCGCCAATCGGAAAATGGCCAACATCACCTGGTTGAGAGGTGGTGACCTCGACCCTTGTCGATTCAAGCATCTCACAACTACCTCGCTGTCCATCACCAATCTTATGTGGATCGAGTGACGCGGGGAGACTTTCTTTAAGGTAAAGAGCACTGCCATAGCTTCTAGAAAGTTTATGTGAAAGGTCCTGAATAGCTTGGACCAAGTCCCCTGGACTTTTTTCTGATGAGAGTGACCTCCCCATCCCTCCTTTGAGGCGTCTGAGTGAATCGTCATCGACGGGGGAGGTGGCTGAAGAAGAACCGACTTCTTTAGATGTCTGGCTTAAGACCGAGGCCTGAGAAGAGTACGTAGCCGAGGCGGCACTGGTCTTCTCAGATCTCTTCGCGCGTTTGATGCATACCCTCTCCAAACTCCAGTTGCATCCTTTAGCTGTGCTCTTAGCACTGGGTCTGTCACCGAAGCAAACTGGAGAGAGCCTAGTACCCTCTCCTGTTCGCGTCTTGATATCCTTTCGGAATCTAGAAGTCTCTTAACAGATCCCGCTATCTCCTTCCTTTTCTTCGCCGGGATGGAGAAACAGTGTGACAAAAGGTCCCAGTGGATTCCCAGCCACTGGAACTTTTGAGAGGGAGAAAGTCGAGACTTTTTTCTGTTGATCTTGAAGCCTAGGTACTCTAGGAACTGGATCACTTGACTGGAAGCTTGCAAGCATTCTGTCTCGGATGCTGCCCACACCAGCCAGTCGTCCAGGTAGGCTACTACCTGAATTCCCTTTAGGCGTAATTGTTTGAGAGCTGCGCTCGCAAGCTTCGTGAAAATCCTTGGGGCTATGTTTAGCCCGAATGGCATGGCTCTGAAGGCGTATAGTCTCCGTTGTAGCCTGAACCCTAGGTAGGGGGAGAGTCGACGGCTGATTGGAATGTGCCAATAGGCGTCTGACAAGTCTATAGAGACTGAGTATGCCCTCTTGGGCAGTAAGGTCCTTATGTGTTGCAGTGTTAGCATTTTGAATTTGCAATTCACTATGAACTTGTTGAGTGGCGACAAGTCCAGAATGACTCTGAGCTTTTCCGAGTCTTTCTTGGGAACACAAAACAGCCTCCCTTGGAATTTGATGGACTTCACCTTTCGGATCACCTTTTTCTCCAACAGTTCTTGAACGTACTCCTCCAGAACGGGGGTGGAGTGTTGGAAAAACCGAAGGCACGGGGGTGGAGTGCTGTACCAGCTCCAGCCCAGTCCATTCTTGAGTAGGCTGTGGGCCCAGGGATCGAAGGTCCATCAATCCCAAAATTTCATCAGTCTCCCTCTTACCGGTATCATTTCACTTGGACTTCCGTCCTGAGGTCTTGCCTCCCTGACCACGACCACCCCTGAATCCCCTTCCCCTTGAGGGGCGCCTAGACAAGCCTCTGGCTGCTCCTCTAGGCTTTGCTCGAAAGGAAGAAGACTGTCCTTCGAACGTTGGGGTGAATGCCGTGGACTGACTCGGCACAGCCTGGGGTACCCACTGAAAAGTGGTCGGGGTTTGTGCCACCATCTGGGGCACTGGAGGCAATGGCAATTGCAGTTGCTGTTGCTGTCTAGAGGGCTTGGCTGGCCGAGACGGTAGCCTAGTCCTCATGTTCTTCCTCTTTGGTTGAGGACCCTCATCCGGGGAAGACTTTCTTTTGATAGCCAGGCCCCACTTCTGGAGAAGGTTTTTATTCTCCACGGTGGCCTTATCAACAACTTCTTTGACCACATTGGTAGGGAAAAGGTCTTTTCCCCAAATGTTGGAGGAGATTTATTTCCTTGGCTCGTACCTCACCGTAGCCCCGGTGAACATGAACTCCCTACAAGCTCTCCTCGCCTTGACGAAGCCATAAAGGTCCTTCGTCACCGTGGCCAGGTGAGTCTTAGCCACCACCATGAACATTTCATGGACCTTGAGGTCACTTGCCATCGTCTCAAGAGTAGTCTGAAGAGACATTGAGGCAGCCAGTCTTTCTTTTGTCTCGATCTCTCTTCGCAAAAGAAAGTCAGACAGCTTGGGGAGGTCCTCGCCGAATTGCCGTCCGGCAATATCAGCCTCCAACTATCCCACTGAGAACGTCAGATGGACGTCCTTCCAGTCTTTGTGGTCCATAGGCAGGGCCAGCGACAAGGGTTTACACTCCTCCAGGGAGGGGCAAGGCTTGCCGGCCTCGACTGCTTTTAGGACAGCCGCAAACCCTTTCTGTAAAAAGGGGAAGGCTCTAGCAGGAGAGGACACAAAGGAAGGGAGCTTCTTGCTCAATGCAGCTACCTTCGAGTTAGAGAAGCCCCTCTCCTTCATCGAGGATGAAAGTAGAGCTTGAGCCTTAGCATGGTCCATCACTATGACCTCCTTCGGCTCTGTCTCCTCCCTTGAAGCTGGGTCCTTTCTCAACCGGACATAACAGTCCGGATATGATGCCTTGCTGGGCCAGAATTCCACCTCCTCTAGGGGAACTGAGCCCAGCTTATCCGAGATGACGATCTTTCCAGTCGTCATCGGCATGTGCTCAGCATACCTCCATGGGTTAGCATCTGAGCACAAGGGAAGGTCTTTCACATTGAGCTTTTTCTGGGGCCCATGTGATTCTGCAAGGCACTGCATTCGCAGTTCCATTGCAGCCGCCTTCTCCTGATTTTCCTTCTGCATTTGTTGGATCATTCCAACAATAAAAGAGAGGGCCTGTCCCAGCTCTACTGGGAGACTGGCCGATGTTGAGGGAATAGGCTCCGGAATCTGAACCGGAGTAGCCGACACCTCGTCGACCTCTTCATCCTGGCCTTCTGCCAGGAGGTCTTCTTCCAAACGCTCGTCCACGTCAGACATCCTGTCATCTAACTGGATGTCTTGCATCGCGACCGCGACTTCAGCATCCATCGGGATCTGACCTTGGGGGATCTCCTCTTGAGGCTGGGGAATCACTGCATCAGCTGATGCCTTAGGGAAAAGATGCGCCCTCATCTTCTCACTTGGAAGATAAGGGCCAGAGGTGTTTTTTGGAAGCCCCTTACCCAGGTACGAAGCTTCTCCCTTGTTATATCCCTTGATTCCGCCGTTCTAGGGGAATCAAAAGCCTCAGTAATCAGGTTAGTGCACACAGTACATACCTGAGGGTCCCAATACTGGAGATCATCCTTGGAGACAGCGCATGCTGCGTGTCTCCTACAAAACTCATGTCCGCAGAGGTTCTTGCTGCGGACGTTGCAGAAAACATTTCCGCACTTCAGAGGGTCCTCCTGTAAAGAGAAGAAATTTCCATGAGTATCAAGTGAACTATGTATCACTGGATATGCATAGTATAGCATAACAATTTATAAAGGAAAGACACACACTTGTGTTTCCCTCACAACCCATTGTTGCAGCCTTCCAGATAATAAAATCAAATGGTTTATCTCTCCTAGAGTAACCAATGCAAGGTTTCCAGAGGAAACAGGTGAAGCTCACACCTAAGCAATGATTTTAAAATCCTTGATAATAGACAGGAAAGAACTCACTTTCCTATCTGTAGGGCAACAGCAAAGGACTGTGCAAGAAAACACAAAAGTGTTAGAACACACAGTGCTGTACCAAAACCCATACCATAGTTTTCTTCTTACTGTATACGTTATACTGAAGAATACTAGTACAGTATAGGAGGATACGTGCCAGCCGGCACACACCATAACTAGCTTTAAAGTATACTACTAAACAGCTATAAGTCGGCAGAACTCTGGTTCAAATGCATGTGCCGGCCGGCAGCAACTGCCGGCCGGCAACAGCCAATGTCGGCCGGCAACAGCCAATGTCGGCCGGCAATGGCTGCCGGGCGGCAACTACACAAGGTGGTACCCAGCTGCCGGCCACACTCTTGGTGACCGGTAGACAAGGGCTGACATTAGCTGGCCGGCAAAGGTACAGGACCGATGCCAGCCGGCAGCAAAAGAACCAGAGGACTACACCCGCCCGGCTGCCGGCCTCATAGGCCGGCAGCCGGGTCGGGTACAGCACTAGAAGAAAAATAGGATGGATGCCGGCATAAGAGTGTACACTACCTCCAAGCCCGGCAATCCGAAAGAATGCATATAAGGAAGGGGAGAATCTAATTCAGGCTTCCTGACCAATGCCGTTTGGCTCTACAGGCAGGCATGGATGAGGGACCAAGGGAGGTCCGGGTAGCACTCAAAATATAAGACCCTTGCCGGCCAGCAGAGCTGAGTCAATTCCACATCCTAACCTATTCTAGGTCCAGATGTAGAACGACGTACAGTACTGTAATGGCTAGGCCATTACGGAGATAGAGGGGGAAGGGACAAAAGAGGGTCCTACTAACCTTGCTTTAGTGACGGATCACCCACAGGCAAGAAACTTATCTTAACCTAAGGGAGATCCAAGGGGGAGGCCAGCAATACTTGCCAGCTCCAAGAGCACCAAAGCAAGGAAGGTGTTGCTACTCCCAGGGAAAGAAACTTATCCTCCCCCGAGAACAGCAACAAGGACTAGTCTGGTAGATCACAAAAGAAGGAATCATATCCACAGAAACCATCGGTAGTGACCTAAGGAGGCTAAGCCACCTTTGTCTGTGTCAGGCCAGCGAGGGAGACTCTACTCCAAGCCAGACAAACACAGACTCAGACTAAAAAACTCTGTTGTTCTGTCCCTCTTTGAACCAGACTTACTGGAACAGGAAGGTACAGTAACACCCCAGTATAGTTTTATCGAAAATTAATTCGGAAAAAACCACTTAGGGATAAGCCCAAGGCTTAAACAGAGGGAAAGGGATTGCAGACCTTCTCCGAAGAAAAGAAAGCAACCGGGGAGTATGAGAAAGTATACTAAGGCTCCATAAGCAACTTAGCCTAGGCACCAAGAGAATCGATTACCTAAATCACCGAAACTCACTCGTATACTATCTTGGAAATATTCCACACAATCTTAAATGTATAAAACATAGCCTAAAGCTTCAATAAAATTTTAATACACTCGGAAAAACCAAAATCATGCATGAAGTACTAGGACCAAATGACTAGGCTACATGGCCTAGCGTAGGCCAGAATGGCGAATACTTCGCCAAAATAATACTAAGCACGAAAGGAAATCCTATGTAATGCTAAATAGCTAAAATTTATTAAAGCAAAACAACCGGGAATGTATGTCGCTCTGACTAACTAAACTTATACCTAGCGAGCGACAGCGTCCATGACGCCTCCGGTAGGCTACGGCTCTTGTAACAAAGATTAATCCTATTAATCACTCAAAAATTTACCAAGAGCCTACATTTATACATAAAAGACATGGTACTCAACTTATCAGAGGCCGACGAAGACGGAGAAGCCATGAAAAGCAGAATAAATCCAAGATTTGCGAGAAACACAGGAAAAAACACCGAGTTGTTAAGCTACGCAAAAAGAAATACAGATGGCGCCAGGATTGGCGCCAGGCACGCTTACGAAACGGGAGATAGGGAGCCTTGGGAGCGGCTCCCCCTTTTTCTTTCCCGAATTCGTTTCTTGCCAATTGCCCCCTACGAGACGAAATCTCTGTTCGGGATGCAGATTGCCATGTGGCGTGTCAAGAATACGTCCTCTGATTTGTCGCGATATCCCTTTCAGGGGGGATATTTGCTCCAGGAGTTAGAATTCTGGTACCTTAAGGTAAATTCTCTGGGAATATCGCCGTAGTTGTAATATACCCTAGGAAGCTACCCTATTGGAACTTCCATCAGGACGACATGGCTTGAGCCCAAAAATATATTTATAGATATAAAGATATATGTATATATGTATATATAAACATATATATATATATATATATATATATATATATATATACATACACATAAAAATTTATATATATATATATATATATATATATATATATATATATATATATATATATATATATATATATATATATACATAAAAATATATATATATATATATATATATATATATATATATATATATATATATATATATATATATATATATATATATATATATATATATATATAATATATATATATATATATATATATATATATATATATATATATATATATATATTCAAATAAGCCTTATATATTTTTGATACATTAATGTCTGGATTCTCTTAACGACCTCGGGATCAGAGCCCCCAGGTGAAATCACACAAAGACAAGAGCTTGTGTCCAGCCGGGAATCGAACCCTGGTCGGCAACCTTGTATAGACAGTGACAGTGGTTTAGTCACTGTCTATACAATCTTGCTGTCCAGGGTTTGATTCCCGGCCGGACACAAGCTCTTGTCTTTGTGTGATTTTGCCTGGGGGCTCTGATCCCAAGGTCGTTAAGAGAATCCAGACATTAATGTATCAAAAATATATATGGCTTATTTGAATATGAAAAACACTTCTAAATGTGCAAAATTTATCATATATATATATATATATATATATATATATATATATATATATATATATATATATATATATATATATATATGGTATCAGGATAACTGCCCCCGGGATAACTGCCCCCTGACAATTGCCCTCGGGACAACTGCCCCCGTAGGACAACTGCCCCCGTAGGACAACTGCCCCCGTAGGAAAACTGCCCCAGTAGGAAAACTGCCCCCGGGTCAATTGCCCTTGTAAAACCCCTGGACAATGTGTAAAAAAAATAAAAATACATAACTAATAAAAACAATGTTTTTATTGTTAATAAAAAATACATGATTTAAAAATAGGTTTTAAAAAGATAACATTATATACTAAAATTTGTACATAAATGTGTTGAAAAAATATTGAAAAGGGATTTAAATACAAGAATTTTAGATTGTGGGCTATGTATCTCAAAAATTCCACTACATCGCGGTTCACAAATTCTTGCACAATGTTTGCTATTCGTATGCTAGAATCCTGATAGCGTTTCTGCTTAGGAGGTACTGGATGCCCAGCAAGTATTTGATTAATTATGACGCTGGATAGTGCCTGTTCTCTCTTTAACACCCCCAGAAATGTCCATATATTTCGATGAAATAACGTAGCGCTTGCTTGCATATGGTTTTGCCAGCCTTCTACAGCGTTGTTTGTTCGAGGTAAATCTTCAACAACACGAGTATACATACTCCACATGCTTATAGGGAAACGTGGCTGTCTCCTTGTATTTCGACGTCTTCTGCCGATGTATGTATCTTCAAAATAATCTATTATTGCATCAGCCTCAGGTGGCAACATCTCTTGTAGTTTCTCAGACGCTTTAATAACTTTTTCTGCGGGAACAAACGCTAATGCAGGAATCATACGTATTTGCAAGGAAAAATAGGCGTCAGTTTGGTATTTAGTTTGGAGACCTTCATTTTGCACAATTATCTGATTTCTCCAGAAGGCTAATGTTTGTTGGTGTTGAAAATAAAAGGATACGCTGCTCAATCAATCCACTATCATAAAGAAGAAAATCTTCACCACCAGAAGTTTTCTTGTCCTCGGAAGGAATGACCATGTCTGTTAGGTTTGATGGGATGGGATGAGGAGCGCCAGCAGCTTGTTTGTAGCGCTTTATTGCACGACGCATATGTCTCACCGGCGGTAGCTGAGTTGCAGCAGCGCTTGATATCGACTCAACTGTTTGGGAAATTATTTGCTGTGCAGTCTCTTCGGTAGCTATAGATTTAGCCTTTATTTCCTGTTGTAATAACAAGACTTCACTGCGGGGTTTGTCAACAGCATGGATGTGATCATTTACATAGCCAACTACTTCATTTTCACAAACTTTTACTTTCGCTTTATAGTTATTATGGCGGCGTTTTTCACATTCATAAGATGTAACATTATTTGCCAATTCCTTCTGCTTCACATAGATGTATCCTTCATAAATAAGCTTCATTTTACCACGTTCACTTTGGCCGAGCTCCATGATGGGCTATGTTACTTCTTGTATTTCCTTCGAAAATAAACTATAACTCGTACGACCGATTAAACACTGGATCCTTTTTTTTTTTTTTTTTTTTTTTTTTTTTTTTTTTTTTTTTTTTTTTTCACTATACAGAATTAGCCAATTGGCGATAGTTTTCGAAAATAAACTGTAACTCGTACGACCGATTACCTAATTAGGAAATAACTACATAAATGGTAATAAATTTAGGAAATAGATACAATTATTTCTTCAATGACCGATTATGTAATTAGGAAGAATTTCTTCATAAATTGTTACTAAAAAGTAATTACGTAAATAGCAATATGGGGGGCAATTTTCCGGGGGGCAGTAATCCTACGGGGGCAATTGTCCTTGGGGCAATTGTCCTTGGGGCAGTTGTCGGGGGGAACTGTCCTGGGGGCAGTTCTCTCCGGGGCAGTTGTCCTAGAATCTAGATCATATATATATATATATATATATATATATATATATATATATATATATATATATATATATATATATATATATATATATATATATATATATATATATATATATATATATATATATATATATATATATATACACACACACACACACACACACACACATATATATATATATATATATATATATATATATATATATATATATATATATATATATATGCATATATATATATATATATATATATATATATATATATATATATATATATATATATTTATATATATATATATACACACACACATATATATATATATATATATATATATATATATATATATATATATATATACACACACACATATATATATATATATATATATATATATATATATATATATATATATATATATATATACACACACATATATATATATATATATATATATATATATATATATATATATATATATATATATATATATATATATATATATATAGTGGACCCATATATATATATATATATATATATATATATATATATATATATATATATATATATATATATATATATATATATATATATATGTGTGTGTGTGTGTGTGTATGTGTGTGTGTATGTATATATGTGTATTTATGTAAACACATCGTCAGACGAAGCATATTCCACAATCTTTCATTTTGTTGACTCCTTAATGTTAATAGAAATAAATGACACCTTGATTTTAGTGCAGCCTTTGACCGTGTTAATCATGAGGCCTTTGTTTTCAAACTGAAACAGTTGGGAGTGGGTGGGTCGTTTCTTAGCATTATTATTGATTTTTTAAGTAATAGATCTCAAAGAGTTGTTGTTGGTGGGCACCATAGTGATTATAGGAATGTGATATCCGGTGTTCCACAGGGTAGTGTTCTTGGCCCATTACTTTTCATACTATATTCACATGACATGTGGTTTGGCCTAGAAAACAAGCTTGTTGCATATGCAGATGATGCTACTCTCTTTGCATCAATTCCATCCCCTGAATGTAGATCTAGGGTTGGTGAATCTCTTAATAGATATTTAGCTAGAATTAGTGCATGGTGCAAATTATGGGGTATGAAGTTGAATCCTAACAAAACTCAAAGTATGACTGTAAGTAGGTCAAGGACGGTGGCTCCTCAACATCTGGATCTCAGTATTGATAATGTTTCTCTAAATATGTATGACTCTTTCAAAATTTTAGGTGTGATTCTCGACAGTAAATTTACTTTTGAGAAACATATAAGGTCTGTGTCTTCTTCAATTGCACAAAAAATAGGCTTATTGAGAAAGTCTTTAAAGATTTTCGGTGATCAATCTATTCTGAAGAAGTGTTTTAATTCTTTCATTCTACCTTGATTTGAGTATTGTTCTCCTGTCTGGTCTTCAGCTGCTGATTCTCATCTTAATTTGTTGGACAGAAACTTACGGTCTATTAAATTTCTTATTCCTGATATAGATATTAATCTCTGGCACCGTCGTTCAATTAGTTCATTATGCATGTTGCATAAGATTTTTCATAACTCTGACCATCCTTTACATTCAGATCTCCCTGGACAATTCTATCCTGTTCGTAATACTAGGCAGGCAGATAATTCTAATAGCCAGGCCTTCTCCATCACGAGGCTCAATACTACGCAGTACTCTAGAAGTTTTATTCCAGCTGTTACCAAGTTGTGGAATGATCTTCCTAATCGGGTGGTTGAATCAGTAAAACTTCAAAAGTTCAAAGTTGGAGCAAATGCTTTATTGTTGACCAGGCGGACATGAGTCTTTTTATAGTTTATTTATTACATATTTGTTTTTGATGTTGTTAATAGTTTATATATGACATGTCTGTTTTGACGTTGTTACTTATTTTAGAATGATTTATTGTTAATTTGTTCTCTTCATTTATTTATTTCCTTATTTCCTTTCCTCATTGGGCTATTTTTCCCTGTTGGAGCCCCTGGGCATATAGCATCTTGCTTTTCCAACTAGGGTTGTAGCTTGGATAATAATAATAATTATAATAATAATAATAATAATAATAGTAATAATAATAATAATAATAAGGTAACACTGTTTGATAAGGGTGAATACTGATACATTCTTTCGTACTTTGTTGAAAGATGAGTAACAACCTTATCTATATCTCCTATTTCATTAATAAAAGTTTTTTTCGTATATTAGCTTGATTTTTCTTTAAAAGGTTGATTTATTCTAGTATATCATTACGTTATTATTTTCTTTCACATAGGGCTAGCAAGCAAACGTTTCCATTCTAAAATGTCCAAATATCTAGAATTTCTTCAATTGTATGTTATTTCATAGACATATTTTCATTGGTAACGTAGAGTGATATCATACACATATAATCATACACAATGTTCGAAATCAAGCTGAGGTTAATTCTCACGCAACATCAGTTATTTTCAAAATTAGCAATGTCCTAAAATCCTCCGAGTGACAGATATCTCTGATCCTAGAATTGGGTTTTATCGGAATTTCAAAATCTTCCTTATCATTCTCGTATCAACGTTATCTTTCATTCCCTTCGAATTCGGATACCTCATAGCGCCTTCAGTTTTGCATTCCCAAAAACGTCATTGAAATCCGATACATCGGTTTCGAGTGACCAAATGAGAGGCATTTTCAACTGGAAGTGAAGTGACGTCATCACAAAAAAGCTAATTTATGGAATGTTTTCTATTTTTTATTTTGAGCAATAGATGAGCATGGATTCCCATGAGTTATAAATAACCCTGGCTCTGTTCTTTTTTATCTATATAAGAAAATCAAAAGAAATTTTGCAACATCCAGGAACTTTGAAAGAAAGTTTTATAATCATTTTTTTATTATCAGGGTGACATATTAATCATAATAAAAAAATCTCATTTATAGCTGAACTATTGTGTAAGATGAAAAAATCTTCCCACTAGAATATAGCACAAATAAATTAGATATTTAGCTTATATCGGACGTTTGTTTGAATTCCACATAATCACTTATTGATGAATTACGTCTGACGGCGATATTCCTTGAACGCTTTTAATGTATTCATTTAGTTTCCAACAATATATATATATATATATATATATATATATATATATATATATATATATATATATATATATATATATATATATATATATATACATATATATATATATATATATATATATATATATATATATATATATATATATATATATATATATATATATATATATATATATATATATACAGTGAACCCTCGCTACTTCGCGGTTTGACCATCGCGGATTCACCACTTCGCGGATTTTTTTCATAACCCATGTATATACATATATCGCGGATTTTCCAGAAATATCGAAAATAACGCGATGTGACCGATGGTGCGAGATTGGAGAAAGTAAGGAAAATTGAATCGTGATTGATTTTCAATATGAATGAAACTTTGAGGAGCAACAAAGATATCATTTGTTAGAGAGATAGAGAGAGGTAAGGAATGGGAGGTAGTGAAAAGTAGCCCACAGAGAGAGAGAGGTAGAGGTAGAGAGAGAGAGAGATAGGTAGAGAGAGAGAGAGAGAGGTAGAGAGAGAGAGAGAGAGATAGAGGGGGGTTTAAATGTAATAAATAAAAAAATTTGATAGGTTATAACATATTGGTGCTTATGTAATATCAACTGTATACTGTAGACGGTTTGAATAAGTTAAGAAATGGTATAAATGATACTTTGTTAGTGTATTCGTACACACTCAAGAGCGGCAGCTAGATGACAGCTGATCTAATCACAGCCAAAAGTGAAAAAAAAAAGAAGTCAACTATACTCGATTTTTAAAACAAACCCGAAATTTGAAAACAAAAGTACACACTTTCTTAATGTGCAATTAACTATTTAAAGAGTGGCAATTTTCTAGAATAAAATGATATCTCCCAAAAAATAGTGGTTTGCTGATGAAATCGGATGCCGTATTTTTAGCTATGATTGAAATGGATGTAGACTCGGCCTAATCATTTCGTTTCGTATTTAATTGACACTAAGAAAACTAATTTTAGTTTCTTCATCTAAATGTAAGTATTGTATAACACGAAGAGAGAGAGAGAGAGAGAGAGAGAGAGAGAGAGAGAGAGAGAGAGAGAGAGAGAGAGAGAGAGAGAGAGAGAGAATCAGCTGTTGTACTCAAATGGCGTGTTTTTGTTTCGTGAGAATTTCATCGCCACGACTTTAACAACAACATACTGTAATGAACTTTACAGTATTATACAGACTACTGTAATATGATAAAGTAAAATATTTGTAATCTATTTTATATGAAATGGGGCTATTTTTTTTGTTTAAAATTTACATTTACGTATGTAAAACAACTCTCTCTCTCTCTCTCTCTCTCTCTCTCTCTCTCTCTCTCTCTCTCTCTCTCTCTCTCTCTTGTAGATTGTTTTCCTGCTTTGCTACGTATGTATGATTTTATATAGATACGGTAAATAATATTTGTAATAACATATTTTATTAAAGCTTTTAATGTAATATCATTATTTATCACTTTCATCATGCGCGTTAAATTCCTTAGTTTATTTACTGAGCGTACTTTATGACGCCGTCGTTTCAGGCGGCGTCATAAAGAAAAACATTTCATTTGGAAGTCCTAAGAAAAATTAAGTAAAACATTAGTAATAACCAAATCAACATACTGTACTGAATAATCAATATAATCGATGCAGAAACTAACCTATACACAGATGTGTAAATGCGTTTGTTTCTTCATTATAATCAGAGATAAACGTAAACAAAACATTGGTTGCCATTTTTTATCGTGCTTTTTAGCGTGTTTAGGAAATGCATGATATAAAGTCGCCCTTAATATTTTTGCCTGTTTTAGTTTAGGGTACGTTAGTACATGCATTAAGTGTTCTGTACATTAAAGGGTAGTTTGTTAACAGTACTACGTACAAGGGAAGGTTTTAAAAGTCTGAATATACATGTTAAATAAATAGGTACATATGGTGTCACTACTTCGCGGATTTTCACCTATCGCGGCCGGGTCTGGAACCTATCTACCGCGATAAACAAGGGTTCACTGTATATATGTATATATATATATATATATATATATATATATATATATATATATATAATATTATAATATATATATATATATATATATATAATATATATATATATATATATATATATATATATATATTTATCAACTTAATATCAACGAAACTCGGAATATTGTATTTGATTCCATTATTATAAGTTATTTTTGGGTAAATATGTTTACATATATGATGTGTTATTTAATATATGATTTCTTACCGTGAATCGTATTTGATGTAGATGTGGAAATGATTAACCATGAAATCATATATATTTTATTACTAAAACTTAGGTGACTCCTGTTACTGAATTACAAAAGAGATGACATAGGGACTGAATTCAATATTTACAGTACAATTGAAAAGTGAAAGTGGGGTCAGATGTAGTTTTTTCCGCTACATAAAGTATGCCGTACTTCAAAAGGAATACATCTTTAAAACAGCTACGATCTGTAATAAGCCTGAATAAACTTCTGGTTATTCAGAATACGGTTGTTAATGAATCCACTGGTTTTGATGTTCCCAATAAAATGCCTCTAAAAATATAATTATATTTTTTTTCCATGAAGAACTCTGTTCAATCAGGGTTCAGAATCATAAATTCTCTCCAGAAAATTTTACCAAAATTTTCTGCTCTCTCTCTCTCTCCTCTCTCTCTCTCTCCTCTCTCTCTCCTCTCTCTCTCTCTCCTCCTCTCTCTCTCTCTCTCTCTCTCTCTGCGCAACCTTTGTTCTGATGAACCATATTCAAGAAAATGAGACATATCTTCGAAATGCAAATGCTATAGTTGTCAAGCAAGGCCAAAAGTATATATGAGAACAGGTCAACACACTATTCATTACTGATGCAGGTCGGCAGGGCTTCCGAATAAAACGTAATTTTCAGGAACATACATTATATATATATATATATATATATATATATATATATATATATATATATATATATATATATATATATATATATATATATATATATATATATATATATATATATATTATATATATATTATATATATATATACATATACCCAGGCACTTCCCCCCAATTTTGGGGGGTAGCCGACACCAATAAAGAAACAAAACAAAAAAGGGGACCTCTACTCTCTACGTTCCTTCAGCCTAACCAGGGACTCAACCGAGTTCAGCTGGTACTGCTAGGGTGCCACAGCCCAACCTCCCACATTTCCACCACAGATGAAGCCTCATAATGCTGAGTCCCCTACTGCTGCTACCTCCGCGGTCATCTAAGGCACCGGAGGAAGCAGCAGGGCCTACTGAAACTGCGTCACAATCGCTCTCCATTCATTCCTATTTCTAGCACGCTCTCTTGCCTCTCTCACATCTATCCTCCTATCACCCAGAGCTTTCTTCACACCATCCATCCACCCAAACCTTGGCCTTCCTCTTGTACTTCTCCCATCAACTCTTGCATTCATCACCTTCTTTAGCATACAACCATTTTCCATTCTCTCAACATGGCCAAACCACCTCAGCACACTCATATCCACTCTAGCCGCTGACTCATTTCTTACACCCGTTCTCTCCCTCACCACTTCATTCCTAACCCTATCTACTCGAGATACACTAGCCATACTCCTTAGACACTTCATCTCAAACACATTCAATTTCTGTCTCTCCGTCACTTTCATTCCCCACAACTGCGATCCATACATCACAGTTGGTACAATCACTTTCTCACATAGAACTCTCTTTACATTCATGCCCAACCCTCTATTTTTTACTACTCCCTTAACTGCCCCCAACACTTTGCAACCTTCATTCACTCTCTGACGTACATCTGCCTCCACTCCATCATTTGCTGCAACAACAGACCCCAAGTACTTAAACTGATCCACCTCCTCAAGTAACTCTCCATTCAACATGACATTCAACCTTGCACCACCTTCCCTTCTCGTACATCTCATAACCTTACTCTTACCCACATTAACTCTCAACTTCCTTCTCTCACACACCCTTCCAAATTCTGTCACTAGTCGGTCAAGCTTCTCTTCTGTGTCTGCTACCAGTACAGTATCATCCGCAAACAACAACTGATTTACCTCCCATTCATGGTCATTCTCGCCTACCAGTTTTAATCCTCGTCCAAGCACTCGAGCATTCACCTCTCTCACCACTCCATCAACATACAAGTTAAACAACCACGGCGACATCACACATCCCTGTCTCAGCCCCACTCTCACCGGAAACCAATCACTCACTTCATTTCCTATTCTAACACATGCTTCACTACCTTTGTAGAAACTTTTCACTGCTTGCAACAACCTTCCACCAACTCCATATAACCTCATCACATTCCACATTGCTTCCCTATCAACTCTATCATATGCTTTCTCCAGATCCATAAACGCAACATACACCTCCTTACCTTTTGCTAAATATTTCTCGCATATCTGCCTAATTGTAAAAATCTGATTCATACAACCCCTACCTCTTCTAAAACCACCCTGTACTAACAAAGATTGCATTTTCTGTTTTATCCTTAATCCTATTAATCAATACTCTACCATACACTTTTCCAACTACACTCAACAAACTAATACCTCTTGAATTACAACACTCATGCACATCTCCCTTACCCTTTTATAGTGGTACAATACATGCACAAACCCAATCTACTGGTACCATTGACAACACAAAACACACATTAAACAATCTCACCAACCATTCAAGTACAGTCACATCTCCTTCCTTCAACATCTCAGCTTTCACACCATCCATACCAGATGCTTTTCCTACTCTAGTTTCATCTAGTGCTCCCCTCACTTCCTCTAATGTAATCTCTCTCTCATTCTCATCTCCCATCACTGCCACCTCAAGACCTGGAACCGCAATTCTATCCGCCTCCCTATTATCCTCAACATTCAGCAAACTTTCAAAATATTCCGCCCACCTTTTCCTTGCCTCCTCTCCTTTTAACAACCTTCCATTTCCATCTTTCACTGTCTCTTCAATTCTTCCGCCAGCCTTCCTTACTCTCTTCACTTCTTTCCAAAACTTCTTCTTATTCTCTTCATATGACTGACCCAATCCCTGACCCCACCTCAGGTCAGCTGCCCTCTTTGCCTCACGTACCTTGCGCTTTACTTCCACATTTTTCTCTCTATATTTTTCATACTTCTCTTTACTATTATTCTGCAGCCATTCTTCAAAAGCGCTCTTTTTCTCTTCCACTTTTACCTTCACTCCTTCATTCCACCATTCACTGCCCTTCCTCATGCTGCCTCCAACAACCTTCTTGCCACATACATCACTTGCAATCCCAACAAAATTTTCTTTTACTAACTTCCACTCCTCTAAATTACCAGTTTCTCTTACTCTCACCTCGTCATATGCCATTTTCAACCTTTCCTGATATTTACTTTTTACCCCCGGTTTTATTAACTCTTCAACCTTCACTACCTCCCTCTTACATCCACCTACTCTATTCCCCCACTCTTTTGCTACAACTAATTTTCCTTCCACCAAAAAATGATCAGACATACCGTTTGCCATACCACTGAACACGTGCACGTCTTTCAATCTTCCAAACATTCTTTTAGTTATCAACACATAATCCATTAATGCCCTTTCTACTACTCTTCCATTTGCCACTCTTACCCATGTATACTTATTCTTATCTTTCTTTTTAAAGAAGCTAGCACTTATTACCATCTCTTGTTCAACACACACATCTACCAGTCTCTCACCACTCTCATTTTCACCTGGTACACCATACTTCCCAATGACACCTTCTACCTCTCCAGCGCCCATTCTAGCATTCAAGTCACCCAATACAACTACATAATTCCTTCTACCCAGTCCTTCTATACACCTAGTTAATTCATTCCAGAACTCATTCCGCTCTTCTTCACTTTTCTCACTACCTGGCCCATACGCACTGACAAAAGCCCAACATTCCCTACCCAACCTAACCCTTACCCACATTAACCTAGATGATATCTCCTTCCATTACACTACTTTACCTGTCATCCATTCACTCAGCAATAACGCCACACCCTCTCTCGCTCTTCCCCTTTCAATCCCAGACACTCTAACAGACATTTCACCAAACATCACTTCACCCTTTCCTTTCATCTTTGTCTCACACAAGGCCAATACATCCATCCTTCTACTTCTAAACATACTTCCAATCTCACATCCTTTACTCTCTATCGTACTACATCCACGCACATTCAAACACCCCAAAACTAGAGTGCGGGGAGCAGTCACTCTCCCCCCAGCTCCATATATATATGTACATATATATATATCTATATATATATATATATATATATATATATATATATATATATATATATATATATATATATATATAGATATATATATATATATATATATATATATATATATATATATATATATATATATATATATATATATATATATATATATATATATGTTTGTATATATATATATATATATATATATATATATATATATATATATATATATATATATATATACATATATATATATGTGTGTGTGTGTGTGCGTGTCTGTGAGTAGATTCCTTTTGTTATCCGCCTAATAACAGATAAATGACAGTATCACAGATGATCGCCCAGCATCTGCTAGACCTACATAGTCATATGGAAATTTTGTGGACTTTATTTTTCCTTGTAGTTACGTTACACCATCCGACACCCCTCCATATTGGGGTGTGTTAACCGGTTTTTATGCTCTTCCTCCTTGGCCTCCATTAAGCATTATTTGGGTTAAACGATGATTTTTTTTCCACAGCTCTCACCCGAGATAAGATATTGTTTACACCTTTATTCACAATGGTCTCATAGTTGACGTCAAATAATTAGTTATTTGATGCAGGGTCAAACACAGAGCCAAAATTTCATGATGACAAGTACATCAACATAGATGTTCTTGAATTTTAAGATGATACCCTACTGAATATGAGAAATATCCAATAATTATAATCATTCACTATGGGTTCAACTGTAAATTACATGATTGATAAAAAAAAAAAAACAAGCGTAGTATTGCATTACATGCTTTGTATTATAAATAGACAGTAATAATGTATTATTTTCGTCTTGTTTCAATTATCCATTTACCACATGTATGATAAATTGTAATCATGATACGATGCATATATTTAACTCTGTTACTATTTTAACTCTCATTTCCATTATTAATACTTTTATTTCAAATTTCATATCCAATGTTCTATTATTCTCTTCAGTTCAGATAATGGAAGGAATCCAATTCATGTACAGTATCATATGTCAGGAGAGCTCGGTAAAAAACCTAAGGCATCCGAAGCGAATTAGCTGGCAGGGTTTAGAGCATTCATCAATAATGTCAAGACATTCAGGGTCACTGATACTCAATCGGCAACAATTCCCGTCAACATCAACGAGATCGGTTTGAAAAGCCTTGGTAACCACAAAGCAGGCTGGCACAAACTGTCGTCGGTAATATAATACCTCTAATTAGGAGTGAAAAAAAAAAAAAAAAAACGGATATTCGTATATTCTATAAATAATGTAAGTGAATGTTGCGTGCGTACATAACCAGAGAAAGGCAAGTCCATCATGGAGATGTTAACAGCATTACATGACCTGTTGTCAAGGTTCTCAGGAAGTGGTGAAGATATATTTATCCATGAA
Organism: Palaemon carinicauda; assembly: GCF_036898095.1. Taxonomy (NCBI): domain Eukaryota; kingdom Metazoa; phylum Arthropoda; class Malacostraca; order Decapoda; family Palaemonidae; genus Palaemon; species Palaemon carinicauda. The sequence continues at coordinate 16,706,884 of NC_090750.1, forward strand.
TTAAAGCAAAATAACATGTGTTGCATATTATTATTATTATTATTATTATTATTATTATTATTATTATTATTATTATTATTATTATTATTATTACTTGTTAAATTACAACAATAGCTGGAAAATTAGTATGCTATAAGCTCAGGGGCTCCAAAAGGGAAAATAACACAGGGAGGGAAGGAAACAAGGGAAAATTAAATATCATAAGAAAACAAACATTAAAACAAATATTTCCTATATAAACTATAAAACCTTCAACAAAACTAGAGAAAGAAAAGTTAGATAGAATAGTGTGCTGGAGTGTACCCTCAAGACAAAAGAACTCTACCCCAAGACATTGGAAGACCATGGTACAGAGGCTATGGCACTACCCAAGACTAGAGAACAATGTTTCGATTTTGGAGTGTCTTTCTCCTAAAAGACCTGCTTACCATAGCTAAGGAGTCTCTTCTACTTTTACATAAAAGAACTGTTTTGTGATTTCGTGTTGTTAGGTGTATGAGGACAGAGGAGAATCTGTAATGAATAGGCCAGACTATTCGGTGTATAAGTAAGCAAAGAGAAAGTGAACTGTAACTAGAGAGAGGAATTCCATGTATTAATGTCTGGCCACACAGAGGACCCCATAACTTTCAAGGTGTAGTATCTCAACGGGTGGTTGGTTTCAAAACATTCTACTACATACTATAACAGACAGAGAAGTCACATGGGAAGTTTTACAAAACTCAGCTGCTCATCAGATAGGTGTAAAATCAAAGAAAGATCATTTGTGGAGTTGGTCAAAA